>NW_022103968.1:31189589-31202653 GCF_000313985.2 Echinops telfairi | reverse complement strand
GCGCAGGCCCCCCGCGAGCGGAACGAGTTCCCGGAGGACCCCGAGTTCGAGACGGTGGTGCAGCAGGCCGAGCTGGCCATGGAGCGCTCCATCTTCCCCGAGCGCATCTACCAGGGCTCCAGCGGGAGCTACTTCGTCAAGGACCCTCAGGGGGTGAGAGCGGGGACCGCAGCCGCGGGCTGCTTGGCCGGTGGGTGTCGGGGGCTGTTGTGGTGGAAGGACGAGTTGAGAAGCCGCCTGCGGGAGAAACTTGACCGTGAGGTTCCCTCGGTAGGACTGTGGGGGTCCTACCGAAGGTTGGGAACGGGGAAGCCCTGGGCATCGGAGAAATAAATCAGAACCCGTTTGATGGGGGAGGGTGAGCGGAAAATGAAAAGAGGAAATTGACCAGATAGAAGAGGCCAGGAGGCCGGTGGCTGGTGGGGCAATCCGCCTCTCTCAGCAGAGCAGCGCTCGGAGGGGGTGATTTCTGGCAGGTTCTTTAGCGTTAAACTGCCAGGACTACCACTGGAACATTGATTTGAGGTTTTGGGCTTGTTCTTTCCCTTTCGAATCGAATCTGTGTGCCCCTAATTACGGAGGATGGTGGGCCACCAGGGGCTTTGAGGATGCAGTTGCAGCCATCTGTGCCGTGGAGGATGTCTCCTGTCACTGCCCAGGTCCCTTCCTGGCAGACGGGGATGACAGTGGGCGGACTCACCTGTCTCTTCTGCCCTGGCGGCGACTGGCCTGATTATTGCTCACTGCTTCTGGGAAGTGATTTCAGTTGCTTTTTTACAGTTCCTCAGTTTAGACGTGGCGTTTAGGGCCTTGGGGTTGTCAGCTGCCTTTTACTTTGGTTTCTCTCCAGGTCTCTCGCAGTTTTCCTGGGAGCGACTCAGGTGGGAGTGTTTGCTGGCCTTTATTTCACACCCCCTGTGTGTGGTGTTTGGGTGGGATGTGTATAATGGGGATGGGGTTGAGGATGGGCTAGGACGGGTGTAGAGTGACTGGGGTCTTTATTCCCTGTGACCCCTGTGAAAGAATGGAAGGTACGATGATCAAACCAGGTTCCGATTAAACCGGGTGTCATTTGAAGAACCAAGCTGAAACCCACCGTCATTGCTATCCAGTCAGTTCTGACTCAGACCAGTCAGGTAAGGACAGACTCGATGGCCCCTAGGGCTCCCAAGGTTGTTAATGTTTACAGAAGCAGACTGCCTCAGCCCAGCTGGTGGGTTGGAACTAATGACCTGTCCCACCACGGCTCCTCCTGGAAGAACCAAGCCCCACTGCCATTGTGTGGGTTCTGATTCATAGCAACCTTATAGCGTAGAGTAGAACTACCCCTTTGGGTTTCAGAGCCTGTACATCCTTACAGAAGCAGCTAGTTTCATCTTTCTCCTGCGGAGTGGCTGGGGTTTCAAACTGATGACCTGATGCTTAGCAGCCCAATGCTTAGCCTACTCAAATTTGCTGCCATCCGGTCAATTCTATGTGTCCCTATTTATTGAGGATGGATGGGGAGCCACCAGGGGCCTTGAGAACTCACAGTGACCCAATAGGACGGAGTAGAACTGCCCTGTGGGTTTCTGAGACTAACTCCATGGCACAGCGGATCTCAACCTGTGGGTCGAGACCTCTTTGGGGGTCAAAGGACCCTTCCACAGGCGTTGCCTGATTCATAATAGTAGCAAAATGACAGTTCTGAAGTAGCAAGGAAAATAATGTTATCGTTGGGGGCGGGGGTCACCACCACATGAGGAACTGTATTAAAGGGTCGTGGCATGAGGAAGGTTGAGAACCACTGTCATGGGAAAAAGATGAGGCTTTCTACTCCCACGGTTAGCTGCCTGAAGTGTAACTCACTATGCCACCAGGGCTCTGTTTTGCTTAGCTCACAGTGCTGGCTCATTGAGAGAAAGACAAGTGTTATCGTTAGAGTTGCTAAAATGGTGAGTGCCCAAGTTCCCTCAGACTTTCCCGACATCTTTCCTCTAGATTGCGGGTGCGTGGCCAGAATGAGCTGGGGCATCCGGTCTCTGGGTTAGGGTCTTCTCCCACGTGAGGCATCAACCCTGAATTATCAAGAGCCAAAGAGCAACTTTGCTATCCACTCAAGAGGTAGGGGAAGTTTCAGAAGTAGCAAATCTTTCCAAGGGACAGTGAAAATCTGCTCTCAAATGAAGAAGCAGTGAGTTAAATGAGTTAAATGGAAAACTCAAAAGGGAACCAACACTTTTAGGAGTAAGGAAGGGTGAATGTCTAGCGGTCTGGAGGTTACTGAGATGTTCTTACTCTGCTTTATTTGAAGACTTGGTGAGGGTGATATAAGAGAGGGCTAAGGGATCTTGATAGGAACAGGAGGAAGATTTTTGTTTTTCTTTCATGAGACCATGACGGCTCCCTTGGAAGTGTGTCAGGTCAGCTGAGAAGGGATCTGGGGCGCTGGAGTAATGTGATCTCTATGCCACCTGGTTCATTAAGCCCTACCTCCTCATTCCATAGGCCACAGAGAACAATGGACTATAGGTTATGATTTTGAATGACTCCTGTCATTTTACAGGACCCCTGTCTTTGAAATTTCCTGCATCTTAACTTTTTGTTGAGGGGACATCAAAACACAGATGCCCTGACAAAGTTCATGAACCTGACCCTGCTGCTGCCACTGAGAAAAATGTGGTGAGAAGCCGAGGACCACTTTCAAAATGCTGTTGGTGGGTCACGTTAATCTGCAGGCCCACTATAGTTGGTATTATCATCTTTGTTTTTATTTTTGGCTTGTAAGAATAGAAATGTATTGTCTCACCATTGAGCCATGACGATTTCTCCCGAAACCCTGAGCGAGATTCTGCCAAGCTTTCTCCTGGCTTCTGGGGGCTCTGTGAGTTCCCTGGCTTGTAGCTGCAGGGACACGTGGTGTTCTTCACTTAGTCACCTGGCGAGGCTCTGCAGCCCTAGTTGTTGTCGCCAGGTGCCGTCGAGCCTGTTCTAACTGGTCGGGATCCTGTGTACAACAGAGAGAAACACTGCCCGCCCCTGTGCCAGCCTGGCCGTTGTCTTTGTGTCTGAGCCCATGGTTGCAGCCACTGTGTCCGTCCATCTCCTTGAGAGCCGCCTTCCCTGTCACTGCCCCTCCACTTTACCAAGCATGACGTCCCTTGCCAGGAACTGGTCTCTCCTGACACCATGTTCTGGCCGTCCTTCTGAGACAGATCTGTGGATCTGTTCTTTCTTTTGGCAGTCCGTGCTGCTTTGAATACTCTTCACCAGAACTGTAATTCAAATGCATCAATTCTGCTTTAGTCTTCCTTATTCAGTGTTCAACTTTCACATGCATATGAGGCGATTGAAAATACCATCAGGTGCACCCTAGTCCTCAAAGTAACATCCTTGCTTTTCAATACTCTAAAGAGGTCTTGTGCAGCAGGTTACCAAACGCAATGCATCATTTGATCTCTCTTGGCTGCTGCTTCCATGAGCATTGATTGTGGATCCAAGCAAGACAAAATCCTTGACAGCTTCAATCTTTTCTCTATCATGATGTTTGTTACCTATTGGTCCGTAGTTGGGAGGATTCTAATCTTCTTGACATTGAGTTGTAATCCATACTGCAGGCTGCAATCCTCGATCTTCATCTGCAAGTGCTTCAAGTCCTCCTCGCGTTCAGTGAGCAAGGTTGTGCCATTAGTGTATTTCGGGTTGTTAGTAAGCCTTTCTTCAGTCCTGATGCCACAGTCATTCTTCTTCAAATAATTCAGCTTTTCTGACGATTTACTCCACAAACGAATAACTATGGTACGAGCAAGCAACCCTGATGCACACCTCCCCTGATTATAAACCTTGTGCTGTTTGCACAACTGCCTCTTGATCCTGGGATATGTTCTGTGTAAGCACAATGACGTATTTGGGAATTCCCACTCTTAAGGCAATCGATAGTTTGCTGTGTTCCACACAATCAGGTGCCTTGGCATAGTCAGTGAAACACAAGTAAACATCTTTCTGATATTCTCTGCGACCAAGATCCATCTCACATCATCAGTGATACCCCTTGTTCTGCATCCTCTTGTGAATTCCACCTGAACCTCTGGTAGCTCCTTGTCAGTGTGTTGCTGCAACCATGGTTGGACGATCCTCAGCAAAAATGTACTTGCATGTGATATTATTGAGATTGTTCTACAATTTAAGCATTCTGTTAGGTCACTTTTCTTTGGAATGAGTACAAATATGGGTCTTTTCCAGCCAGTTAGCCGAGTAGCTGTCTTCCAAATTCCCTGGCATCAACCAGTAAGTCCTTCCAGTGCTTCATTAGCTTGTTGAAAATTTCAGTTGCTTGAACTTCTTCCTTCAGCACCATTAGTTCTTGCTCATATGATGGAACGTCAACTAGTTCTTTTTTTGGTACAATGATGCTTTCGTCATCATTCAATATTTTGCCCATAGAATCAATCTTTCAAGAGTGCCACTTGAGGCTTGAATTTTTTCTTGCATTCTTTCAGTTTAAGACATGCCGAGTGTGTCTTCCGTTTTGTTTTTCTAACTGTGGCTCTTTGCACATGTCTTCATCACGGTCCACCCTGTCTTCTTGCACTGCACTTTGAAAAGCTCTGCTCAGCTCTTTGCCGACTGCCTCCTTTCGTCCCCTGCCTTAGCTGCTCCGCATTTGAGAGCAAGCTTCAGTCTCTCCTGACGTTCACTTTGATCTTTTCTTCCTTCCCAGTTGTTTAAGTGACCCTTTGCTTTATTCATGAGTGATGTGCTTGATGTCCTCCCACGGCTCATCACGTCTTCTGTCATTAGTGTTCAGTGTGGCAAATCTGCCCTTGAGATGGTCTTGAAATTAGGTGGGAGAGACTCAAGATGGTATTTTGGCTCTCATGGACATGTTTTAATGTTTTTTATGTCAAAAGGTAGTTATTGTGTCGTACAGTTAATACTTAAATAATAACAATAAAAGAGGTATACAGAACTACATTGTGGTATAAGAAAGAGTTTTAAAATTTTAATGAAAAAATATTAAATAATACCTGGCCCAAAAAAACCCAATAAAACTATTATTTAAGATATTTCCATATCGGTTCTTGATTGGTGTCCTCACTTGCAATATTCTCGCTCTCTTTTTTTTTTAACAGTTTTATTAGCATTCCCTGATGTGTTTTTATTTTCTGCAGCTTCACCCTGAACTTACTTAGGAGCAACTGGTCGTCTGCTCCATAGGCATCCCCTGGCCTGCTTTCAGCTGCTGATAGTGAGCTGCTCCGTCGTCTCTCCCACAGATGACTACGTCTGTGGGAAGAGACAGGTCAAACGGTTCTGCGAAAATCTTTGTTGAGCACAAATGGACTGAATTGTTTTTTATGTGGATTCCCTTCATACAGCAACACATACTATACAGGAGACACCAGCAACACAAGAACCCTGAGAGGCAAAGATTGTAAATAGAACTTGTATTTCCCAGCAATCAGATGTTAGCCTATACTCTAAGTAGGGCACTAGCAGCCCAAGAAACTCCAAAAATCAGAAATTTAAGTGGGCCTGATATATCCCATCACTGCCAGATACATGTCATTAATGTACAATACATCCTGATAGTAGATTTTCTACTATGGTCATCAATGTGAAATGGCAGATAATGGGTCCGTGGATAAGTGAGGCGAAGCGTATTTTATCTGACAATGCTCACGTGTTGTTGTTGGCTTATCTGTTGTTTGCTGACTTATGGCACCAGCCTGTGTTGCAGAATAGAGCTGTCCCATGGAGTTTCCTTGCTGTGATCTCTCTGAAAACAGCTCACCAGGCCTTTCTTCTGTGGAGCTGCACCACGCTTTCAGGCTAGCAGCTGATGGCTCTGTGTCACAGGTACTATTTTAGGTGCTTCATAAATAATAACTCATTCAGTCCTCATAATTCTCCCAGGTGGGTATTGTCATTCCCATTTTCTAGATGATTACCTTGAGGCCCGGAGAATATAAGCACAATTTACCAGCGGCTCACAGGTACTAAGTAGTGGAAGTGGGATTTGAACCCAGGGAGAGCCCTGTTGGCTTAGGGGCTATGTTGTTGGGCTGCTAGTTGCACAGTGCAGCAGACAAGACCACCAGCCTCACTGAGGGGAAAGATGAGGCTTTCTTCTCCCATAAAGAATTACCGTCTCAGACACCATGGGCAGCCCAACCCTGCCCGAGAGGGCCACTGTGAGTCGGAATTGACGTGATGGCACTGAGTCTGCTGTCGTTCTGGCTCCAGAGTTCATGCGCTTAACTCTATTCTACCCCACTGACTCAGAAAATTAATTTTTTTCTTAACTGTGTTATTGGCATATCATTCACAGATCATACAACTAATAGTTCAATAATATTGAGAAGAGTTGTACAATCATCACCACAATTTTAGAACATTTTCTTTTTTCTTATACTCATTATTAATGGCTCCCCCCCCACCCCCTTTCAACTTCCCTTAGTTTCTTCTTTCAGGTACTGTGTTGGCCAGGATTCAGTTTGGCTCTGTGTGTCAGAAATTGTCCAAGAACTACAGGGTCTGCTCAGGGCTGGCGGGGAATTTCATTTGTCGGGGGTGCCGGTTCCTTCTACCCCGCGACTCAGCCATCCTTGCATGTGACTGCCTCATGATCCAAGATGGCTGCCCAGGCAGCATAAGTCTTGTCTGCTGTTCATTCTGTTGGAAGACTAAAGGAAAGGCAGAGGGAGGGCTTGCCCCTTCCCTTTAAGAACACGTCCAGAACCCTTCCGCTTATATCCGCGTGTCCAGACTAAGCTGCAGCCGGAGCTGCTAACAATGGTCTGTTGTGCGCAGCTAAAAATCAGGAGGTCCTGTGTCTAAGGAAGGAGGGAGAACAGAGATTGGGGAAACCTAGTGTTTTTGCATGGCTACTTTTGGAGGCTCTGTTTCCCAATTTAGGATGGTTTCTCTCTCAGAGTCAGCAAGTGGGGACTTGAAATAGTGAGATGGAAAATGCTAGGTCTGAAGTCATGGTGGAGAGTGCTCAGATTACTCATCTTCACTTACATCCTTGTACTTGAAGCTGGTCTCAGTTATCTACTGCTGCTAGAAAAGAAATCCCTCAAGTGGATTGATTAACAAATAGACTCTCATTCTCTCACGGCTGAGAAGGCCAGAAATCCACCTTTGGGGCACTGGCTCCTCAGGAAGACTTTCTCTGCCTCTCAGCTCAGGAGAAATAGCAGTCCTTCTCTCCTTTCAATATCTGTTGGCCCTGAGTTTCTGGGAGATCTTCATGTATCTGATGTCAGTCTTCCCCTGGGTCTAGGAGGTTCTCAGAGCAGGGGTCCTGGGTCCAAAGGCCATACACCACTACTGGCTCTTCTGTCTTTGTGGTGCCGAGGTCCCGCCCTCTGCTAACTTCTTTCTCCTTTTATTTCTTGTGAGATGAAAGGTGATCCAGGCTATACCCCCCAAAAATTCCCCCTACATCTGATCAGGACTGTGGCCTGAGCAAGAGTATTGTATGTCCCCAGATCATGCCTCATTAACACCCACCCACACACACACCCCAGAAAATCTCAAAAAACCAGAACTCAATCCTTCCTCATTAACCACAGGCAGAAGTTAGGATTTATAACACTTTGAGAAATGGAAGATCATCACATGCTCCTGGGAATCGTGGCCAAATGACTTATATTTGGGGTGGGCGACCCACACAATTCCATCCATAATAAGGTCTGCCATGCCCAGTCAGCTGCAAATGGATTTTTTGGAGAGCATTTGGTGTTTTGTGAGACCAGTTAGATTAGCTGTCCATATTGCACAGAATCGCTGAAGGCCTCTGACTCATTAGTTTATTGAGAGGGTGAAGTGAAACACAGCCCACAGTAAGCCCCTGACAGGGTTACTGGTACTTAATAGGAACTCAGTCACTGTTCTTTGTTTTATTTTTAAGTTATATGTCCAGTGACATCTGGCATGAGTCATTTTGGGATATATAGCATCAAATAAAGTGAGAAGTGTATGATCTTGGTAAGATACTTCATCACCTTTGAAAATGGCAATTCACTGTTGGTGCCGCTTGCCCTCAGGTTGATCTCGACTCCTGGCGAACCCCTCTCTGTGCGCAGAGCAGAGCTGCTCCCAGAGCTTTCAACCACGGGGGCCCTGGGTGGGTGCAAACTGCCAGCCTTTTGGTTAGTAGTCAGATTGTAGCTGTTTTACCATCCAGAGACATTAATTCATTAGATACTATTTCATTAGATTCAAACATTTCATTAGATGACACGTTTCCAAATTTTACACAGACACAGCCTACATGTCTTAGGAATTTGTACCAATGATTTTCAACCTTTAAAAATTCTCCATCCACTCAGAGCTTTTTATGAAAACGGTCAAGTATTTATTTGCACATATTTGAAATATAAAATTTGTTACAATGTTGAATGTGTTTCCTCCCGATTATACCTCCACCCCCCAAAATGTTACTAACATTTAAAGGAGCTGTCATGTTTGTATATGACATGGAGGTGTAGGTCTGAGTTCTTGCCATTATCTTTCTGCTGTTACCAGCTGGAGCCCTGGTGGCCTTGTGGGCTAGGTGTTGGGCTGCTAACTACAGAGTCGGTGCTTCAAACCCACCAGTAGCTCTGAGGGGAAAAGATGAGGCTGTCTGCGTCCATAAAGATTGACAGCCTCAAAACCGCTGTTTTGGGGTCACTATGAGTCAGAAGTGGCCTTGGGCTTGGTTTGGATGTGGGGTCCTGCTGTTACCAGGAGTCGTGTCGGGGCCACCATTGTAATGGGTGGGACAGGTTGGATTGATTTCAGTGGAGCTGGAAAATAAAACACAGGCCTAATCTTCACTACATTCTGTTTGAACCTTATTTTCTTTCAGGGTCCCCTCTATTTGGAATAGTTTCATCCCTTCCTTTTTCAGAGAGAACACATAAATGTGGCTTCTTTACCTAAACAGCTCCGTCAAAACCCAAAACCAAACTCACTGCCAATAAGTCGATTCCAACGCCAGCAGTCCCCTAGGACGGGGTGGAACTGTCTGGTGGGTTTCCAAGACGCGAGACGTCAACCCTTGACAGGAATAGAAAGCTTCACTTCATCAGGATAAAATCTTACTAATAATTAAAAAACCCAAAAAGCTTCTCTTTGTCTTTCTTCTAGGAGCTGCTTATGACTTATGACCTTGTGGTTAGCAGCCCACTGCATGAGCACTGCCAGGGCTCCTCATGGCCGGGCCAAGGATGGGGGGGGATTTCCTCCAACCTCGGTTTCGTACAGCATTGCTAGATGTGGAGTCCAGGGAGCCCTTGGAAGGCCCGAGACCCAGCCATGGGTCCACACCCTCAAACCCAACCCACTGCTGACTCTGGGGAGGGAGCGGCTGGCAGGTTTCAACTGCACACTTGGGTGGTTAACCCACAGTGTCTCTCCAAGGGTCTGCAATGCCAACATGATCTTAATAATGCAGTAAGACTTTATTGACTGGCTTTCCTTCTTTTAAAGAGTGTACAGAGGCTACATCATGTGTGATACTGAAACAGGGCATGCTGATGCAGATGCGAGTATATTGCTGTCTTCTATTAATAACATTTTGGGGGAGATAATGACTGTCATTAATATGTGTTATGTCTGCTACCATGTAAATGGGCTTATTTTTATTTTCATGTGAGTAAATAGTTCTAGTTTTCCAGTTATTGTTTCTTTTCTTTTTTTCATTTAATCATTTTATTGGGGGCTCGTACAACTCTTATCACAATCCATACATATATCCATTGTTTCAAACACATTTGTACATTTGTTGCCATCATCATTCTCAAAACATTTGCTTTCTACTTGAGCCCTTGGTATCAGCTCATTTTCCCCCCTCCCTCCCAGCTCCCCTCTTCCCCATGAATCCTTGATAATTTGTAAATTATTATTTTGTCACCAGTTACCATTTCTAACATACAGCAATTAGAGGTTTCTCTCACATGAACACAGGCTTAGTTTTTAAGTGTAAGATGGGGTCTTGAGACCTAAAGTTGGGGAACTGTCAGTCTCCTCAGTTGTAAGGTCCCAAATGTCCTGTTCACCAAACTTAACCCCAATACCAGACTTCGTTCTTCAAGGTCATTTTTGCAGATTGTGGTTAGTGCAACGTGGCGACCTCATCAGCGGTCTCGGCTTAGGTTCCTCGAGGGAAAGGACCCCTTTCCGCGTGAAGCCCTCAGGATCCTGGAATTGCTCCTCGTGGGTCCTGACATCAGCCGGTCCTGCCATCTTGCTTCCTCTGCAGTTCTCATCTTATCCCCACCTTCTTGGGCCTCCAGCTCCTCAGCTCCCTGTGCGCTCACCGCCTTGGTTAAAAGAAGGCTCTGAAAGTGGGTGTTCTTCTAAAAACATGAACACCACACTTGAGACTTTCTCCTGGATGGAACAAAGGAACTCAAACTAGACGAATAAGGTTCCTTCCCCCCTTTTCATCTTCTCAGTTCTTCGGTAGGACCCTTGCCCTCGGGCCAATCATAATCTAGCTGGGCACCATCCAGTTCTGATGTCATGCTACAAGGCAGTTGTTCCTGAAGGCAATTGGACCCCTGCTTCAGCCCCTCCACCGATTTCTGACCCTCCCTAGTGTTCCCAGCGGGAACTTTCTAAGTTTTAAGACCCCAGCAACTCTGCCACAACTTAGGCGACAGAGCAGAAGCATCAAATCTGCTCTGAGGTCAACTGGAGCGTTCTGTGAACCATGCCCCGTAAGCTGAGGAGAATGTTGTTGGTTATTCAGTAACACGTGATGGCAACACAAGCTTTTGGAATGACGCCAGAACCTGTTTGATGTCTCTTATCTTGGAACTTTCCAACTGTGCAAACTAGGGACTGAGCAAATGTTAACAGAATTGCGTGGAACTGAGACCTAACCGTCTTGACAGGCACTTGTCTGTCTGTCCTTTCTTCATGTTGGTGGTTTGCACCCAGAAGCAACACGAGTGGGCTTTAACCCGACCAAATAGCAGTCTAAGTAAAACATATGCTTGCTCTGCAATTGTAGCTCTAAGACAAGTTCCTTAGCCCTGTCCCCTTTCTTCCCATCTACACAGTACCAGCCCAGAGCCCATCCTCCTTAGACATCTGGGCTCCACCACTTTCCTCCATCCTCCCCATCTACCCTTCCCCCAGTTGTCTAGACAGTGCTCTCTAAGGAAACGTCCCCTGTAACACTGTGATTGCCTTAGTAACCGTGATTGCACTGCTTCTGAGTCGATGGGAAATGCTCCTGATGGTTGGAAGAAATTGGGACATTGCAGAAGTCAGTCTTGATCATTAAGTTCTGCTTTCTTTACGTGGACGTATTTAAGCCCCAGGCCTGGTGTTTTGCAGCCCCGGCAAGAGTTAGGGACATCTTGGGCCCCTTTTCATCTGGGGCCCTAACTTAGTAAACTCCACTGTGTGCCTCGGTTATACGGACCATTCGGTTCTGGGCTGTGCCTCATGCCCTGTGAGCCCACAGTTAGATGTACTTGTCTGTCTTCCTCTGAGTGGCAGCTGGCTGCTTGTGCTGCCAGGTTGCTAGACCGGGACACAGAGGCAGGGAGGTGGTTAACCCTCTTGCTAGCTTCTTTGGAAAAGAAAACCATTCTGAAGAATTATGAATAAGAATACATGCAATTTACTTTTCCCAGTGAACAGTTAAATTTATTAAGATTATTTAACAAGTAAGTTTATCTTTAGAAATAAATGAATTGTTTTTGTTGGGAGGAGGGAAGTTCAGCTCCCTCAGATCCTTCCTTGTAAGACATCTTGAAGGACCCAGCAAGTGTATGCCTTCTGCTCTGACCTGCCATTCAGGAAGTGACGCCCACACAGAAATATCTTGTGACCAGGACGAGCTTGCGTTGGCTGTGGAGAGAGTCATATGATATGAAGATGAATCACTCGGGTTGCATCTTTGCTTTTCTTCCTTTGAGTCACCAGCTTGGGGACCAGAGAGAATGAGCTGTGTATAAAACACCCCCAGAGGCTGATTGATCTGGGGAGGAACCTCTTCAGGAAGGAGGCCAAGGGTCTAGGTGGCAGCCCCTTCCCAGATTTCCAAGGTCCTCTGAGTTACTGTCAGCGTGGGAGGATGAGGTTAGTCTTGGTGGCATCTCATGGTCTGGTCCCTTGCCTCTCAGGAGGACTGAAGAGAACCCCATGCTTTCTCCTGCTTTGATTTTTCTCCCTGGATGCTTTCGTCCTTTGACATTCCTGAACCTTTTATTTCAGGGTCTTTTAAACATCCAGGGGCTGGACACAGGAAGTTAAGCATCGAGGAAAGAATGTCCTTCACTTCATCCCACAGTACCTTTGATATTTTCTCTCAGTTGATCACTTTTGACTCTTCAGATAATTGATTCAAAGCAATACTGTGTATATTTGTGTTGCCCAATCTTGGGAGTTGGGATTTGATGGTACTAAATTTATGGTATATCATATAAGGTCCTGTAGGATAAATGAGGTAAGAGAAATCTCTCTCTCTCTCTCTCTCTCAGAATAGCGAGGGGGTGATGTCTGCCCTCTGACTACACAAGGGGATGGAGGACCCAATTCTACGTCAATCCAAGACTGATTCCTAGGAGGAACCCACCATCTCTTCCACTAGTGCTCTGCTTCTCTGCTGACACAGAACTCACAGACAATACTTATGATTATGAGGCTTATTAGGGAAGGCAACAGGTTACAATTGAGGATCAGAAAGAGCAGTTCTCTGGTCAAGCGGGCTTCTCAGCTGTGCCTACAGGCATAACCCACTCCCCTTGGCCTCTGTCTTACCTGGGGAAATGTCATAAAGCTCCTTTAATGCTGCCAAGAATCAACCCAAGGGCACTTCGCTCCATGAGTCAAGCACACCTAGCTCCCCAGATTAGGTACCTGGAGGCAACCCCTTCTGCCAGCAAGTTTATTCACTCTGGTCTGGGAAGTTTGCTTCTCTGCCTCTTGTTCTTGGTGTTAGTGCCAGTGCTGCCACCACTTGTCATTTCTCTCTCGTCCCTCTCCATCTCTGCAGTCACAGCTCCCCCTCTTTCTCAAGGAAGTTCAGCCCATAGATCTCAGGGTCCAAGGGACATACTCCTTTTTTTTTTTTT
>NW_022103968.1:31176939-31189444 GCF_000313985.2 Echinops telfairi | reverse complement strand
ATTTGTACATCATTTCTCAAAACATTTTCTCTCCATTTAAACCCCCGACATTAGGTCCTCAGACATACTCCTTCTTAAAGGTTGTGAGAGTCCCTGGCTCCTGCTTCTGAGATGACTAGTTTTAAATGAGGAAAGGTGGCAAAAATCGATCAGTCCATCCCCTCATTAGAGCTTATGTACCATATTTGCATGGCCCCACCCAGTCACTTGATGGTAGTTAACAAAGGCTATGACTAGAAGGGCCATACTAATTCATTTCATTCCAACGGGCACGCAAGCATGCAGTGCACACAGCACATGGTCCATGATGAAGTCAGGTAAACCCTTGCTGTGGTTTGAAGATTACAGCCCTCAGCACTTCAGTGTGAGGGCAGGAAGCAGCATAAGCTTACTGCCAGTCACTCAAGATCTCCCGCTCAGTCGGCTTCTGTGTCTCCTTCCAGAAAGGAAGCAAGCCATTAACTTGTTTGATAGAAGCACAAAGTTAGAGGTTAAGACGCTGGTAGGAGGGAAGAAAAATGGAGAAGGGTAACCCAGCAAGGAAGAACAAGGAGACGTCCTAGGTCACACCTCTTACTCACAATGGGTCCCTAAGCTGCCCATGTGAGCTGGCGTCTTTCCCTCACCAGCTGGGGAGAATCCTGTGTCTGGCTGTAAGTGAGGCTTCTCTGCCTCTGCCTTCTTGCCTTCTACCTTCCTGCTGGCTGGATTCGGTCTTAACCCATTACCATCGAGTTGATTCCAACTCGCAGCGACCCTCTGCCGGGCTTCTGAGGCTGTAGATCTTTAAAGGAGCAGATTGATGCCCCTCTCTCCCGAGGAGTGACTGGTGGTTTTCAGTGCTGCCCCGACAGTGCCACCAGCATTCCCTTGGTTTGGTTGGTCCTAGGGCCACTTCACTCAACTTACTTTCACCTCCCCGTCTTCCGTTGTCTCTGCAGAAGATCATTGCTGTCTTCAAACCCAAGAACGAAGAGCCATATGGACACCTTAACCCCAAATGGACCAAGTGGCTGCAGAAACTCTGCTGTCCCTGCTGCTTTGGCCGTGACTGCCTTGTCCTCAACCAGGGCTATCTCTCGGAGGCAGGGGCCAGCCTGGTGGACCAAAAACTGGAGCTCAACATTGTGCCCCAGACAAAGGTAAGTGACTTTTCTCCAAGGAGCCTGATTGCCTGGCCAGGTGTTCATGTCGCCCTGGAACGTGCTCGTGTGGACAGTTGGTCCAGGGCAGATGAATTAAATGCCGAGTCGAGGGTCTTAACCTTTTTCTTTGATGGGAGGAAATTCGGCTCCTGATGTGTGTCTCGTGGTAAAAGCTGCCCCCAAAGGGAGCACAGACCGGCTGTGACTCATCTCTAAGCTCTCGAGTCTCAGGTCCCAGAGAACCCCCGAGTGGGTAGAAACACAGGCACTTTTATGGGTCATGCTCTGACTTCTGCTGCAATCCAACATTTAGATCCAGTCTAGAATAGCCCAGCTGATGTCAGCTCAGCCCTCAAGCCAGGCTCAGGCAGGGAGGACTGTGGGCTGCGCCTGACATGGAATTCTCCGTACCCGTTCTCATGCTGGGACTTGTCTGAACAGATCAAAAAGGGGTCCTCTTTCCAGATAAATCCACACTTAGAATCTTAACTCCATACCTCATTGCTTTGCTCAGGCTCTAGTTTACTCTGTCCATGCAGGTAATTCCAACAGCACGCTTTTGGACACCTTATATGATACTTGAGTCTCCTAAGACCTCTGAACTAGCCTGGAATCCTCCCAAGCAAGCCCTCCTAGACTCAGAAGCCTAGCTACTCCTGGCTCGCGTGGTGTAGGTTCCTTCCCCTGCTAGGCAGACCTCAGCCTGCCCCTGGTCCTGGGCCTGCCTGCCCCACCTGCACTTCTAGCATGCAGAGCCTGAGAACGAGCGGGCTGGAGTTTGAAGTCTGGCTCATCTTATGTGAGATTGACATGAGACAGAACCTGGCACATTTACCCAGCTGAGGGAGAATAGTAAGAGGACGTTTGTCCCTCTCGGCCTCCCTCCCCTTGTGACAGGATTCTGCCTCATCTTTCCTCTAGAGTGGCTGGTGTTTCAAACCACTGACCTCGCAGCTAACATCTCGACTTGTAACCCACTACTTCACCAGAGCTTTCTTTTGGACGATTTTTTAAAGGAACACAGTACTCCAGGGTGATCTTTTTTATTTTGTGAGCAAGCCAGTTGGTTATTTAGCTAAAAGGGGACCTCACGGCTTATTGTTGCTCAGGGTTTAAGGAGTATCTTGGGGAGTCCTCCAGTCTCAACCAGGCACTGGACCATCGCCACCTCCTAACCCAGGAGGGAGCTTTATTAGGGTGTGCACCCCAGCTCCTGTACCAGCCTCTGACTCTCCAGGTTTAACACAGGAAGAGTGTCTTTTTTGCTCACGAGCTCTCTCCATGTAATGACCAGGGACCCAGGCTCCGTCCATGGTATGGCGGTGCTACCTCAGGGTCCTGCATTTCCACCTGCACAGATTGGGGGATGTGAACTAACAGCCCTGCAGGGGACATTGGAGGCCAGGTCTGGATGCCGTGTGTGTTCGTCACGTCGTCATATTCCATTGTCCCGAATTGGTCACGCACCCCGTCCTCGCTACTGAGAAGCCTGGGAGTGCCTTCTGTAAATGTGTCCCGGGAGAGGAACAGAACTGAAGAGTCTCTCATTATTCTCTGCCATCATGGTCTGATTCCTTAACCCCGATTCTATCCCGGATGTCTCTTCTCTCGCCACTCTAGGTAGTCTACCTGGCCAGTGAGACCTTCAACTACAGTGCCATTGACCGAGTGAAGTCCAGGGGCAAGCGACTGGCTTTAGAGAAAGTGCCAAAAGTCGGGCAACGGTTCAACCGCATTGGGCTACCACCAAAGGTATGGGCTGAGCTCCGGAACTGATCTGGCTTATCAAAGGTGACCAGTGCTGATTTCTAGTGGCACAGTGACCCAGGTGGTAAAGCAGGGTAATGGCAAACTCACAATGGCATGTCCTGAGATCCTTGTCTTCCTCCTTTCTGCCAAGGATCTGAGGTTTGGGGAGTAATTCTCCGAGAGTAGGAGACCCTAATTTTGTTCACTTTACTCCTCTCTGGGTCTTTTGAATGGCTTCTTGAATTTATCTGGGCAGTCATGGTCACACCCTTTTCTCCTGAACGTTCCAGGAAGGAGTGAAGGCGTGAAGATGGCGAGGAAGCTCCTCATCTCTGATAGAAACGCCACAGGGTCTTCATGAGAGTCAGGCTGATTCCTGAGCCCGTTGGACTTGGGCTGTTGGGAAAAGCTTACCGTTTTCACTCTGGGTTCCAGGTGGGATCATTCCAGCTCTTTGTTGAAGGTTACAAAGATGCAGACTACTGGCTGCGGCGCTTTGAAGCCGAGGCACTCCCGGAGAACACTAACCGGCAGTTACTGCTGCAGTTCGAGCGGCTGGTGGTGCTGGATTACATCATCCGTAACACAGGTGAGCTGGGTTGGGGAGGGTGGAGGGGGGGCCTGGAGGTTTACGGGACTTTGGAAGCAGAGCGTCAGCTGGATGAAGTTTTTCTAAGTCAGAACAGTCATTCACTTTTGGGGAAGGCCTCCCATGCCCAGGCCCTGTCCATAGACACCATACCATTACCAGATGGGTACCATTACCAGAGGGGTGGTGAGGCCCAGTGCCAGGGTTTTCGCTGGTCTTACTTGCTTTCCTTCTCCCAGACAGGGGACACTGGCTCTTCCAGAGCTTTCTGACAACTGCTCCTATCCTTGATCCTCAGTCACTCACGGAGCTTCAGGATCTTATCTTTTTCTAACATTTTTTGTGAGGGATACTTAGGTCATCAGTGTTAACCTTCTTTTCTAATGGATGTATGTTAAAGCTTAAGTTTAGTCTTAAGCATGGCTAAGCTGCATCCTGAGGAGCCCTGGTGGCATAGTGGTTATGTGCTGAGCTGCTAACCTCCAGGTCAGCAGTTTGAAACCATCAGCTGCTCTGTGGGAGAAAGAGAAAGCTCTCTATTTCCGTAAAGAGTTATAGTCTCGGAAACCTACCGGGGCAGGTCTACCCTGTCCTCTAGAGTCGCCATGAATTGGTATCAACGGATGAGAATGAGTTTGTTTGTTGTCTTAGCCATCTCCTGCAAGCTTTGTTCATTGTGATCAGTTCAAAGTGGTTTCTAATGTCTTTTGTGATTTCTTCTTTGGCCCATAGGTTACTAAAAAGAATATTGTTAACTGTTTAGTAAGGAAAGTTTTCAACATATGCAAAAATATGAGTAGTATAATAAATTCCCATGTGCTTGTCACCAGCTTAAACATTATGTAAGGCCCCACTCTTCATGTCCCATCCCCATTTCCTGCTAGATTATTTTAAAGCACATCCCAGACATCATAGCATCCTATCTGTGAGTGCATCCAGATGTGCTCTGAGACAATGACATATTCTCTCTCTCTCTTTTTTTTGGACATATTCTTTAGTACAACCACCACCTAATGTCCTGTCAGTATCCACATTTCCCCAGGTGATTCAGAATTGTTTTTATACAGTTGATGAATTCAAATCATGGTCCAAACAATGCCTGGATATTATATTTGGTAAAATGCTTTTTAAGTGTTTTATAATTACAAAAAATTTCTACCAGTTTTGTCCTTGCCTTTTATTTGTTGAAGGAACTAGATTATCGATTGCCCTAGTAGCACCTTACATTCTGGATTTGGCTTGTCTACTGTACCTGCTTCCCCTATTTGTTCTGTAAGTGGATAGCTAGTTCTAAAGGTTTGTCCAATCTGGGTTTGTACTTTGATTTCGACATAATATCAGAGTAATAAAAACATTGCAAGAATAATATAAAGACTTCCCATGTATTCTTCACTCAGGTTCCCTAAAGGTTAGCATTTTACCACATTTGCTTTATCATTCTCATATCAGAGAGATGATGGGTGTACATCTACTCCTCGCTTACTGACTTGAATAGATTCTGCGAAAATCAGTGTAATGTGAAAATTAGAGTAGCTTTAGTAAGCCTTGCTGTGATCCTCATTCTTATTGGATCTAAGTCACACCCCCAAGGAAACTCCTTCTCGAGATTGCTGCTCATGTGAGATCACAAAGTGGAGGATGACTACATCATCACATAACTGCCAAACCACTGAGAACCATAGCCCAGCCGTGTCCATACATATCCTTCACCAGTGCAGCCAGTGGTAACCTGCTTCACAGCTCGGCACTCCTGGCAGATGTCATAATTAATGCACTAAACAGTTGGATAGATTTTTTTCTTTTGTCATAAATGTGAAATGTTGGATGAGAGTCGATAAGTGAGGAGTAGATGTATATGCATTTAGTATCTTTTCACACACATCTGCATATATATTTGTGTGTGTACATGCATTTTTCCCCATAACAATTTGGGAGTAAATTGTAGAAATACTACTTCTTTCTCCCTAAATAGTTCACCTTATTATTTCCAACAAATGCTACAGTTATAAAAGTTAAGAAATTAACATTAATATGATGCTCTTATCTAATCTATAGGCCATATTCAGATTTTTCCAGTTTTCCTTATAACAAAAGAAAAATTGGGATTACTTGTTACATTCCATTGCTACCTCTTGAACATCTTGTTTTTAAGAAATCTGGAATGATTTTGCAATCGTCCCTGGTCTTGGATGGCATGCATGGTCATATATTTTTTTTTTTTTTGGCATGGTCATTTTGAAGGTGCACAGACCAATGCACCTTAGAATATCTCTCAGTTGGGGATTGTCTGACGCTTCCTCATTATTAGATTTAGGTTATGCTGGTTTGGGCAGAAATTCAACAGAGTGATATTTATTCTTCCGCGCATCTTATCAAGGAACACGTAATGTCCCATTCTTGGTAATGTTAACTATGGTTCATGTGATCTTCGCGACTCAAAAGTAACTCATTGTTCCCATGTGGGGGAGCTACTTTGAAACTATGTAAATATCTTGTTATTCAAACAGCCATCCACCTGTTTTGGCATCTGTTGATGATCCTTGCCTGAATCCATCGTTACCTGGATGGCTGCCAAATGGCAATTTTTCTGATTCTGTCATTCCTTCTGTGGAGCCCTGGTTATGTGGTGCCTTGTGCGTTGGGCTGCTAACCACAAAGTCAGCAGATTGAAACCACCAGCTGCTCTGCAGGAGAAAGATGAGGCTTTCTACACTCATGAAGAGTTAACGTCTCAGAAACCCTCAGGGGCAGTTTGATCCTGTCCTATAGGTCGCCCTGAGTCAGCACCGACTCCGTGGCAGTGAGTTTGAGTTTTGGGAGTCATTCTTTTATATTAGCTGGTGTTCAACTGTAAGAAAGAACTTTACTCTCCTTTTATATGGACTCATGGATTCTTATTTTACTTAATACGGTCTACTTCCTTACTGCCCTTATTTATTCTAATGCTCCCATTATTCCATATTTGGCCAGTGAACACCTCTTAATCCGACTCTTATGTCATTTGGGCATGCCTCCATCATTCTCTGGGTACTTTTTTACCTCCTGACATCAAACACTCTAGTTTGACCTTGTACTTTTTCTAGTCCTGGCCGGGGTATCACCCATTTCTCCAGAGCCCTGCTTCCTCTTATGGGACAATGGTATTAGAAGCCAAGATGTGCTCATTGCTCCTGGGGTATCACTGCTTCTAGGACCCCATGCTGGGAAAGCTGGGATATGTACATACACACGTGTAGAAGGGTGCTTCACAAAGTTCCAGGGAAAAAAATTCATGGAAAAGGGAATTGAAAGGTATTGGAGTTTTCTTGCGAGCTTTTTGAAGGCCCCCCCCCATATACTCATACATATACCTGTAGGAAACTCCACCCCAAAAATGTGTCATTATTCTTACCGTTGTTAATAATTTTAAACAGACACAACCTTCATTTATCCATCATCCTAGCCCCAACAACTACCATTTATTAATGACTAATCCAGTGCCATTCGTACTTAAAAAAAAAAATCCATTTTATTGGAGGCTCTTACAGCTCTTATAACATCCCATACATCAATGTTATTATACTTTTGACTTAACCTGAATTGTGTATTATTTTAGTGCAGGTCTCACATGTAATTTCACTCACAGTTATTTCTTTATGTAGCTCTAAAAGATGAGAACTCCTTAAAAATCAATATACTACTATGACATCTTTTTTTTTTAAGGAAAGTAATATTTACTTGAGAGCTTACTAAATTCCAGGCACTTAGATATAGTGCTCACAACAGCCCCATCAGTTAGATATTCTTAGCGACATTTTCAGACAAGGGCATAAAATAATCAAAGAAATTAAACTACAAATAAAGAGGTTGCACTTTTCCTACTGTGTATACTATAAATGGCATTAAAATAGCAGCATCCAATTCTGGTGCACGTCCTAAAGTTGTATATATTCAGGCCAAAGTTCAGCACCTTTTCTATTTCTTTTTTTTTTTAATTGTTTTATTAGGGGCTCATACAGCTCTTATCACAATCCATACATACATCAATTGTGTAAAGCACATTTGTACATTCATTGCCCTCATCCTTCTCAAAACATTTGCTCTCCACTTAAGCCCCTGGCATCAGCTCCTCATTTTTCCCCTCCCTCCCCACGCCTCCCACCCTCATGAACCCTTGATAGTTTATAAATTATTATTTTGTCATATCTTTCCCTGTCTGACGTCTCCCTTCACCCACTTTTCTGTTGTCCGTCCTCCAGGGAGGGGGTCACATATAGTTCCTTATATTAGGTTCCCTCTTTCCAACCCACTCTCCCTCTACCCTCCCAGTATCGCCAATCACACCACTGGTCCTTAAGGGATCATCCGCCCTGGATTCCCTGTGTTTCCAGTTCCTATCTGTACCTTGCAAGCCAGACTTGCAAGGTAGAATTCGAGTCATGATAGTGGGAGCTGGGAGAAGCATTTAGGAACTAGAGGAAAGTTGTATTTTTCATTGTTGCTACATCGCACCCTGACTGGCTTGTCTCCTCCCCGAGACCCCTCTACAAGGGGATCTCCAGTGGTCTACAAATGGGCTTTGGGTCTCCACTCCACACTCCCCCCATCATTCACTATGGTAAGATTTTTTGTTCTGATGATGCCTTATACCTGATCCCTTCGACACCTCGTGATCGCATAAGCTGGTGTGCTTCTTCCATGTGGGCTTTGTTGCTTCTGAGCTAGATGGCTGCTTGTTTACCTTCAAGCCTTTAAGCCTCCAGACGCTATACTTTTTGATAGCCGGGCACCATCAGCTTTCTTCTTCACATTTGCTTATGCACCCATTTGTCTTCAGTGATCCGTTCGACACCTCATGATCACACAGGCTTATGTGTTCTTCCATGTGGGCTTTGTTGCTTCTGAGCTAGATGGCCACTTGTTTACCATCAAGCTTTTAAGACCCCAGACCTTATATCGTTTGATAGCCAGGCACCATTAGCTTTCTTCACCACATTTGCTTATTTACCCGCTTTTTCTTCAGCGGTTGTGTTGGGAAGGTGAGCATCATAGAATGCCAATTTTAATAGAAGAAAAGTATTTTTGCATTGAGGGAATACTTGAGTGGAGGCCCCATGTCCCTCTGCTACCTTAATACTAAACCTATAAATATAGGCACATAGGTCAATTTCCCCATCCTCATATATAAATATATTTTCATATGTACATGTACTATGACATCTTAACAAAATTAGCAATATTTGTTTAGATTTTTTTATTTACCTGTCTCCAAACATGTAGCTGACATCGTTTTCCTTTGACCTAGAGGCTATTTTAGTATTGGTTTGTTTGGTGAGAAGTTCTGGTTTTGTTTATCTGAAAATGTTTTTATTTCCTCTTTATTTTGGAAGGATATTTTTGCTGAGTATAGAATTCAGACTCAGTAGCTAATTTTTTTTTAGCAATTTGGGGGCAGGGGAGATAGTCCGTTGTCGTCGTCTGTGGTTTCTACGGAGAAATCAGTTTTCAGTTTCTTGTTGTCGCCCTGAAGGTCGTCTGCCTCTCTTTCTTTTTCTCCGGATAAAAACTTCCCTCTTGGTTTTCAATAGCTTTGTTTTAGTCGGGTATAGTTTTTAAATTTTATTTTTATTTATAGTTGTTGTTATTATCTTTTTAGGGAGCAGCAGAGCTTTTTGAATATGTAATTTGTAATCATTTGGCCATTTTGGAAAATTCTCCCTTTGTTTCTTCAAATATTAATTCTACTTCATTTTCTTCTCTCCTCCTGATTTTTTCCCCCTATTCTGACCTGTCTAACAAAGCACTGTTTCTCAAAAGTGATATACTGTCTATTGAGGTGTTTATTTGGCTTACTGATTTTTCAATTCTATAACTTCCACTTTAGTCTTTATAACTTTAGAGTCCTGTTCTACTGAAGCTCTTAATTTTGCCTTTTATCTTCTTTACGCCTTTATTTAAAAGTCTGTATCAAGTATTTCCATTGTGTTTGAAGCTCCTGTTCATCTGTTTTAATCTTCTGTTGTTGCTCTCTGTTTTTCATTTAGATGTCATCTTCTCCCTTTCTCTGCCTGGTTATTTTTGATTGTCAGGTCCTGCCTATCAAAAAATTGTAGAAATATTTGGAGGCGGAATGCTGATAGAAATCCTGCCTGGAGAAAGATACTTGGTTTTATCGAGCAGCTAGGGACACCAGCAAGCTAGCATCAGTTTAATATGATTTCAGGTACTGAGGGGAAGCTGGGCTGACTTTCAGGGAGTAAGTGTCAACCCCAGCCAGGCTCCCTCCCTCCCTGGCACTGGATTACAGCTTTTGTCTCTTAGCTCCACAAGGTTGGCCGCGCACTGTTTCACCTCACAGCCGTCACTTCTTTTCAGATCCGCGGACCTCTAGGAGAAAAGACGTTATAAATGCTGCCCCCCTTCCCAGACTCCTTTCCATTCCTACATCCTGGCACTGTAGTTCTCTATGGTCTTGCTAGTCCGTGGTCTCAGTTGAAATGTTGCTCCAGACTTCCATCATTACTGGACAGGGAGCTGCCCGGTTTTCCCTGTTAACTTTGTTTCTGTCCACAGATCGAGGCAACGACAACTGGCTGATTAAATACGACTGCCCAATGGATAGCTCTAACTCTCGGGTAAGAGGTGGCTCTCTCATCCGAAGGATGGGGAGGGGTGTGTGCATAACATGGAAGCACATTGAGCAGTCAGAGACTTAGACCACATGAAGTTCAGAAGTCTCAGGAGAGCACCTGGGTTTAAAATGCATGGAAAGGGTACTGTCTGTCACCATCTTTCCAATCTCCCTTTATTTGAATCGCCTTTACTCTGAAGAGTGCTTTTGGGTTTACAGTAAAATTATGTGGAAAGTACCTGTGGTCCTGCAAGCTCCTCTCCCTTGCCGTGTGTTCTAACATTTGGCTTCTGTTGTACATTGGTTACCATTTGGTAAACCAAGATTGATACATTACTGTGTACTGCAGTCCATCAATTACAATAGGGTGCTAGAGCCTCTGGTAAAGAACACTCTTTCTGCCTGATGCTACTGGGAGTAGCAGGAAGGAAAGGCCAAGTCCTCCTGGAACGTATTCCAGACTCGCTCTTTTCCTTGGAGCACCACACTGCACAGGAGCATAGTAAAGATCAGGAAAGACTGCGTTAAATGACCTGTCTAACTCCTGTGTGAACCTTTTTTGGGCCCTAGAACACTTTTCTCACAGTACAGCACCAGGCCACAGGGACAGCTGTCACTGGCCTTCTTGTCATCCTTGTGCAGGCTGCAAGGCTTTTTAAAGTGATGGGACAGCTTCCTGAGAAGGGAGAGTACGGTTGGCGTTATCCCGCAAAACGTTTTTACCTCCTCCTCTAGTATAAGTAACCCCTGAGTTAGGGCCCCGCCCATTCAGCGATTCCTCTGTAAGTTAGTTCTGAACTAAGGTGAAAGCCCCTGCTCCTCCCCTCCGCCCCCCAATATTAGTGCCTTTAAAAATTTGTATCATCATACATTTATTCTACATTTGCCTTTGGCGTTTGGATTGATTACATCAGCAAATTAAAAACTGCAACATTGTATTGGAGTACATGTAACTAATGATAAGATGCATCCAAAACATAAAAATACAGCTCATTAGGCCTCGAGTCTGTCATAAGTTGGGGCCTACCTGGGTAGTAATCAGAATCACCTGAAGAACTGCCTGAAGATGGTGCAGCTTCCCCAGGCCTTCCTTCTGCCCAAGAGCTGGAGTCATCGGGTCTGGAGGGAAATTCAGGGTCCCGTACTTTGAATGCCGTATGCTGGGGGATTCCGACATGGGTGTCCGAGAACCACAGTCTCGGTTCCCGTGATGGCACCAATTGGAGTCAGGTGGGGAGTCACTGTAGTCCCTGATTAAGGGATGTCCCATGTGACACACCCACTCTGTTTGCATTCAGCTCTTGGACCTTTCCTGGTTGTGGATCCCCGAAGCAGGGAGAGGCTCGGCTTCTCACTGGAGAGGGCGGCCAGCACCAGGGGTGTGGCTTCCCAGGCCGGCTCCACACAAGGGGGCCTTGGCCGCCAATCCCGGCTTTGCTCCTATTCACAACCTCAGCCTCCTCTGTGCCTTCCCGCTTGTTGCTGTCATCTCCTCCCTTTTCAGGGGCCATGGCCACTCCTAGAGAAGTGGACCTTCCCTAAGCTGAGAACCTTGGACAGGCCAGGTCAGAGGTGCCCTAAATATACCAAGTTCAGATAACGCTGTGGGAACTAGTTCAGCTCCAAAGAGGTTGGAGAAAGAGTGGCGGCAGGAGCTAAGAGGGGATGGATGCCTTGCTTCTTTGAAGAGCCTGAGGCACAGGGGGTTCCTAAGTAATCAGTCTCACATTACTTCCCAGGATGCGGATTGGGTGGTGGTAAAGGACCCTGTGATCAAGGTGGCTGCCATAGACAACGGGCTGGCTTTCCCGCTGAAGCATCCTGACTCCTGGAGGGCATGTAAGTCTCAAGACCTCTGTGCTCTGGTCCCTCCCTGGCTTCATCCCTTTGCTCATCTGCACAGTAGAGATGACAGCACCTCTCTAACAGGATTGCTCTGGGAGCCTTGGTGGTGTAGTGGTTACACATTGGACTGCGATCTGCATGGTCGGCAGTTCAAAAACACCAGCCTGGACTTTCTGCTCAGATACCCACAGGGGATCACTTTGAGTCAGCATTGACTTGTTGGCAGCAAGAACAGGATTGCCCTAAAATTAATAGGGGTTGTGCCCCTCAGCACAGAGGCTGGCATGTGGCAGCGGCTCTATAATGTAAGCTATGGTACATTTTATTATTTATTTATTTTAATCGTTTTATTAGGGGCTCATACAACTCTTATCATAATCCATCCATACATAAAGTGCGCAAAGCTCAATTGTACTTTCATTGCCCTCATCATTCTCAAAACATTTGCTCTCCACCTAAGCTCCTGGCATCAGCTCCTCATTTTTCCCCCTCCTTCCCCGCTCCCCCCTCCCTCATGAACCCTTGATAATTTATAAATTATTATTTTGTCATATCTTGCCCTGTCTG
>NW_022103968.1:31144663-31176459 GCF_000313985.2 Echinops telfairi | reverse complement strand
CCTGATCTCTTTGACACCTCGTGATCACACAGGCTGGTGTGCTTCTTTCATGTGGACTTTGTTGCTTCTGAGCTAGATGGCCGCATGTTTACCTGGTACATTTTATTTTGTATGATTCCCACTGGAAGTCTAAACTTTTAATTTTTCATCCCCGTTTTCCATTTTGATGGAAACGAAATCTTTTTGAGGACTCCAGTCATTGTAATATGTGAGGGAATCATCAACAAGTTTGTGGGAAAATTCTAATTATCTTTTAAGTCCATCTTTCCATGAGTTTTTTTAAGTTCTTCGTACCCTTGGTGCCTGTAAGTGTAAGCTGCTGTCCACGTTCCATCTTCCTTACGGCCCTAGAAGCCAGCGTCCACACCATTAAAACGAAGGTTCTTTTTGACGAGGCAGGATATAAGTAGGGGGGTTCTCTAGCCTCTTTTGCAGCACTACTGTGCCTCTCCCGAAGCACCAGTTCACTGTCTCATTAGCAAGTAGCTGCTTCTAAGCAGGCGGGGTCTGGGGAGGCTGTGTGCTGTCTGGGTCCAGGCAGACCCGGCTTCAAACCCTGCTTCCTCCACTGACTCCTGTAACCTTAGGCCCCCTGGCCCTTGTGCCGCTGGGAAGGCAGGGATCCGTCTGTGCAGCCCTCTGCTGAGCCGAGGACGGAGGGCCAGGGACTTCCCAACACCAACTCTGCTCCTGTCTTTCCTTCTTTTCAGATCCTTTTTACTGGGCCTGGTTGCCTCAAGCAAAAATCCCATTCTCTCAGGAGATCAAAGATCTGATTCTTCCAAAGATCTCGGACCCTAACTTCGTCAAGGACTTGGAGGAGGACCTATTTGATCTCTTCAAGGTCAGCCCTGGGACTCTCCGTCTTACTAGCACCTGGAAGAAGGGCCCTGGAACGGCTCTTTCTAACGGGCCCTCAGACAAGCTGAGTGGCAATGGCTAACTCCCTTCAGGATGGGGTTAGCCCCTGACATGAAGGCCCGCGCCCGTGGACCGCAGGACCTGGTGTGGATTGGTGTGGAAGGTTGCACTGCTGACTCTCCTGTGCATGGTGCGGCTGCATGTGCATGCAGAGTTCTTGGCCGTGGCAGCACGCGGAGCTTGAGTGCAGTAGTACTGAGAGACTTGCTTGTTCTTCATCTACTGGAAAATGGGAGAGCTTGGGAGGGTAGTCCACTTCTCCAGGCCCTTTCTGTGGGCGTTTAATCACTGGGGGTAGAAAATGGGCTCCTCAGGGGTTCATGCAGGTTCCATCCGTCTCTCCTTTTACAGAAAGATCCCGGTTTCGACAGGGGCCAGTTCCACAAGCAGATCGCCGTCATGCGGGGCCAGGTAAGCCTGGGGCTTCCTGCAGTGTCTCCCTGGGGTGGGAGGCGCGTGTGCACAGAGAGCAGGGCAGCGCAGCGGGTACAGCTTGTGTGGCTGTGGTGACGGTCTTAAGTTCCCACTGTGAATTGGGTGAAGGTTTATGGAGCAGAATGGTTCTCCATCCAGTGATGCGTGCATCGTCTCACATCACGGAGGGCACCCTGCACCCCCACAGGCAGCTGCCCTTTCCCACTTCCTCCATGTGCTCTGATCCCACCCTCCTGAACTCCGTCTTTGGGGAAATGCTGCCCTGTTGGTGTCCAGTAGTTGCTTGTTCCAAGGTGTACGTATGTATGAACCGCCTCCCAAGGTGGTTTTGTTCCCCTTACAGACCTGCTATGATTTGCCCAAAAATGGAGCCATGGAGTGAGTTCTTTTGGGCCAGAGCCCGGGGGGAGGGGTTCCACCAGATTGTCCAGTACGCAGGGTCTGTTTTTACATGTTGAGTTTTGGCCCACGTTTTCCTCCCACTCTCTCCAGGACCTTCTAATGCAATCCACTTCAGGGTAGTCGGTAGGCATAGGTGGGCACCAGCTGGTTTTTTCGGTCTTGGGGTTGTGGAGGTTGCTTTTCACATCGACTATCAGTCTGTGTGTCTTTACCTGTAGTTGCACCTTCGACGGCCGCTCCTGAGCTCTTACTCCCAGGCTGCGATCTGTGCGTTGCAGTAGCCCTCTTTCATCGATGACATGTTATATATTTGTGGCTCTGCCATGGCCCATGAGAGAGGAAAGGTAGCCCTCCGATGTTCTCATCTGTTCATGTTATCCAGTGCTTTGTGAAGCACTGACCCTGTGCCAGTCGATGGATAACTCATCGGTAACCAAACCTGGTCTTTAGGTTGTTGAAGGCAGGCAGCCCCGCCTGATGGAGAAGAGCTGGGTTCTGGATCCCTTCTCTCCTTCACACGGTCTGTGGTCTTGGGCAAGACCTTGTTGCTACGGTGTAATGGGAGGAGGCCCTGGTCAGGTGGGCTGGAGGATTATCAAGTGTCTGGCACAGACAGTAGCTGTGGCCGTCCGCTCTCAGTCACAGGATTGCTTCTCTGTCAGTTCTCCCAGAGGGAGCTAGGCAATGTCAGGCGTTGTCACTATCCCGAAGCACAGTCCCAATACCAGGTCCTTTTTTGTTCACCAATGTTGTGATCGGCTTCCAGTGTCAGAAAATGGATCTCTGCACATTTTAATGACCCCGCTCTTAATCCTGAAACTATCACCTAATCCTCGGCTCCTGGGGCCAGTTGTATCAGTTTCAGTCACAAGCAGCACTGCATTCTATTTTCTGGAATGAATCAATTGTGAGAGCCTGTGAGTCAGTCCATATGAACAGAACTGCTGCTTCAAAGAATCGGTTCATGTGTAAGCTTTTGATGCTTCTTTCAACGTGCCTTTTCCAGAGACCACCCCAAGTTCAAGTCACCTTGCCGGGCCTGTTTCTCAGCCGTCTCCAATACCGAGGACTGGCCTGTAGCTTTCCTAACTGGCAGGGCCCAAAGCAAGGCCCCAGATTGCATGCATGTTTTTAAAAGGCCAGAGAGGTGTCCAGGAGCCCTGGTGGTGTAGTGGCTATGTGTTGGGCGGCTAACTGCAAAGTCCACACTTCAAAACTACCAGCCGCTCCATGGGAGGAGAAGGCTTTCTAGTCCTGTAGAGATTTATCATCTAGAACCTCTGCCTTTGCTGTCTTCCAGCTTGTCCATCGTGGGGGCTGATCTGCTGAGGGCCTCGCAGACCTGGAGCCCCAGGCTTTCCCGGACTGATTCTTGCTCCCCCTCCCACAGATCCTAAACCTGAGCCAGGCCCTGAAAGACAACAAGAGTCCCCTGCACCTCGTCCAGATGCCGCCCGTGATTGTCGAGACAGCCCGCTCCCATCAGCGGTCGACCAGCGAGTCCTACACACAGAGCTTTCAGAGCCGGAAGCCCTTCTTCTCGTGGTGGTAGCCCCACCCCCAAGGCAGGCCCGGGAGGTCTTGTCTGAGCCTCGGCTGGGAGGAGGCTTGGGCACTGGGTTGCCAGAAAAGCCCGGGTAGCCAGTCCTGAGCGGTGCCCTTCAAAGCCCTCCCTGTCTGCGCCCCACCCTCTCAGGGCTTTCCCAAGCCCAGGGAGAAGCACAATCAGGGCAGTGGGTGTGCCTGGGCCCTCTGAGTGCTGGGGCAGGTGTGAGCTCCAGCCGA
Source organism: Echinops telfairi (assembly GCF_000313985.2). NCBI lineage: Eukaryota > Metazoa > Chordata > Mammalia > Afrosoricida > Tenrecidae > Echinops > Echinops telfairi. Next base: position 31,172,916 of record NW_022103968.1, on the reverse strand, counting down.
GTGCCTGGAAGGAGCAGCTCCTGGTGGCAGGCCAGCCGGCCAACCCCCCTTCCTCCCTGTTCTGCTGCAACTACTCACTCTTGGTTATATTCTGCATCAGAAAACAGCAAAAGCAAACACATCAACGCTAGTAGCAAATACCAGGCAGAACCCCAGAGCCTGTCACGTCAGAAACCTCCCGTCCAGACCACGTTTGCATGGGCCCAGACACTGCTTCCCTGAAGCCAGGCCAAAGGGGCACTCCCCTTTCCTGTGGGTGTGGGGTTTTGCCAACTCTTCTTCCCCTCCTCCCCTCACCAATGCTAAGGGCTGACTGGAAGCCCCCTGACCGGATGTTTGTGTTCCAGCCCTCCCAGCAGGTCTGCACAGGTCACTGGACCTTCCCCGTGCTCTGTTCTGCCCACTGGGAGTGTAGCCTCTCTAGCCCAGGCCTGCAGCTTACCTGCCACTTCAGATAAAGGTGGATGGGGCTAGCCTCGTGGTTTGTATTTTAGTAGGAAGATTCCCCAGCCTGTAACAGTGAGCCACCTTGGTCTCAGTGTACACCAGGAGCTGTGCTTGAGCTACAGCTGAACCTCGCTCTCCCCTAGCTCCTCTGAGTCCTTGGCCCTAGCCCATCAACTCTGTCCTCTGGTTTGTTCTTTTTCATGTGAACTCCCACCCCCCCCACCTCTCAGGAGTTCAGTTCTGGGTTCTGAGGTGGATCTCAGCTCGGAAGCCAACAGATTAGATTAGATTTTGGGGTGGTTTTTTTGGCGGGGGGCTGCTTGATGGAGGTGCCAGGACCTGCCTTCTGTCCTCGGCAACTTCCCTCTGCGCTCTGGTTCTTTGCCCTTGCCGGTTTCTCCATGGCTTTTTAAGAAGGGCAGGACCCAAAGGAGAGTGGCCTTCACACCGTCCCCCAATCCCTGCCCGGCTTGGTGTGCATTTTCTGCTTCCGCAGTCTTTTCCCTGAGCTGCTCCCGTGCCAGGTGTCCAGGCCCTTTTCACACCAAAGCAAAGGCCGGGCGGGAGCAGGGTGTTGTTAAAAGAGGGTGTCTCAGGCTGGAGGGCAGCCATACTCATGCCCCAGCTTCTGGAGGCTTTGAGGTGCTGATACCCTGGGATTGGTCAATCAGCCTTGGAAACTGGCTATCTTGAAGGTTGGAAAAACCACCAAAGAGGGGGTGAGGCCATGTACTGTCTACAAGCCCAGCTCCTGGAAACCAGGAGACAGAGCTGAGAGGTGCAGGCTTCATCAGCTGGGTCAGGCTGGTCTTCCATTCAGGGCCAGGAGCCCCCTTGCCCTGTGCACCCCCACTCCCCACCCCAGCAGACAGGACAGTCTATCAGAACTGGCTCTGCATGGCCTGTGGGGAAAACGAAGCTCCCCTGCCTGCCCCAGCCCTCACCATCGCTGGGACCAGGGCCTTGCCTGCAGTGTGAATGAGTGAGCGAGCGCCTGCCTAGGGCTGCAGGCGGTCAGGGGAAACCCCCAGGGGTATGCAGCTGGACAAGGAGCAGGCTCTTCACTGGAGAGTTTGGGCGGGCCTGAAGAGGCCAAATGGGAGCCTGGTAGGTCCGCCCAGCCAAGCCAAACACGCTCGTTGCTCTGATCCCAGCCAGCCCCCGGGATCAGAAGAAAATGGGGTCCAATGTGCGAGGGTGCTGCTGGTCCCTAGCAGGTGACCCTCCCTGGCCTGGCTCCGTTCTCCGCAGGAGCCTGTACTCAGTTTGCCTTGAATGTGGACTTTGGGAGACCAGGGGGCCACAGGGCCAAGGTAGGCTTCTAGGTGGCACACCTAACGGTCCTGCCTGCCCCCTCCCAGCCGTAGCCCTGACCTCAGGGTCTGGGAGTGGAGGCTGGCTGAGTGCTGCTGCCCCTGTATTGTCCTTCTAATGCACTGTAGAAATTGTATGTAATGTATTTAAATCAAAGCAAATGTATGAATAACAAACCCAATTCTGATAATTTTCATCCAGCCTTTTCTGTGGGGAGGGAAGAGAAAGAAGGTGGGATGGCTTTTGTGTCCAGGGAGTTGCCAAGGCACGGCTCCTGTGTGCCATCCCGGCCCTCCCTGTGACGCGTTCAAGTCTGGGAGGGTTTCCTCAGCAGATTCATCGCTGGGCAGGCTGCCAGGTCTTTTCTCCCTTGGAGCAACCAGTGGATTCCAACCACTCACCTTTCAGTTTTCATGGAGTGCTTAATCACGTACACGACCATAGCCCCTTTGGGACAAATACTATACAGGTCTTCTGTGTATAACTCTGTTGACACCCACACCTGGGCCAAATCCTGCTAGCAGTAGGCAGCTGTTGATAGGATCATCGTGTGTCCTTTCAGCATGAATTGTTCATTGCAGAAGTGCATTGTTTGGTTATGAGATGTGCCCCTGCTTGGGATTGCCCTATATGTTCAGGGACTGCTTCCTCCAGTACACACCCTTCTGAGTCCCAACATCATCCATTGCTAGGGTGTGGGGGTTTAGGACTGGGCCTGCATGTGGTGCTGCCTTCTCCGCTCGGCCACAAGAGGGCAGTCCTGCCCCACATATGCATCTCTGCCCCATGGGGAATATTGGCTCCATTGGTCTTAGAGGGTTGGGTAATCTAGTAGACAGGTTGGGCTAGGGACCAGAGCTGAATGCTAATAAGCACATACTGGGTTTCTTTTGGACTGAGTCCAGAATGGTCGTCAAAAACCCTCCCCTGCAACCCTTCCAGGTTTGGGAGCCCTAGGCTGGATCAGGAGGCCCAGAGATGACTGGTGTGGCTGCCCCACCAACTGAGGAATGGTTGAGTCATCCCACAAGAGCTGAAGCCATGTGTCCTCTTGCGGCTCAGGGCAGCCTATGGAGGTGCTTCCATTCCCCCTACCCTCCACCCAATGGCTGGGGAATCAGGAGAGGCCACCAGTTCTTCCTCCTGGGAGCACCCCTTCCCTGCAGTGAGCACTGCCCTGTACCCCAGTGCCAGGTCTCCGCTTCTGGACTCTACCCCTTTGGCCACAGACACACAGTTCTTGAAGCAAATGTTTTTATTTGCCGCTTTTCAGTGTTTTTGTGCCGGCCTGCCTAGGCCAAGGTGTGTGGGACGGGTTTCCCGGTCACAGATGGTGGTATAACAGGGTTAGTAGCAGGGCTGGTGGCAGGCTGAGTCTGCAGGCGCATTGCTCTTGCCTCCTGGGGGAATAGCATGCAGCCCAGGTGTAGTGTGTTAGGTGGGGAAGGGCTGAGGCAGGGGCTGCTGGGGTTTCTTCTCGGTCAGATGAGGAGTGGGTCCCACATCCTGGAAGCTTCCAGGCCTGCTTGGAATTGAGCCGACCAGAGGCTGTGGGCTCTTTCATTTGCCCGATTGGGCCACCTGCCTCAGTTCTCTCGTCTCCACTCCCCATGCTTTCTGTCGGAAGTCTTGGATTCCTGGGGGAGATCGAGCCATGTCTCACTCCTTTCAGTGTCTGATTTGGTGAAGGTAGCTAGTGGGGTCCGGTTTCCTCCAGTTCTGTCGGATCCTGGCACTTGTCCTCCTAGAGTTCAGACACTGCTCACTGGCCACTGTCCCCTCGGCAGTACTCTGTGGGTCTGCCAGTGGAGCGTGGAGCTCTGGGACTCTGCAGGGAGCAAAGGTGACAAGCCAGCATCAGTGGGAGAGTCCAACGAGGGCGACTAAGCACCTGATCCTGGCCAGACTCCGTCTTGATGGCCCCAGAGGGCTGTACAACTTCAGGCCAAGCCTTCAGATCCCTCTGCCAATAAAAGGGCTGGACTCCATGGGCCTCTCACCTCCTCTCTGGGTGGAATCTGTAAGCAGTTAGGATGCTTTGCTCATCCCCCCCACCCCCCACCCCCACCCAGTGACCTGAGCAACCAAGGGCTTTCTTCACAAATTGTAAGCAGGGATTACTGCTCAGGTGGAGTTGCAAACAGGCAGTGAGGCTGATTAGCCAGCCCAGGGCCAGCTGATCTCAGAGTCCCCCTCAGGCCTAATATTTTGCTGGCAGGCCCCAGAGAAGGCCACGGGTGGAATGGAACCCAGAGAAAAAACATACTAATCGTGCTGAGCCATGTGGTTCAACTGTGTCCCCTGGGGCTGTTCCTGGGCTGGCAGTGACCTCTAAGTGGAGAAGGGGACAACTAGGGAAAAGGTCATCTTTTTAAGACAGTTGGTCAATTTTACCCATGCTTAGAACAGACCTTTGTTATATTCTGTGTAACCCCACTGGCCATGACTTAGCCACCCACTCATTCCCCACACAATACTCACTCCCACCTGGCTGAGAGTCATCTCCAACTGAGAGGGTGCTGCCAGACCCAGGTACCCCTCTCAGAGGAGACGCCTAACCAAGCAGTTCCTAGGGCCACTTGTGACTCCAGCAGGAACAAGTCTTGGGTGCCCAAGTAGTAGTGGTAAGCGCTGCATAAACTATTTACGAACCTCCCCCACCCACCCCCGCCCCCGGGAAGCGCTTTACTTGGAGGCCACCCCAAACCCACCCACTGCCACCGAGCCCACTCACTCCTAGCCACCCTACAGGTCTGGGTAGAACTGCGCCATTGGGCTTCCAGGGCTGTGAATTTCACGGAAGCACTCTGCTTATGTCCCTCAAAGGCTGGTGGGTCTGTACTGCTGACCTGTAGGGGAGTAGCTTCGTGTTTTAACCACGACGCCACCAGATCTCCCTCAAGATCACACCAAGACAAAAACCCATCTTACTGCCATCGGGGGGATGCCATTAGGACAGGGCAGAACTGCCCGTGAGTCTCCCACACTGTAGCTGTGCAGGAGCCAAGAGCCCCGTCTTGCTCCCTCGGAATGGCAGACCTTGCAGTTAGCACTGTGCCGCCAGCCCGTCTTCTAGATCCCACAGCCGAGGGGACCGGTGCAGGCATTGCCTCTAGGACTGGCCTTCCCTCACCTGAGGCGGCTGCAGTGATGGAGCGCGTGGCCCAGGGGCTTCCGCCGTGGGGGCTTCTTCCTGCGCAGGCGCTGCAAGGCCTCGGCCACACGGTGGTCCCCGGCACACTCCCAGATGATCTGCGCCCGCTCCTCGGCTAGCCGGTCCCCGCTGCGCTGGAAGAGGCCCTGGATCTGTAGCAGCTCGGCGTCCTGGAAGATGTTGGCCGACGCCTGCTTTCGTCCCCGGGCGGCCGGCGGGGCCTGCCACGGGGGCGGCTCACTCACCACTGAGGCCGGGGTCCCCATCTGGGTGCTCTGAGGAAGGAACGCACGAGCATCAGCAGCTGCCCACACCCGGGGTCCCGTCTGATGCAAGGGCTCCTGGCATTGCCACGCCCGCCCGGAGTGTAAGAGGGGCAGGCCTCTGAGCACCTTGGGACGATGAGGCCCGGGCTCGCCCTCGTCAGAGCATACCACCTGTCGGTCACATGCGCGGCCATCTCAGCTGAAGACAGCAGCAGCCTGTGGGGTAAACTTAGCCCCCTTTTATTTATTTTTTATTCATATAATTTTTTATTTTTTTTTAGTTTTGGCAAAAGTAGACACAAAACATTCACCAACAACTTCTACATGTAGAATCCAGTGCCATTGATTCTCCTCCTCCTGTTGTACCGCCGTTATTGACAACAGCCCCGTTTGACAGATGAAGTGTAATTTGGGTTAAATGACCACCCCCTCCAGTGGCTCCTCAGGAGTCAGATGAGGAACGTCGGGCTCCCACCGTTGTGAGTTCTAACCCGACCTGCAGGGTGGCTAGGAGTCGGAATGGACTCGACAGTCCGAGCCAGTGTAGGGCCAGCAGCAGACTTAGAGCTCGGAGCTACCTAGCTGGACAGTCCACCCTAAGGCAGGGTCTCCAGGTTCAAATGATGTCCACGCCAGCAGCAGCCGCTCAAGATGTATCAGGTACTGCTATGAAAACTACATGCAGAACAGCAATGAGATGTAAGCCCAAGAGCCCGGGGAGGCTACTTCTGTCCTCCTCGCAGATGAAGAATCAGGAACAGAGAGGTTAAGTAACTCACACATGGTGAGGAAAGACCAGTTTGTGGAGGGCTGAGTGGAGACACAAGACACACTCAGAAGGGCCCAGAAAGTATGTTAAGGGCCCAATGTTGTACTAGTCTGTTTTCCCATGTGTGAAACTGAGAAAAGGCACACGTGGAACTGACCAATCAGATCTCACCACAGTCCAAATGCCTTGCAGCAAGAGAGGTGGGGCAAAAAGGGGCAGTATTTTCTGCCCTGGCCAGACAGAGACTTGGTGGTGCTCTCAGGTAAGCACTGGACTGCCAACCAAAAGGCCAGCAGTTCAAACCCACGAGCCATTGAAGGGAAATGAGGGACTGACATGAAGCAGAGGGTTTGGTTTTGACACTAAGCACAGGCTGAAAATGATAAGAAAACCTCCCTAGAAATTAGTCTCTTGGGTCAATCCCCCACCCCTATCAAATGAAAATCAAAGTATCTCCCTTGGGTCTAGAAAATTCGTCTGGGCGCACACCCACCCCGATCCTTGACTGGAGCACAATCTGGAAAAACGACAGGCTCAGGAGATAGCCGATAGACCAGAGAAGACCAAGGAGAGCTCGTCAGCATTCACATAGAACTGGGTTTGAACCCCAGCCCTGCCACCTGACTAGCTGTGTGACCACAGGTGAGCTACGCAACCTCTCTGTGCCTTTTTCCTTAACTGTAAAACGGGCTACTGCAGGTTACTCTGAAGGTGCCCAGCAAGAGTGACATGTATGTCAGTCACCTTTGCACCTGGGTCAGGGGTGTAACGTGGACCCTCCTTTTCCAAGTAGCAAGCTGACACACCTGTACCCTCCGCCCCTGCCCCAAAGCCCTAGGATGAACGGAATAGTTTAACCCATTAGGGCCTGGCTACTTGAATAGATCTCTTCCCCTTGGCTAGCTAGCTACAGAGATATCTGTCAACCACTACCTGGCTTTAAAGGGTGAGGGTGGGAGTTGGGAACCAAAAACTTTTCAAATAAAATATTTGCATGCTCATAGTTAAAAAAAAAGTAAACAAACCACACAGTACAGAATCTTGTTTAAAAAAAAAAAATCATGTTTTTCAATAAAAGCATTTCTATTTCCCTATCCCCCAACCTGGAATCCTCGGTGATACAAATGGTTGACACGGCGGGCTGCTAAACAAAGGGGGCATTTAGGATTACCCCCAGCAGCCTCAGAAGAAAGGCCTGGCAACCCACTGCCCCCCACAATCAGCCATCGAGAACGCTGTGGAGCAGAGTTCTGCCCCAGCTTGACAGCAGCTGGTGACCCCAGCGAAGCGGCAGCAGGTACAAGCCCCCGAACCTGCCTGTTGTCTCTTGAGTCCTCTCTCCACCCTGTTCAGACTCAAAATTCGACTTGCCCTCCCCGGTCCGGACCTTCCCTTCCCGCCTCATCAAATAGCTACCTCCTTACTGCAGTCATTCCTCCCTTGTTTCTGTGCCTACCGTCACTGAACCCTGGTTTCTTTCCAAAAGATTAACTAAAATAAATCTGTACAAGACGTCAGATAGAGTAACCTCACAGAGACTGGGCTTGTTAGCTGGAGAATGGGTGTCGTAAAAGCTGCTTCTCTTGAGGCACAACTATGGGAATCCAATGAACCCCTAGTCTGCCTTCCCGAGATACTTAACCATGAATTTACAAATAGATTAAATGCAGTGAACAAACCTAAGACGCGTGGCAGGCAAGCCCCTTTAAGAACTGGGTGACTTGAACATACTGTGACCAGAAAATGGCACAGTCACCAGGTGACCCTTCTAAGCGTGATAAAGAGAAATCAAAGCTAACTGGGTGTTGGTTCGGTCTGATTCTCAGCCAAAGTACTTTAGGCACTGCCACCACCCACCTGCCAGTGGGGGCCTGGGTGGAGGGAGCCCTGCGTGCTCTGTTAAGAAGCCGGAGGGATTTCAGCGAGGAGAGGTCTGATAATTGATCTGCTGCTGAACACCACCCCATGGGTCCCAATGATGTGACCAATCTGTAACTGACCCGGGGCCGCTGCAGGACCAGGCAGGGTTTTACACCATGTTGCCCTGTGAGTCTGAGGCTGGCTTGACGACAGGAAGGTGCGTATCCCGTGTCAGTCAATACGCATGGCCTGTTTGAATCCTCGGAATGAACGTAGGCACTATTGCCACGTTTCAGAAATGCAAGCGGGGCCGAAAGCCAGGCAGAGATCTCAGTGCCTTAGCCATGCTTAAAAGCCCCGAGTGGCCTTCCCAGTCAGGCAGCTTCAAGCACACCTCTTTATAACACTTCACTGCCAACTGCTTCCCTAGTTCTCGAGAGGGCAGGCCTCCAACAGAGGGCTTAAAACTCACTACCCACTCAAGGCGACCCCATGGGACGGAGCAGAACGGCCCCAGGGGGGCGGGTTTTGAGGCTGTCAATCTACACGGGAGCAGAAGATCTGTCCTCTTCCCTGAAGCAGCTGAGTGGGTCAGCTTGCAGGCCAACTCATCACCTGCTACACCATCGCGCTCCCTAGTAGAAAGGGAAGGACAACTAATGAGTTGTTGGCAAGCAGGGGGTGCAGGTGGGATTTTAGCCCATCCATGGAACCCTAGTGCCGGGGCTCTGGCCAGGCTGCCCTAGCCTTGAAGATCCCCGTATTCCACAAAGCACATCGGGCACGACAACGCGGTCTCGGGCAGAGTGCTGGTCTACAAGTGGGAGCGCGAGGCTAGGCTCTGCCCCACCCTGGCTAAGGCCGCAGTTGATCTACAAGGCCTGGTTCCTTCCCTTTACAGTTACGAACAGGTTGGAGCTGCTGGTCTCTGAGGGTGTGGCCCAGCGTGGAGTGTCTCGGCTTTCATGACTGGGCTAGGCCTGCAAGGAATGAGGGATGGGTCTGCTGTCTGCAGGGACAGGAGTAACTGCGTGTGTCGACAGGCCCAGCTCATCAGTCACTCCCTTCTCTCTCCCTCCTTCGTCCTCCTTGGAGTCCAGCCACTGCTTTGTGGCAGTGGGATTAGGAGCTGGGAACCCCAAACCCACTGCTATAGGGACTCAACGTGACCCTACAGGACAGGAGAATGGCTCCAGAGGGCTTCTGATGCTGTCAATCTTTCCAGAAGCGGGCTGCTTCAGCTCTCTCCCTCAGAGCAGCAGCAGGTGAGCTTGAACCTCTGTCCTTGAAGTTAGCAGCATTCCTGGAAAGTACTCTGGTGACCTAGGCCAGGGTCAGGAGCCACTCCTCGGTGGGTTTGAGGAGAAGGAAGAAGGGGTGTGTGTCTTCCTACAGGAAAACTCACCCTCCTCTCAGAGAATGGATCAAGTAGCAGCCTATGTCTCCTGGGGAGGAAGCAGCTTGGAGCTAGACTTCCTGAGCATTCCAGCAGCCTGTGGCAGGGCCGCAGGGTCCCAACACGACAGCCTTCAGCCAGTTACAAACCCACAACCCGGGGCTCCAACAGCCTCAAGCCTGGGGGGGGAGACCTGGGAATCTCCCAATTTTGAGATCTCTCCTTCTTGGCTCTGTCTTCCACTCTGGGATTCAGACAGCCATGGGAGCTGGAGGATAGAAATCCATAGATTTTAGGTCCGTTTAGATAAACTTTAGGAGAAACGATGAAGTGATAAACCAGAACGGTGTTCGCATCTTAATATTAAAAGTGCTTTTTCTGTATCTTCCGGAGTGCTCATTTGCTCCTGCCCCTAATGTCCAGAACAAGATCCTATCCAGGATAAGTCAGGGGACACTTGAACGAGGGTCCTTCTAAGCCGGGAAATGAAACCACAGGCCTATCAGAAGGTCACCCCTGTTCATTTTAGAGCTCACATACGAGAAGATAAGGCTGGGTCGGCGAGCAAACAAGTACAAACAGATTGCAAAACACTCCAAATCTGGCCTGAACTCAGTTAAAAGTGAGCCCCCAAAGTAAATGCCATGAGTTGAAAATGACAAAGTCCAACTTGTTTCGAAACAGCCAATGAGTGAAGACATGCAGAGCAAGGCCAAGACCTGTATGTATTCACACGTGACTCACCAGGCGATGGGTTTACAGTGCATGGATAGCTGAGCGCTCTTTGTTCCATGGATGGCCATTCAAGGCGATTATTCTAGCTAACGCTCCTGGCTCTCAGGAGAGGCAAGGGGAAGGAACCATAAGGGACAGCCTGTACCTGCTGCCCACCAGCCTGCCCCGCTTCCAGTAATCTCTGTTGCCCGGCAATCTCTGATTATCATCAGAGGCCCTGGCTTCTTTGAAAAAGAACGGGAGGCTCAAGAGCAAGGCCAAACCGAAGCTTGTGGCCTTGGCTCGTTTCCCGGCACAGACCTGCCAATGGACAGCAGCCAAAGCCTGTGACTCCCCGAGGGGGAGGGCCACTCTGGCCATGTACGTAAGCCTGAGCGCACTGTCACACGTCAGCCCCCAGAGCTACATGCGGGGACGAGGAGCGAGGAGCCCGGCCCTCTCAAGAACAACTCGGACACGTCCTGGAAATAAACCGCTGCTAGACCTTGAACCCACTTTCCCATGTTCCACCAAAGTTCACCACGGCCGTTTCACCTTGGCCAAGAGGTGGCCACACCCAAATGTCTGCCAACGGATGAATGGGTAAGCAAAACGCGACAGACATCCAGAGGAGTACTATGCTGTCTTCAAGAAGACGAAGCCCATGGATGCGCGAACCTTGGAAATGTTAGACTGGAGAAAATAAAGTGTTAGGTAGGCTGAGCAAAATTAGCCACTCGCAAAGGGACACATACTGTATGGCCTCGCGTACAAGAAATAAAGAGATACAGCAAAGATGAGAGTCTTGTAAAGTCTACCATAGCAGATAGGTTAAAATGTAGTCCCTTATCGTCCATTTGATCTCCCTTCTGACCCATTTTAAAGTCTCGGTTTTTAATATTTTTTTCTGCTTTTTGATTGAGGTTTGTCTGTTTTGTCTAGTCGTTGTTGGGTTTTTTGGTTTGTTTGCTCGCTTCCTGTTTGTGTTTTGTATATGAAATTCAGAATAGGAAAATCTAGAGCAGTGGTTCTCAACCTTCCTAATGCCACGACCCTTTAATACAGTTCCTCATGCTGACCCCTCAACCATAACATTATCTTCGTTGCTACTTCATCACTGTCATTTTGCTACTGTTAGGAATCGGGCGACCCCTGTGAAAGGGTCACCTGCACCGCTGATCTAAAGAGAGGGTAACTGGGTGAATAATTGCCTAGGGGCCTGGCAGGGGAAGAGGGGGGAAATGGGAAGCTAACAAGAACTGGAAGAAAATGTTCTGACATGGATTGAACATGTCAGACGATTGAACAATTCAACTATCTGCTATGTGAAGTATATGCCAATAATTTTTTTTAAAAGATTATTAATGGGTACTGGGGTGGAAACTCAAGGGAGGAGGAGAGGGGGAGACTTAATATTGGGGGAAGAGTGTGGAGTTGACGTTAATGGTGGCAGCCTCTTCTGGATGAGGATGGCACAGCATGAGAAGTGTCAGCAGTGTCCGTGAGCTGGACGTGTGGAAGTAGAGTTGGCAGCTGTTTGGGGCTGTCTGTTTTCACCGCACTCACAGGGAGACGGACAGACAGAATCTAGCTGCATTTTAAAATCCATCGAAGTTGCAACAGCTGTTCTCTGTGGCATCAAAGAAATGAGAATGGTAAAAAACGTTAAGACCTATGGAAACAATTAGTCCAAGGGACTAACGAACCATGCAAACATCAGTTTCCACAACCTGGAGACCAGAAGAACTAGGTGATGCCCAGCTACCACCACCCACTGCACTGAAAGGATCGCATTAGAAAGACCTGGGTAGAGCGGGAGGAAAATGAGGAACAACACGCAAAGTCATTAAACAGACCAGGCTTACTGAAGGATAGAAAACAGGTGGGAGCCGCCCTCCCACCCACATCTGAACTCACACTTATGGTGGAATAATCAACCATTTAAGATCAGAAGGGCAGCATTAACCCAGTGACAAAGTTCCGAGGTTAGGAAACAGGGTTGGTGATGGCCCAGCCAAAGGCTCGCAGTGACGAACTGAAACACAATGTGAATGAGCTGTTGAATGTAAAACCAGATCTTCGCCTAATTCACAATCAACTGTTTAAAAATTAATGGAATTTTTTAAAAATTAAGGGGAAGAGGAAATCCGGTTGGGATTTGGCAGGGAGAGTTCTAGAACTCGGAATTCTGTCTGTGTCATTAATAGGTGGGTGATTTGAGGCTAGCCTACCATCGTCACAAAGGTAAGGAAAAGTTAACTCTTAAGGGCACATGGGAAATAAACACCCATTCCAGTACCCGGCACCCGGGAGATAATGTGGGTTCATTGAATGAATGACATACGGGAAAATCCCACTACAGACTATAAGATCCCTGGCATTTTAATCATCCCCACCAACATCAAACCCCACCAAATGATGGCCTCCCCTCTTGGGAAAAGTGGGCAGAGGGAGATGGATTCAGGTGCAGACTTTTAAATCATCCCTGACTTTGCGGCCACTCGCTGTGTGTCAAGAGGGTAAACAAGCACTTTTGAGACAGTTCATCTCCGATGTAGACGCTGACTTGCACCCATTCTACAGATCACAGCGCTGAGGACGGTTAAGTAGCTGGCCCAAAGCTAGGAATCCAGGCAGTCTGCCCCCCAGGCTCAAATTTCAACCCACTGGCATTCCTGCCAGATGGCTGACAGGCCTTCAGAGGGCTCTGACTGCTGAACCTGCTTGCTCTCTGCGGCAGCAGATACTGGGGGGCGCGGGGATCCGAAGGCGGGGCTCCGCAGCCAGCCTCCGAGCCTGGCACTCGGCCGGCCCGGGGAGGTAACCGCGATTACTCACTACGCCGGAGCGCAGCGCAGACCCGCCGACCTCGCATCGCGACCCCAGCAAGCTGCGAGGGGCCACCCAGCCCCTTCCGGGCGCGCGCAGCGTTGGGGGGGCTTCCTGCCGCGAAGGGGCTCACAAGGGCCAGGCGGCGTTCGCGGGAGGACGGGCACTCGGCCGAGGTAGCACGGCGACATCTCCAGCACGAGTCGGTCGCCGGGACCCAGACGTGGCCGTTTCGCAGAACGACGGGCCCCTCAGTGGACCTATGGTCCAGGTCCCAGCGGCACCTCCATGCCGCATGCCCGCCCGCTCCTCATCACCGCGGCGAGCCGGGCGCCGGCCTACGCACCTGACTGCCCAAGGAGGGCCAAACGCAGCACCCGGGCGGCCAAGCCACTCAGTCCCGGCCACGATTCCCCGGGGAACGCGCTCCTAACCCCGGAACAGCCAATCCTCGGGCCTCGGGCCTCGAGGGAGCGCCGGAGCGAGCCTTCCAAAACCCGAACGCGGAGTCTCCGTGGGCCAATCAGCAGCGGGAGACGGGGAGAGGGGCGTGTCCGGGCTCCGCCCCTTCCCAGCCGACCGGTAATACCGAATGCAGTCATTTCTTACGTCCAATCAGCGACGAGGGGGCGTATCTCCCGGTCGTTCCCCCCCGCCCCCGAGCAGCGCCGGGAGGCTTCCCCTTCATTGACGTCAGTCCTAAGGGCACGCGCGGTTTTGCGGGCGCTGAGCCGGGCGGGGCCGCATTCTTGCCCCGGGGTGAGGCGGCGGCTGTCCCTTCGGGGAACACATGACGCGGGTGCCCCTTCCCTGGGGCTGAGGCCAGCGCCCGCGGGGTCGTCCTTGGCAGCGCACAGAGACCTGCACTTGCTTTAAACTCGCCTCCAGCCCACCTGCGTCCGGCATTCTGCACGGTGGTCAGACCGTGGGTTGGAGAACTAGAAGAACGTCGTGGGTTCGAATCTTCACTCCGCCACGCGACCTCGGTTGATTCTCACCAACGGTCTTAAATGAGACTGTACTAAAAACGTTTTTAATGGATGCATTCATTCGACAGCCGTATATTTTAGGGACCTGCCCTTTCCTGGCTGCTTCACGGGCGGATTCCTAAGTGTGAGAAGGAGGAGTTGAAGTGAAATCAAATCAAGAGAGGATCTGGGAAACATGCTCAAGGGAGAGGGGGTGGCCTGTGCCAAGGCCAGGAGGTAGCTTGACTCCAGGAACTGAAATAAGCCCTGGAGTGAGACTAGCCCCGGGGGAGGGTGGTGAGGAGGCAGAAGGCAGAGACAGGCAGTGCAGAGGTTTGCATTTGATACTCTGAAGAGTTTTAAATGGGAGGCGGGCCGCGCTAGAATTACATGTATTTGCTTTTTAGTCATTTCTGTAGCATTTACTATGTTGTAATGCCTGTCATCACTTTACAAAGACTAATTCTTATAATCCTCATGACAAATTCACGTTTTTAACAGGCCCCTTTGGCCACTGCTTAGAACTTGAGTGGAGGGCTGGATAGGAGTGAGTGCAGGGTGTCCGCAGTCAGCACCCCCACCCACCCACTGCCATCGAGCCCATTCTGACTCATTGCAACCCTGGGCAATGCTCCCTAGAGGGTGTTGGAGGCTGTCAATCTTTACCGGAGAAGAAAACCTCGTCTTTCTCTTGTAGAGCAGTTAGTAGGTCTGAACCCTAGACCTGTGGTTAACAGCTCAAAACTTAATCCACTATGTCACCAGGATTCTCTCGTGTCTTCAGCAGGCTTTCAATAAATACTCATTTTCCTCCGGGAGATGAGGGGTTGTTTAGGCAGCTAGGCCTCCCCGATGCCTTTTTCACTTCAGAGCCGACCTTAGGTCTTCATGTAACACGTCTGATTTGTGAACTTTGGAGGGGGTGGTGAGAGGCAGCACACTGGGATTTATGGGTCCCTTTTGGCCAGGGCATGTTCTTCCTCATCTCAGTCTCTAGTTCCTCTCTCTGTCCTTCTGCACATAAACAGTTCCAGCGAGTGTTTTTACGATAGTCAAGGGGGCTTTAACAGTAACTTCTCTACGCTTTCCTTAAAACCCTGCTAACGAGTTAACATGACTTCTCTGCTTTTCCTGAAGCCCTGGGGAAATGTTGAAAAAACCAAAAATAATCAGCAAATGTTCATCTCCAAATGGAAGGTACTGTTGCGAACCCTTTCAGCCAACTGCCAGCGGTTCCTTTATGTAGTCGGCATGTAGTTGGCATGTGGTCGGATGTCTGCAAAAATGCGTGGAGATACCAGATGTTCTCCGACAAGAGCCTTAGTCACCTCTGATCCAGAAGCCACATGCCAGGCCCTTGAGTTTCCTGTTACGTAGAATGGGGAGGCCCTGCTCAGAACCCCAGAATCCTGATGAGGAGTCCACAGACGCCTCTTTAGCCAAGCAGTTGGCTGGAAGGTTTTGCAACAGTATTTTCCATCGGAGATGAACACTCATAACTTGTTTTTTCAACATTTTCCCCAGGGCTTCAGGAAAAACAAAGAGAGGTCACTGTTGACTCTAGCAGCTGAGTGTGGGCTCTTGGGCTGACTTGTTGCAGCTGTACAATTCCATGTTTGTGATGAGAAGAGAAGGGGTCTGGGGGTTTTTAAGGCACAGCTGACAGTGAGGCAGCTCTAGATCAAGTGCAGAACCTCAGAGTGGTGAGGTGGCAACGGGTCTTTCACCAGGAGTGGGACCATCTGGGAACCATAGATGGTGCTGGAAGCAACTTTGGAGAATGGCTATCTGGTGTGAATGAGGCCAAGACTTGATTTGACTTGGATCCAGATCAGGGTGAAATGAATGAGGAACTCGCCTCAGGTGCAGAACTCTCTCTCTCTCTCTCTCTCTCTCTCTCTCTCTCTCTCTCTCTCTCTCTCTCTCTCTCACACACACACACACACACACACACACACACCAGCAATCAAGATGAGTAATATTTTACTGTGATATTCTAACAGTTTTATTGGCATATAGTTCACATACCGTACAATTCATTTACTGCAAAAATTTTACTAATAGAATTAATACAGAAAAGAAAGCCATGGTGCACAGAATATCAAAATGTAAAACAAAGGCTGTTGTTTATTTTCTGATCCTACATTATTATGCAAGGAGGTACTTGTCTCCAAGCAGCCCACAGTCCCCAGGCAGACCACCTTTGTGGAACCCCCTCCCCTCCACCAAGTGGGTTTATATGGCCCGGAGTGGCATGAGGACGGAATGGCAACAGAGGGCTTCATATCCCAGTACAGTCATGCTTTTCGATGATAGAACTTTTGTTAACATTTTCAACTTGGTTCATTATATGGGAAGGCATTTTGATCCATATGGACATTTTTGGTTCACGCCCTGGGGTCTTCTAAGGTTCGACACACTGCTGGGTTTTACAGTCAAGGAGAGCAGTCTAGAAAAGGAATTATAGCTTCTCACCTTACGCAAATGGCTTAACTTTGTTGCCTCTATTTTCCTCATCTTTAAAATGGGAAGACTCATACCCCCTCCTGGAGTTGCTGTGGGATGAAGTGGGGTACGGTGGGCAGAGCACTATCACCTTGCAGCAGATGCTGGCTCCTCCTTGGGCTCCTTCACACCTTCTCTTCTGCTCCTTTCTCATGCTTCCTCTTCTGTAGGAATTGTTATGCTGGCTGGACAGTCACAAGTGGTCCCCCAACGGGGTAGAGACTTGTTCCCATGGATTGACTGTTGCTGTCTGGGAGAATTGGCTATAACAAACACTCCTGATAACTTTCACTTGTTGCCGCTAAGCAGCGGTGTGACCCCTGAGCTAACTCTGTTTTTCTTTATGCTTGATCATGGTCATCCACCCTTTGTCAGTTTTTCGTACTGTGGTGACTTCCAGGTTGCTACGGTGTTGATTGTGGAACAAACCAGTAATTGCTCATATGAAGTTCAGGTTGAAGTTGAAGAAAACGAAAAACAAATCCCTGAGAGCCAAACTACAACCTTCAGTATAGTCCACCTGAATTTTAAGTATGTCTCAAGAATAGATTTGACTCACTTGACACTAAACACAGAGACCTGATGAGCTGGGGGTGACATCAAGAACAACATACAGCGAAGAAAGCAAAAGATCATTTGAAAAGAGGAAAGAAAGAAAAGATCAAAATGGATTTCAGAAGAGATCCTGATGCTGGCTGTCTGTTGATCATAGAGTGGCTAAAGCAAAGGGACGAAATAATGAAGTAAAACGAGTTGAAGAGAAAACTTCAAAGGACAGCTCTAAGAGACAAAGTGTTATAATTAAACGTACAAGGATCTTGTATTAGAAAACAAAAAGGAAGGACATACTTAAATACATTAAGCTGAAAGAACTGAAGGAAAAAGTTCAAGCCTTGGTTGTGATTTTCAAAGATTCTACAGGCAAAATATTTAACAATGCAGGAAGTACCAAAAGAAGATAGAAGGAACACAGAGTCACTATATCAAAAAGAAGTAGTCCAAGTTCAACCATTTCAAGATACAGCATATGATCAAGAACTGATTGTACTGCAGGAAGAAGTCCAAGCTACCCTGAAAGCATTAGCCCAAAACAAGGCTCCAGGAATTGACAGAATACCAATTGAAATGTTTCAACAAACCGATGAAGTACTGGAAACACTAGTCTAAGCGAAGAAATTTGAAAGACAAGTACTGGCCAACTAACGAGAAGAGATCCATGCTTGTACCCATTCCAAAGAAAAAAGACGACTCAACAGAACGCATCAATTATGAAACAATAGCATTAATATCACATGCAAATACAATTTTGCTGAAGACCATTCAACAACACTTGCAGCAGTACATTTACAGGAAACTGCCAGTGGTTCCGGCTGAATTCAGAATATGCAGAACAAAAGACATCATTGCTGACAGCAGGTAGGTCTTGGCTGAAAGCATAGGGTACCAGAAAGCTTTTTACTTGTGTTTTATTGATTGTGCAGAGGCATTTGACTGTGTGGATCATAACTAGCCATGAATAGCATTGAGAAACATGGGAATTCCAGATCGCTTCATTCTGCTCATGTGGAACCCGTCCATGGATCAAGAGGCAGTGGTTTGAACAGAACAGGAATACTGAGGGGCTTTAAATCAGGGAAGGTGTATCTTTACATCAGGGTTTTATCTTTTCCCCATACTTACTCAATCTGTATGCTGAGCCAATAACCTGGAATCAGAACTGTATGGAGAAGAACCCGATATAAGAATTGGAGGAAGGCTTATTAACAACCTGCAATATGCAGATGACACAACCTTGCTTACTGACCGTGAGGAGGCCATAAAGCACTTGCTGATAAAGATCAAGGATTGCAGCCTTCAGTGTGGATGACAAATCAATGTATAGAAAACAGAAATCCTCACAACAGGACCAATAGATAGCATTTTGATAAATGGGGAAAAGGTTGAAGTTGTCAAGGATTTTGCCTTGCTTGGATCCACAACCAGTGCTCATGGAAGCAGCATTCGAGAGATCAAATGTCCCGCTGCACTCGCCAGGGAACGAACAACGGAATGTAGGTGAAGGGAGACAGTGGTCAGTGTAAGATATAAAAACAATGATAATTTATCAAGGGGTCATGAGGGTGGGAGGGGGGTTAGGGAGGGAAAAAAGAGGAGCTGATCCCAAGGGCTCAAATAGAAAGTAAATGTTTAGAAAATGATGATGGCAACATATGTACAAATATGCTCGATACTATTGATGTATGGAATATTTTAAGATCTGTAAAAGCCCCCAATCTCTTTTTAGAAAGAGATCAAATGATGCATTGAATCAGGTAAATCTGACAGTCAAGATCTCTTTAAAATGTTGAAGAGCAAGGCTGTCACTTTATTGAGGACTACGGCACATCTGACCCAAGCCGTGGTATTTTCAGTTGCCTCATATGCATGTGAAAGTTGGGCATTGAACAAGCAAGACTGGAGAAGAATCCATGCATTTGAATGATGGTGCTAGCAGAGAATAGTGAAAGTACCATGGACCGCCACAAGACCGAACTGTCTTGGGAGAAGTATAGCCAGAATGTACTGCACATCCTTAGAAGCAAGGATGGCGAGTGAGACCTCATCTTACATGTACTTTGGGCACGTTAGCAGATGCGAACAGTTCCTGGAAAAGGACGTCATACTTGATAAAGTAGTAGGGCAGTGAAAAAGAGGAAAATCCTCCACACTGTGGCTACAACAATGGGCTCAACACAACAAAAATTGTGAGGATGGTGCAGGACCCAGGGTGTTTTGTTCAGTTGCACATAGGGTCGCTGTGTTAGTCTGGGTCTATAGAGAAATTCATAGACACTCATGTATATAAGAAAGAGCTTTATATACAAGAGCAATTGACTATTGAGAAAACATCCCAGTCCAGCCCAGATCAAGTCCATAAGTCTGAGATTAGCCCTTATGTCCAATATCAATCTGTAAATTCCTCTTCAGACTCATGCAACACATGCAATAACGCCAAATGCAGGAAGATCACAGGCCAATGGATGGGAAGTTTTGTGGATCCAGTAGCAGTGGAACCATCAGCGCTGGCAGGGGTCTCCACGTGGCTCCTTCGACTCCAGGGCTCTAGCACAGCTCCATGTCTCTTGTCCGCAGGAATGTCTCACAGAGAGTGAGCGTTTCTGGCCTCCATTGAGCTATTTATTTCCTTAGCCCCTCCAAATGAGGTCATCAAGCTGCGACCTGATTGACAGGCTAAACTCCACCCCTCCACTCTTAAGTCTCAAATTGACAACCGATGATGTAGCTTCCACAGTTGCTGAGTCAGAACTGACTCAGCACCCAGCAGGCATGGTCTTTATGATACTACACCAAACACCAGAGGCCTGCAGCCTTCTTTCAATTTATGATCTGATCAGGTGAAAATAGCAAAGTCCTCGAGACAAAAACCAACCAAAAAACACCACCAAAAAAACAAACAAACCATTCCACACATCTCAGAATGAAAGGGTTAAGAATGATTTTTAATACATAAGTAGATATAGCAATATGAAATATATGTGCTTGTGTGTGGCTGTGGATAAATATGTGTGTAGTGTGTATATCACACCTAGCTCTTTCTGCTGAGAGGATCTAGAAGCAATGACACCCCACTAGCAATAAGCACTCTCAGCACCCAGATATTGGCTTCTCAGTCCCACTTTCAATAAAAAGGAGCCATAGTTTCTTTATTTCTTTTAATGGTTTAGAGTTGTATTTATTTAATTATTGATTTTTTTAAAAACACAACCTTTTTAATGGATTTGGTGGAAGGTTAAAGAGCAGCTCGTCACTTTTATATTCAATAACCTAGCAAACCTCCCAATGGCTTATCTTGTTCCCTAATTTTTTTATTAAAAGATCATCTTATTAGGGCTCTTACATGTTCCCAAATGTTTTGCCCATCTCCCTTTTGTTGGCTACTGTCTTCCCTTTCACCCAAGTTAACACCCATCTAATCTATGACCTTCGCCTGAGTTAAGAGAGTCTAACCTATGACTCCCCCTTCCCCTCCACCTCTCCCACTCCTGATAACCATCAAAGTCTGTTGCTTTTACTGTGAAAACCTTTGTGATCAACTAATTTCCCTTGGCACAATGTCCTCCAAGGAAACATAGGGGTTTGTTTTGGTTTGCTTTTTTTGTGTCATGGCCGATTCCAGCCCTGAAACAAGTAGCAGCTGCACCTACCAGAAGATGAGAAATTACACAGAACAGGATGAGGCATGTCAAGGAGTAGAAGTGGAAGTGGCTCCTCTCATGATTATGCCTGACGACCCATGAGCAGAATTTTAAACTTCTGTCTCAGCAACCTTGAGCCCTGCAGGGTTGGAAGTCTTGTTCCGTAGGAGGGAGATGTGTCCATTGGGAGATATAACAAAAGTCCCATTGAATGGGAAGACTCAATGGTCCATTTTGGGCTCCTGAAAGACAAGGAAAAATCAGGTTGTTCTGCTGGATTATGTGATTGGTCCAAATTACCAAGGAGACATTGGGTCGCTATTACAGGGTGGAATGTATTTGTTTTCTATTGCTAAGTAACAAATTACATACCACAAATTTAGCAGTTAAAAACACACATACCCACATACATGTCCCTTGTCTTGTCCTGACAGGGTTTCTAAATCCTGTCAGGGCTTAATTGGCTCAGCTGTTTAGGATACCATGAGATTGCCGAGAAGGTGTTTGTCTAGCTGCAATCTCATCTGGAGGCTTAACTGGGGAAGAATCCGTTTCAAACTCACCCAGTGTTGGTACAATTCATTCCTGAAGCCGTAGGACTGAGGGCCTGGTTTCTTGTCTGCTGAAGACTAGAGCCTATCTTCAGCTCATAGAAGCTGTCCCAAAAGCCTAGAACCTTTTTTTTTGGCAGTTCCTTCCAATGTTCCCCATTTCCCAATGACCACTCAATTCCGCCAACCAGTAGGAGAGTCTGTCAGCGCAAGTCTACCAGCAAGACAAAATCTTACATAAGACAACATAATTCACGGCCGTGGTATTTTATCACCTCTGTCAAAACCATATCTGTAGCTTCACAGAGAGTCACAGGCGCCATCCCTTCTCCAGGGGAGAGAGTACACAAAGGTGTGGACATCCGGAAGGAGAGGTCACGGGGAGTCCCTTTAGAGTCTACCCACCACATGGACCAGAAATTTGGAAGCCAGACAATTCTCTGGGGGCACTTGGGAGTAGAACGTTCATGCCTAATAGTAAAGGCAGATGGGAAACTATAAAACCCACTGCCATTGAATTGAGTCCCATAAACAACCTTATGTAGGATTTCGGAGACTGTAGCTAGCCTCTTCAAGCAATCCAGAAAAGGCAAGATGACAGTCTTATACGCATCAGAAATGAAGGCTTGGGGACTGACTGATCAAAAGACCCAGCCAACTGAGAGCAGGAGACAAATGGAATAAGTAACCAGAGAAGGAAGTCATCTAGGCAATTATCGCCTGCTGGCAAAAATGAAGCCTGATCATTTGCATATCTCCTCTGTTAAGTATACAGGGAGTTTTCCCACATGCTAGCCATTTTCCTTCTCTGTCTCTCTCTTTTCCCCATTTTTATATAGAAATTGTTGGAAGCTAATGTTACAATTTAGTCTTTCTCCAAAACAAAAAAATCCCCTCCTTGCCAGAGTTGATTCTGACTCACCGCCGCCTTATAAGGACAGGGTACAACTACCTCTGAGTTCCTGAGCCTGTAACTCTTGATGGCAGTAGAAAACCCCGTCTTTCTTCTGTGGAGCAGCTGGTCGTTTTGAACTATTGTCCTTGTGGTTAGCAGCACAACTCATAACCACTACTCCATGGGAGTGTGATAGAATTTGAGATGACAGCCAGAGACTGTATAATTTCCTCATTTGGGGGGACACAGGAGAACATCTTCACCTGTAAGATTCTGTATCTCGTTAGGCGGAAAGACAATTGTTTCATTGCTGTCTACCAGGGGTCCTCAAACTACGGCCTGTGAGCCACACGCGGCCTGCCGAGGACATTTATCCAGCCCGCTGGGTGTTTTTGCCCGTTTGTTTTTTTACTTCAAAATAAGATATGTGCAGTATGCATAGGAATTTGTTCATAGTTTTTTTAAAACTATAGTCTGGCCCTCCAATGGGTCAGAGGGACAGTGAACTGGCCCCCTGTTTAAAAAGTTTGAGAACCCCTGGTCTAGACACTCACATGTCCACTGAAAGGTGGAGATGCAAGGTGAGTTTCCAGAGGGTGCGTGTGGATTGTGCCATCATCCATTCATCGGTTCTCAGCCACAAAGACACTCTTGGATGTGCTCTGTGACAGTCACTCGGAGCGTCCTATCACCCTGTGACTCCGAGCAGTTCTCATTTTCTGGCTGCCCCAGGGGCCAGCCTTGTCAACTGAGAAAACCCTGTGAGAAGAAGGGTTTCTGGTCTCTGTTCTTGTGCTTCTCACACCAGAAGCCTGGAGTTGGCAAGGCTTCTTCAGTGCAGTCAGAGAAAGGAGGAGGGTCAGAAATAGCAGGAACACTCGGACCCCACTCCCACTCCCACTCCCAAACCCACTGCCTCCCAGTCCATTCTGACTCATAGCCACGCTAGGTAGCCTCATAGGGAGCACGTAGCCTCATCGTTCTCCTGCAGCATGGCTGGTGGGTTTGAACCCCTGACCTTGCAGTTAGCAGTTCATAAAACATGGCAAATTGCCTCCATGAACAACAGCCTCCTTTCCCATGAGCCCAAAGGAGTAGATGGTAACTGGTTATCATAATTAAACCTTTGGATCAAATTATATAGATCCTGATCAGAAGAGGGAAACCGCAGAACAGAATTTGAAATCTCTATGGAATCTAGACTTCCCGGATCCACGGAGAACATGAACCTCCTAAATTATTGCCCTGAGATACTCTAAGCTTTAAACCTCCTTGAAGTCCTTTTAAAGCCAAACAATGGAGTAGCTTATTAATTACTAACAATGAAATAGCTTATTACGTAGTAAAGAAGGCTTGCCTTGATCATGATGTTCTTTGAAGAACAATAACCCGCTGTCATCAAGTTAATTCAGATTCATGGCAACCTGTATATGGTTTCTGAGACTTTAAATCTTCATGGGAGTAGACAACCTAGTCTTCCTCTGAGGAGTAGCTGGTGGGTTTGAACTGACCACCTGAGGTTAACAACCCAATGCCTACCCACAGTGCCCCCCAGGCATTCATGAACCACATATGGGATTAAATTAACTACAGCAATGCAAAAGAGGAGAGAGGAGTTTTAGGAGATGGTGTATGTTACTAGGAAGTATATTAATAATTAAGAGTATATGCTGAATGTTAATAATAATACTTTGTTAATATTAATTCAGAATATATGTCAATAGGAAGGGATGGCTCCTCACTAGAGGGTGAGAATGATTACATAACTTAAGAATGCAATCGACGTCACTGAATTGTACATGCAGACATTGTTGAATTACTTTCTTTCCTTCTGTGTCTAGTCTCCACAGTAGCGATAGACATAACATGTTAGAAATTAAACAAAGCTGCTCCCGTGCCCAGCCTCTGGAACACGTGGCTTCTGCCACACTATACTCGGATGATCTGCTCTGCTCTGCTCTGGGTCCAGGGCAGTCAGCAACACTCAGAGACAAAGGCCTTTCTGACAGCACAGCAAACAGCAAGAGCATCATGCTTCATCTGTTCCCCTGGTCCCCACGTCTCACCAGGGTGAGCAGGGAACCAAAGTAGATGTTACCCATGCTGTGGCCTTCTGTCCCAACCAGCCAAACAAACCTGAGGTTGGGGACCCAGAAAGGCACCCACCCCCACTGCTTTAACAGGAAGCAATAAGGAAGCCTGCTCCTGGTCCTCATCCCTCAGGATTGCTTGCTGCAAACATCCCTGAAAGATGGCTGGGTAAAGAGTGGAGATTACCTTAGTTCTTGGCACAGCAAGTGACAACAGGCAGGGATACTCCAGATGCCGCAGACTCCCCGCCATCTGCCTGGTCAAAATCTATCAACCCTCGAATGACACCTTGTTCTTAAAGGCTCGCCCCTACCCATCCTACTACCCAGACTCTTCCCTTCTCTCTTCTGTGTTTTCCTTACAACTCTCATCCACACCTCACTCTGGTGCCCACCTCCAGCCTTCCCCTCCCAAACTCCATAACTCACTGTCATTAAATCTATTTCGACTCAGGCGACCCTAGAGGATAGGGTAAGAACCACGCCTGTGGGTTTCCGAGACTGTAACTCTTCATAGAAAGAGGAGCGGCTAGTGATTTTCCACTACTGACTGTGAAGTTAGCAGCCCTGGCATAATCCATGAGGCCACCAGGGCTCCTTCCCTCCCAGTAGGGAAGTGTCTGGTCATCTTCATTCCTGCATTCCTCACCAGTTTCTGTCAGGACTGTGGACTTGGGCAGAATCAAGAGATTTCTGTATGGTTATGCCCTCCAGATCGGCTGCTGGACTGGCCCTGGGAATGTCAATAGGTTAAAAAATATCCCTCCAAATCCACTCCCCAGGCCTTCTCCATCCAATCATCCACCCATCATCCATCCATCCACCCATCATCCATCCACCCATTATCCATCCATCCATTCATCTATCCACCCATCATCCATCCACCCACCCATCATCCATCCACCCATTATCCATCCATCCATTCATCTATCCACCCATCATCCATCCACCCATCCACCCATTATCCATCCATCCATCTATCCACCCATCATCCATCCACCCACCCATCATCCATCCACCCATTATCCATCCATCCATCCATCCATCCATCCATCCATCCATCCATCCATCCATCCAATCATCCTTTCTTTCCAGGCCTTCCTTACAAGGAGCCAAATGCCTTTTAAAAGAAAACAGATTCTCTTCCCTCAAGGTTCTGTTTGCATCGGTGGCTGACTCAGAAATGGCTTGTATGGCACGACCAGTTCAGTACCTAGATCCAGCCCCAGCTGTCAGTCCCAGCCCGACCCTGCTGACACCGAGGGTCTCCCCAAGAATTACTGAGGGATACAGAGGAAAAGCCCCCAAATTCCCATCAGAAGCTCTAGGTTTCAGTTCCAACACCGATCCACAGGTCATGATTCTCTGAGGAGGCCACGTCACTAGCCTGGGTCCTTGCTTTCTCACTTCACGTAGCTGAGAATAAAAAGCAGGTGCAAGCTATAAAAGCGCTTTGAATACTGCATGGAGCCTGCAGTTGGCTCCATGAACAAGGTCAACCTCCTTGACCCCAGTTTTCTCCAGCCGTGACCCAGAGCTAAGAAGAATTGTTTTATAGGGCTGGTGGGAGGAGTAAGGGGAGCAATGAGTATTAAGTGTTCATCATGATGTCTAGCGTTGAGACGTGGCTGTTGTGAGCAGTTGAATAAAAGTGCAACTCAATAGTGATGAAGCTGTGTCGCCGAGCCCAGGGGGCCCCACTCCAGAACCTGGATGAGGCACCTCCCTGCCCACCCTACTTTACCTAAATATGTATGTGGCCACAGGCATGATCATTTGTTCAATACAGATACACGTGCAGAGCTTTCCGGATCCTTTTAAGGGTCAGGCACCTGTAGGTGGCGTGAGTGGGCAGTGACTTTAGTGTCCAGAGAAGCCACACCATTTTTTTTCTCCTCAAGGGAATCAGGCTGCTCACAGAAGGGCCTGCTCAGCCAAGCCAAGGGCCAATGGGCTCCTCCTGTGACCAGATAAGGGCATGAAGCAGCCAGGCATCTGACGTATGTGAGGCCCAGGGTAAGA
This sequence comes from Echinops telfairi, assembly GCF_000313985.2. Classification (NCBI taxonomy): domain Eukaryota; kingdom Metazoa; phylum Chordata; class Mammalia; order Afrosoricida; family Tenrecidae; genus Echinops; species Echinops telfairi. Next base: position 31,146,940 of record NW_022103968.1, on the reverse strand, counting down.
GGGCCTCTCTCAGTTCCTCTGCTGTTCCTACAGTCACTCAGTCCTACCAGCTCTGCGGCCATTTACTGTGGGCCTGCTCTACACCGGGCCCACACTAGGGTGGCACAATCATGATACCCACTGGTTACAATGTAGCCAACCTGGAATGACTGCAGAGGGAAGCGCCAAGTGGAGGCCTAGGGGAGTGGGCAGACAATAGACTAGGAAGCTGGGCCAAAGGAGGGAACATTTAAACTGACCTTCACTCCTTGAGGCCAACTCGAAACCGGCCATGTAACTTGGGCTTCTTTTAATGTGAGTATTGAAGGATCAACAGGAGTTTGCTGGCCACGTTGGAATTTAGGAATAAAGGGCATCCTGGGCTTATTTAGGCACCCTGGTGGTGTAGTGGGCTGCACGTTGAGCTTCTAATTGCAAGGTCAGCAGTTTGAACCCACCAGTGGAACCACAGGAGAAAGATGAGGCTGTCTGCTCCTCCAAAGATTTAAGTCTCAGAAACCCAAAGGGGCCATTCTCCTCTGTCATCTATGAGCCAGAACCAACTCGGGGCAGAGGGTTTTGGGGGTTTATTTGGGAAACAAGAGGTTTGATTATTAATATACTGAGTGAGAAACCAGGGAGTTATTAGTCGGGGAGGGGGAGGAGGGGTGTCCCGATTGTGAATTATGTTTCAGGCAGGAGAGAGAATTCAATCTTGGGCTTAGTGGGAGGAGCTGTTTACTGAAGAAACAGGTCTGCGTTTTAGGAATATGCCGACGGGGCTCTGAAGTTGGATGGGCCGGGAGAGAGGAGAGGCCTGTTCCAAGACCAATTCGGTGAGCTTCACCCTTTAAGGCCTCTTTTCCAGCTCAGTGAAATGAAGAGAGTGATCGTCTTTATCTCTTGGGGCTGTTTTGAGGCTTAATGGAGGTCGGCTGTGCATCACAACCACATTAAAGCACCATCAGCTTGATGGCAGGCAGTTCTGCCTAGTGGTCAAGCCTACCAGCTTTGTAGCCATTCCAGACCTAGATGGTGGGGTGGGGGGGAGATGACAGAGCGGGGCTGATAGGACCTTGCTTTGTGGGGTGTGGCCTGGGGCAGTGAGACCTGCCGTGGGGGGGTGGTAATCCCTTACTCTGCAGTCACTGAATCAGCTTTTTGCAAGCTGCTTTTGAAGTGGGCCTTGGAGCATGGTCTAGGTCAGTGGTTCTCAACCTTCCTAATGCCTTGACCCTTTTAATACAGTTCCTCATGTTGTGGTGACCCCCAACCATAAAATTATTTTCGTTGCTACTTCATAACTCATTTTGCTACTGTTATGAATCGGGCCACTCTGTATAAGGGTCATTCGACCCCCAAAGGGGTCTCGTCCCACAGGTTGAGAACCGCTGGTCTAGGCGCTCAGGCCCAGTGTATGTCAATTCCAGACCCGCCCTGCTCTGTGGCTGGACTCTGCTCTAAGGAAGAGCCTGGAGGAGAAAGCTGAATGAAAGGGGCGCAGCCGCTGGACTTGATCTGGTTTCCAAAATGTTCTGTATTATTGGTTTGGTTTTTGTTTGTTCATATTAGAGTGTATCTCAGAGGTGTTCTGTCCATGGAGGTCACCCTCCTGAAGCTGTGTTGTATGCTTTTCCGTATTCGGTCTATGAAACCCAGGGCTGATGAGCCCATAGGGGCAGCGTGTAGAAGAATGGGTTGGTGGTGTGTGTGTGTGTGTGTGTGTGTGTGTGTGTGTGTACAGTGGTGGTGATGGCATAAAAGGGGGACGGTGCCAAGGAGTCCATGTAGAAAAAGAATGGTTGGAAACGGATTGTGGTAGCAACTGCACATTCTATTGGATGTGATTGAAATATGGAATGATAGCTGTATTAAATCCCAACTAATAAAAAACAAGTCAAACAGAGAAAGGGGCCCAGCCAGAGATTGGAGGGCGCTCAGGAAGCCAGCTTTCCTTTCCAGGCGGGGCGCCAGAGCAGGGCAGGCCCAGATGTGGCAAATTTTGCAGTGGGGCAGGCTGGAGCCCGAGAAGGGAAAGGGGGCGATCTAGGGGCCGCGAGGCTGCGGGGCGGGCTGGGGGCGCTCGAAGGAAGTAAGGACCAGGCGCAGGGGTTCGGGCGCGCGAAGAGGGGAAAGCAGGGGCCTGGAGGGGCGCCGGGGCGGGAGGGAGGCAGCGTGAGTGAGTGGTGGAAGGAAATGAGAGGCGCGAGAGGGGGTGGAGGGTAGGAGGGGTGGGTCCAGAGAGGGAAACGCAGAGAGAGGAGGGGCAGGGCTGGGAGAGGCCGAGAGGAAGCGCCG
>NW_022103968.1:31141347-31144436 GCF_000313985.2 Echinops telfairi | reverse complement strand
GCCCGCTGGGCGTGCTGCGGCTGCTGCAGCTGCTGGCGGGGGCCGCCTTCTGGGTCACCATCACCACCAGCAAGTACCAGGGCCCCGTGCACTTCGCGCTCTTCGTGTCCGTGCTCTTCTGGCTGCTGACGCTGGCCCTCTACTTCCTGACGCTGCTGGGCAAGCACGAGCTGGTGCCGCTGCTGGGCGCCCGCTGGCTCGCGGTCAACGTGGCGCACGACCTGCTGGCGGCCGCGCTCTACGGCGCCGCCACGGGCATCATGGTGGACCAGACGCAGAGCCACAGTTACTGCAACCTCAAGGACTACTCGCTGCCCTGCGCCTACCACGCCTTCCTGGCGGCCTCCGTCTGCGGCGGCCTCTGCCTCTGCCTCTACCTGCTGTCGGCGCTCGGCGGCTGCTACCGCCGCTGCCGGGGCGAGCGGGAAGTGGTCTGAGCGCGCGCGCCGCCGCCGCGGCCCGGCCCGGGCGGGGCACCCTCGGAAGGGCCGCGCCCCGGCCTCCCGTCCCCGCCGCTGGCCCACGGCCCTGCGCCCTGGCCCCCTTCCTTGACCCTGCGTTGCCGCGGTCGCCTGCGCCCAGGCCCCGGCACCCTGCCTTGCAGCACCCGGCCAGCCGGGGACGCGCTACTCTGTGCACGTCGCCCTCTCCGGGGCCCGGGGCAGCGCTGCAATCACACCCTCCGACGGGCTGCCCCGAGGCGAAACCTCGCGGTTCCTCGTTCCGGCTGAGAGCAAGACGTGGACAGGCGCCGCGTAGATCCGGGGGAGGATCCCGAATTGGAACCAGCCTCAGGACCGCGCCAAGGCACCCAAATTCTCCTCTCCCTCCCGGCCACCGGAAGCGCTCCCTTTCCTGGGTGCTGTTGGAGCCCCTAACCGGTTCAGTGACGAGTGATTGTTCGAACGGACCTCGAAGTGTCTCCCAGCCCACCCATCTGTGCTTAGGCTGGGACCCACCTCGCCCGTGCGACTGGATTGGACCGGCCCTTGCACTTTGGAAGTCTCCCCTCACCTGCACCAGCCCTACCGCTGTCCAACACAGGTCACTGACTTCTGGCCTTGCAGTGTTACAAGCCTCTTCCCAGCCTCGCCCCCACAACAGGCATCTGCATCACCCCCACCCCATCCCATCTGTTGGCATGAGAGAAGCTCCCCTTTCCCCCAGCCATCTCAGAATGTCAAGGTGAGCATCACCCCAAGTTGTTTTTACAGATAGGGAGCCCTGGGCCAAGACAAGCCCAACCAGACCTCTCAGGGCAGCGCTGTTTTACTTTAGAGCAGTGTTCCCTGAACCCGGCCCATGAGATACCTCTTTTGGGCTTCAAGACCAAATCGTGTGTCCAGGGTGCTTTCTGCCCCTTGGAGGGTCAGGGCACGAGTAATAGGGATACCAAAGACTGAGGAGTGCCCCCAATAAGAGAAGCCCTTGTAGCTTAGGTTACAGTATTACCTATCTCCGACCCGATCTTCTCACCTTAAGATTCCAAGTGGCCCTAAGCTGCCTGGCCCTAGCTCGAGGACACGAATCTTGGAAGATTGGGGAGTACAGTCAGGATGCCAGGGGGTTTCACCAGCAGAAGGGGTGGTGGTGGGGTCATCTGCCCCATCCAGGGCAATGAGAGAAGCCTTATGCCAAGACCCGAGGTTTGGTGGGCTTGAATATCTTGGTGGCGAAGTGGTTCTGAGTTAGGCTGCTAACCACAAAATCCACAGCTCAAAACCACCGGCCGCTCCATGAGTGAAAGATGAGGCTTTCTACTCTCAGAAAGAGTTACAGTGTTGGAAACCCACAAGGACAGTTCTACCCTGTCCTGCAGGGTCCGAGTTGACTCATTGGCAGTGAGAGTGAGATTCCTGGCTCAGGATAAGCCTCTCCGTGGAAGAAAGGTGGGGCTGTCTGGTCCTGTGAAGAGTCAGAGCCTCACAAACCCTACATAAGGAGGTCTCTCTGAGTTGGGGTCCATTTAAGGGCAGTGAGTTCTCTATTTGGGGGACTGATGGCTCAGGATGGCTTCTCAGTCAAGTGGAACACACCTGTAAGAGTTCTTGGCATTGACCGTGAAGCCAAGCGGGCTCTGCCAACCCGAGAGAGCAGAAAACTATGGAGTTGGAGTGGACAGCTGGCCACGCCCTGGAAGGTAAGAGAACTGATGGTTTTCTGGATGGGCTCATAGGACTTTGGCTACAAAACACAGAGCCCCCCTTTCCCACAAAGTACAAAGCCTTTGTACAGAGAACAGGTTAGAAGGATGAAACCGTGACTACTGTTCAGAGTTGAGAAAAGCCGATCTTGCTGTATGTATCCTTCAGAGGCTATACTCTCTGAAACAGTTCTACCCTCTGGATTAAAAGCGGGAATAGACCAAACCCACTTAGAGGGACCCTGCAGGGCAGAGAAGGGCGCCATTGTTTTTCTGCAAGCAGACCGTTCCCTCTTTCTCCCCTAGAGTAGCTGGTATCCTGCCATGCACTCTGAGCTTAGCGGCCCCAAGCTTAACCCACTGTGCCACCACAAACTCCAAACTCACTGCCCACTGACTCCTAGCGACCCTATAGGACAGGGTAGAACCGCCCCGGTGGGCTTCCAAGACTATAAGTTGTTTCAGGAGTAGAAAGTCTCATCTTTCACCCGTAGAGCTGCTGGTGGTTTCTGATTGTTGACCTTGTGCTTAGCAGACCGATGTGTGACCCGACTAGGCCACCCGGGGTCCTTGTGAAGGTATAACACACATTTTATGTACATCACTGTCATGGTACTTAGCTAGCCTGGCACTGCATGTACTTATTCATAGACTTTTCAGCAATCTTCTTATCCCATGTGATGGAGGAGGAAAATGAGTCAGAGGTTAAGTAACTTGAACAAGGCCTCACGCCTAGGGAGTGGTGGGACGAGGATGTGCATGCACCCTGGCAGTTAGCCCTCTGCAGGGCCGTGCTATACTGTATAAGGCATGCATACCAGTTAGCTTCTAGTCCATTCTGACTCATGGTGACCTGGTTGTGTCATGGGAAAACTACTCCACAGGGGTTTCAGGGACCTTATTTTCTTTTTTCTTTTTTTTTTTCTTTTTTTAACATTTTATTAGG
>NW_022103968.1:31138395-31140779 GCF_000313985.2 Echinops telfairi | reverse complement strand
GACCCCTCTGCAAGGGGATCTCCAGTGGCCTACTAATGGGCTTTGGATCTCCACTCCACACTCCCCCCATCATTCACTATGGTAAGATTTTTTCAGGGACCTTATTTTCAAAAGCACATCATCAGGCCTTTTTTATGAGCGACCTCTGGGTGGACACACATCTCCAGCAGTGTGCCTAGCAGCTGAGTTCATTAACCATACAATCTAAAAACCCACTGCCTTGGGTTGCTTTCCAGCCCATGGTGGCCCTGTGGGACAGAGTAGAACTGCTCGGTAGGGCTCCTGGGACTCTTCATGCTTATCGGAGTAGACAGCCTCATCTTTCTCCATATATACTAAGAGGTAATGCATGCTGCAGACTGTTATTGTGATTTTCCCCCCCCTCCTTTTCTCTCTCTGGGAAATTCTAGAACACTGGAGCCCAAAGGGTCAGCTGAGTGCTTCGATGTCTCAGTTAGGCTGGCGTCTCAGTTGGGTGGTCACTGTTCCCTGCTGCCACCAGCACCAGGGCGTGGGATTTGCTGAGACACTGGAGACGGTGCTTGGTGACTGGTTCTTCTGTTGCAGGTTTCCATGTGGATCTTGGGCCATGGAGGTCCCCAGAGCCTGCCGGTGCTGATCCGGGTGCTACAATCTCCCTAGCCTGCCACACCTCTCTGGTCCCAGGCCAGCGGAAGTTTTCAGAGTCTTCTTCGGCCCTTGAGGGAGGCTGGCAAGAGAGAATCACTTCTGTTCAGTAGTTTTCCCTTCCCACTGGCTTCCATACTACCAGGAGAAGAACCGAGATGGACGAAGACTACTGTCACCTTCATCCTGGGGGATTCCTGATTCCTCCCTGGGCTGTGGCTTGGGCACAAGATGCCAGGCACCTGGAACTGAGTTCTGCGGCCCCAAACCCAAAGTGAGTTTTTAGCTCCAGCTACCAGTTGCATGCTCAACTCAGGACCAACCATCTGAGAGCCCCTGTCCGGAGCCCCTGGCCCAGGGACCCTTACTCAGAAGCAGAATCCTCCGGGTCTTTCCGTGCCTTGTCCATTCCGAGGTGCCTGTAGCAATCTGGAGCTTCTGGGCTCTTCTAGATGTGCCTTCCACATGGCCTCCGGACTCCTGGCATTTCCTCGGCCTGCCAGATGTGAGAAGAATGCGGAAGCCAGCCTCTACTCCCCACTTGAGGCCGAATGTCGTAGGGACAGCCATTTGACCTGGCCCAGGACTTTGGGATGCTGGAGACCGCCTCCTAAGCCATCCTCTTTGGACACCAGGACCTTCTCCAGCCCAAGACCATGCTGGACAGCTCGCAGCACAAAGGCCTGGGGCTACCTGCAGGCCCAGAGGATTCCTACAGTGGCCACCAAAGGCCAGAAGGGAGGGTGGAGAGGGGAAGGTGGGCAGAGAGGGGACCGATGTGCCTCATTCAGTAGCTTGGCCGGTATTCCTAATATGCTTTTCTTAATAAAACTCGGTTTGTCAGATTTTGTTCTGTGTCTGCCGCTCAAGCATTCTGGGGTGTGCTCTGGGCTGGGTGCCCCAGCCACCCTCCATCTTACGCCAGGCTGCCCAGCTGCCTGCCTGTGCCCTGTCCTACCCTCCCCCTGGGACCCAGTCCCTTCTGGGAAGGAAAGAAGGAAAAGGTCTCCAGTTGCCAGTGCAGTTGGGGCCGGAGGACAGGTCATCTGAGGGCAGGAACTGGAGGGACAGAAACTACCCAAGTCTGGCCCTGACTGAGGCTGGAGGGAATTCCAGAGGCTCTGGCCACGGCTCTCAATAGGCCCTCTGTTTGGGAAGCCGCACTGGCTGGCAGGGAGGCAGGCAAATGACAAGTGTGGTTGTGGAACCAGAGGGCCCATCATAGAAGGGCAAATGGGAGCCCAGGGTGGGGTGGCAGCAACTTGCCTACTGCCACACCGCCGATTTGCTAATAAGGGGCCAAGGGGGGTGTCCCATTCCTCAGGCCCTGGTTTTTTGCAGACCACTGGTCCTACTCTGAGATTGCCCCCCAGGCCACACCCAGTCTGGCTTCCCCACACACTCCCTGGCCAGCTTCAGCCTGTTGACTGTCATGTTCTGGGAGTATGGGGGCAGTTAGCAGGCCTCCTGGTTGGCTCCTGCTCCCTGGGCAGGAAGTCTGCAGCCAGGAAACTGGATTCCACTGAGAGATGTCACAGCTCATCTGGAGCAACTCCAGGCTGGGAAGCTGTGTATGCAGGACACATACTCTTCCAATGCAAAACGTGCATACATCCACGTACGTGCGTGCATGCAGGCACGCATGCATGTGTGCACACCCTTTTTTTTTTTTTCTTTTTCCTTTTCAAATCATTTTATTAGGGGTCCATACAACTCTTATCACTTTTTTTTTTTTTAACATTTTATTAGGGGCTCAT
>NW_022103968.1:31124066-31135969 GCF_000313985.2 Echinops telfairi | reverse complement strand
TTTAGGCCATAGCTATAAAAAAGCTTTGAAAATATATGCCCCACCCAATGCTTTGGAGTTCTCAGGAACCAGTAGTCTTTGTGGAGGAAGGCCTTCACGTTCCTTGAGCTGGAGATGAATCTCAGTCACATTCTCCTAAGTAAAGTGATTCCCCACAGTGTTCCCCGGAATAATGCCAGTTTTAAGATGCTGCTTGCAAGCACATGATTGCCCCGATACGCTTGAAGGCTGACTACATGACGGTTGTCTGCCATGAAAAGCAGCCAGACTCATAAGAACGCACGACACACAGAATCCAGGAATGGGACCGGGAGTCGTGATACCAGGAGGACAGGGGGAAGTGGGGAGAGGAGAGGAGGAAGGGGGAACGGATCACAGTGATCGACACACACACACACACACACACACACACACACACACACCACCTAGGGGGATGAACAACAGAAACCACGGGGGAAGGGAGACAGTGTTCAGTGCGAGATATGAAAATAATAATAATTTATAAAGGGGTCATGAGGGTGGGGGGAGTGGGGGAAGGAAAGAGGAGCTGACACCAAGAGCTCAACAGAAAATAAATATCTAGAAAATAATGATGGCAGCATATGTACAAATGTGCTTGATACAGTTGATGTATGGATGCCTGTAAGAGCTGTCAGAGCCCTCAGTAAAACGTTTTGGTTTTTTTTTAAAGAGCAGTCAGACTACCCCATGCTAAGTACAGCCTTCTGATAAGGATCATCGATTGCTTCACGGTTGATGACTCACTCTCCTTCCTTTCCTTGTCATTGCTGGCCTGTCCCGAGGGTCGTGACTCCTAGTGACCTTCCTACAACAGAACGAAACATCACCTGGTCCTCACGTCCTCACACGTCTCCCTCTTTCCTATGAAATAGTTCATCACGGGGAACAGGGAGCGAGGAAGGATGAGGAACCCCCCAAATGGAGGATCTAACGTGGAAAATAAAATAAAAATTACTTCATGAGACACACCAACAAACAAAACCCTCCCAAGGCCTTCCCTCTCAGATCTGAGAGGCTAAAAAAGTCCGGGAAGTAAAGCTGAAGTGGACTTGGAGTCTTTACGTCCAACGTACTTTAAAGAAGAGAATGAATCAATACACACCGATGAGGGGTCCAAAAAAAAACAAATGAATTTTCCCCCCAAAGTTGTGTATTTAATTTTATTTTTTTACAAACAACCATATCACCTTCAAAGTACTCTCCATTACACTTAATACATTTGTCAAATCTGTGACTCCATTCTTGGAAACATTTTTCAAACTCATCAGTTTGGATGACTGACAGCACCTCCCTTGTTTTTTTCTTCACCTCTTCTACTTCGTTAAATCACCGTCCTTTCATGTCCCTCTTCATACGCAGAGTCAAAAAGAAGTCGCACGGAGCAAGGTCAGGTGCATGGGGCAAGAGAGGCATGCTGCTTTTTGCCTAAAACTGGTGCACTGAGACGGCTGTGTGAGCAGAGGCATTGTTGTAGTGGTAAAACTAATCCCTCCGTCGGCCACAAATAGGCCTTTTTGTTGCACACTGTTACACAATATTTTCAGAACCTCTAAATCAGTAGTTCTCAACCTTCCTAATGCTGTGACCCTTTAATGCAGTTCCTCATGTTGTGGTGACCCCCAACCATAAAATGATTTTTGTTACTACTTCATTACTGTAATTTTGTTACTGTTATGAATCATAATGTAAATGTCTGATCTGCAGGATGTATTTTCATTGTTACAAATTGAACATAATTAAAGCATAGGGATCAATTACAAAAACAATATGTAATTATAATTTATGAAGTGTCATTTTACCTCCAATACTGCTGCTTTCTTCACAGCAGCTGCTCTGTACACATGTGTGACCGGTCCGCATAAGTACATTATGGCACCAACCCTTTCCCATGTACCTGTATTTGTACGGGGTGTAGGTGATGGATTGGTGCGATGATGTCATCATGCCGGGTACTCGTATGTGGGCGTATCTGCATGTGGGTGGACCTGCCTGGAGATGGATAGAGGAGCGGTGTCTCGGTTCCTAAGACCATCGGAAATACGTGTTTTCCGATGGCCTTAGGTGACCCATGTGAAAGGGTTGAGACCCACAAGTTGAGAACCGCTGCTCAAAATAGAAAGTTTGATTCACAGTCTGACCTGGTGGAATAAACTCCAAATGCACTATCCCCCTCACATCAAAAAAACAAATGAGCATCATCTTGATCCTTGATTTCACTTGACGAGCTTCTTTTGGTGGGGGTGATGATGGCTTGACTGATGTTTGCTTTCGGGGTCCTAAGGACAGCTCCGTGTCTCCTCACCACTAATGACCTTGGACAGAAGTCTGGGTTGCTTCTGAGCTGTTCTTTCAAAGCATTGGGCATGTCTCCACTGGACGCTCTTTTTCCTGGTCAGTCAGAACCCGAGACACACATTTCGCAGTGACCCTTCTCCTTCACAAATCTTCCGTTAAATGTGCTGAACCGAGCTCCCAGATAGAGCAGATAACTTGCCCATCTCTTCAATGATTGGTCCATTGCTGGTCTTTGAGCACAAGCGCACACATTTTGTCAACATCTTCATCTGTTCAGGAAGGTGACAGACGACGTCCAGAATGAGGTTTGTCATCAGTCAACATTTCACCTTTTTTGAAACGAGAAAACCATACACTTGAGTTTTTCGCGTAGTGCTGTCTTTATAAGCTGTGTTCACCAGCACAGTGGTTTCTGGGTCATTTTTCCTGAGCAGGAAACAAAAGTTCACAGTTGCATGCTGTTCTTTTAAATCAGCCATCACAAAAAAACAAGATTCGAGCAAACCTGCTTTTACAAAAAAATTCACTGTGCCCAGAGAGACCCTTCCCAGGTGACAACACTGGGTGCCCTAAATGAGTACTATGAAAGTTCCGCCCAGCAGAGCTTTATCCCAGTTTATTTTGGGGGGGGTACCCCCTCGTATGTACTTTCCAACTCGATTACAACTTATTTTTCAAATGTAGTAATAGACTAGCTCTACCCTTCCCTAGATAAACACAAGCGATGAAATGTAGGCATTTTGTGGACTTTCCGAGACGGTGGGTAATTTTGTGAGTTTCCTAAAACCCTTGAAAGAGGTCGTGGCGTAGGTTCTTTTTATGATGAGGAAACTGGGGGCTCGTGCTCTTTGGACTCCGTGCTGCCCCACAAAGAGGGAGCAGATGGCATCCTGCCCCATAGCCGGTCCTGGGAGAGGACCCCTGGGAGTAGGGCCAGCGGGAGAAGCTGGACAGCAGTGAAAAGGCTGGAGACACTCTGGGCCTGAGCAAAGGAACGGTATGTGGGAGGTGTCCAGAGCCCAAGAGGAGCAAACAGGACCAAAGGACCTTCTGGGGGTCCTGTTCACCCCAACAGCTCTGTCAGTCTTCTAATGGGAAAACCCATTGTCCTCCCAATACCACAAGCCCCTTCGGTTTAAACTGGGCAGCTGTTCTGGATCTCAAAGGCACCAAGGATACAATGTTGCTTCCCCAGCACTGATCCCTGATGGTGACTGCAAGCTTCCTAGTTGCTGCAAACTCACCTCCTGGTCCCACACCAAACCACATTCACTGCCATGGAGAAGCTTCCAGCTCATAGGAACCTGATAGGACAGGGCCCAACTCCCTTTGTGAGGTTCTGAGACTATAACTCTTTCCTGGAGTAGAAAGCTTTACCTTTCTCCCACAGAGTGGCCGGTGGTTTCGAACTGCTGACCCTGTGGTTAGCAGCTCAAGGAATAACTGCCACCAGACCTCCACCCTCCCTCTTGAAAGAGATACGTTCTCCTTTCCACCGTGTGTAGAAGTCCCGATTCCCCAGTATTGCACCTCTGAGTCCAGGATGGGAAGAAGGAAGAAAGGTAACTCGCTTTATTGAGCACCTAGCAAGAGCCAAGAACATAATTGATCCCATCTAGTAATGACAAAACATCTCTTATTTTTCTGACAAAGGAACCATGGTGGCACTGTGGGTTATGAATTGGGCTGCTAACCACAAGGTTGAAGGTTCAAACCCACCAGCTGCCCTCGAAAGATGAGATGTCTGCTCCCGTAAAGATCGACAGTTTTGGAAACCCGATGTAGGGTCACTGTCATTCTGAATGGACTCCAGGGGAGTCTATTTGTTTTTTAGCGCGGGGAGCTTATCATCCTACGAGGAGGACTGGAAACATAAAATGGAAGTGTTTGGCTGCTCACTGTTGTGGGTTCAAATAAGTGACAGCCATTGTAATGTCTTGAAGTTACAAGACATGAAAGAATGCGAGAATCTAAAAGTAACTCTTCAGATTGCAGTCCCAAGTGGACATCTCAGTGAGTTTATAAAGGCAAAACCCATTTATCATTTTTCAGGGACTTAAGCAAGCATATGACAAAAGTAGAAAGCAAAATGAATGTTAACATTCTTTAGACTGAGTGAGTGTTACAGGGTACAGGATTGATGATAACATCCTGAAATAAAAATAGTAATATCCTGAGTGCAACATCAAAAGAAACAATATTATTGATTGTGACGTTCTTTTCTGGGAACATAAGAGTACGTTCTAAAATCAATCACCAGCCCCGAGAAGGGAAGGGGAGGGGAAGGAGGCAGGTCATGCAGCAGGCAACAAAATGGCGTCACCTGGTCAGTTTGCCTCACCACCAAGAGGTTGGCAGTTCAAACCCACCCACCGGTTCCTCTGGAGGAAGACGTAGCCGTTTGCTTCTATAAAGACGACAGCTCTGCTCTGTCACACGGGGTTGCTGTGGGTTGTAATTGATCTCAGGACAACACTCAATATCATCATGCTTACAACTCCTTGAACCATTAATCCCCCTCTTTCACAGATACGGAAAGAGGCTCAGGGTGGGGTGGTGAAGTGTGTGCCCCGGGAACATGACTCCTCAGAGGCGGAAACAGGATTCAAGCCCAGGTATGGACAGTCTCAGAGCTTGCACGTTCCCACAAGCACATGCTGTTTCCCAGGTTTACCCAGAGGGCAAACAGAGTCTCCTCACCCTCTGCAGATGTCACTGCGCCAGAGTCTCGGTTTTGTAACGGTTGTATTTTGAAATAAGGCAGAAAAGAAAGACGGAATCACGGTGGCTTCTCACGACCTGCCTTACGATGAAGTGCAACCTTAACTCCACGTTTATTTGCCCACTGGGCTGACTTGGCTTTCCTGTTCCCGGGGACCTCCCACCTTTCACAATCGTGTCCTGCACAACCTCAGGCTGTTGGCGTGACCAGCGCTGGTGTTGTATGTGAGCTCAGCTTGTGATGTCCGAGGTGAGCTCCATGTCTGACTAGCTGTCTGGTCTTAGGCGATGTTCTAACCCTCTGCACGTCGGTTTCATCGCTTATTAAATCGGGCGCCGACTAATACCCGCCTCACCGGGCTGTTGCAAGGACTTGAAGAGATGACACACACGGAGCTCTGAGCAGACCCGAGCGCCTGTCCATTCAGTCAAGAAGGATCACAAACTATCGCGTGTCTATGCCCAGCCCAGCGCTTGGCTCACAGTGAATGCTCACACGTGGGAAATCTCTCCTCCTCACTCCATCCCGGTACCCTCTCCCCCTCCTGAGCAGTGGCAGTCTCTCCGGCTGGGGGTCGATCCCACTTTCTCCTCTGTGTCCACTCGTTCTGCAAACTCCCAGCTCCCCACTTCAGACCCCACTTCAGAGGCGCCAGCCACTGAAAACTTTATGCTTAGCTTTAAACCATTTTCTTTTCTTCTTTTTTAAAGAAAGCATCTTATTGGGGGCTTGTACAGCTCTTATCACAATCCATACATGCATCCATTGTGTCGAGCAATTTGCACTTTTTGTTGTTGTTGCAATTTGTACTTTTGTTACCATCATCATTTTCAAAACATTTTCATTCTACTTGAGCCCTTGGTATCAGCTCATTCCCCTCCCTCCCTCCCCCAACACCCCTTGCTCATGAACTCTTGATAATTTATAAATTATTAATATTTTTCCGTGTCTTACACTGACCAATGTCTCCCTTCACCCACTTTTCTGTCATCCATCCCGCTGGAAGGGGTTTATAGGTATAGCTTTGTGATCAGTTCCCCCCTTCTCCTCCCACTTTCCCCTTCTCCTCCTGGTATCACTACTTTCGTTATTGGTCTTGAAGGGTTTATGTGTCCTGGATTCCTGTGTTTCCTCTACCCATGTGCATGCTCTGGTCTAGCCAGATAGAATTGGGGTCATGTAAGGTAGAATTGGGGTCATGATGGGGGTGGGGGTGGGGAAGCATTAAAGAACTAGAGGAAAGTTGTATGTTTCATCGGTGCTATACTGCACCCTGACTGGCTCATCTCTTCCTTGTGACCCTTCTGAAAGGGGATGTCCAATTGTCTACAGATAGGCTTTGGGTCTCCACTCTGCACTCCCCCTCATTCACATTGATAGGATTTTTTGTTCTGGGTCTTTGATGCCTGATACCTGATCCCACTGACACCTCATGATAACACAGGCCGGTGTGCTTCTTCCATGTGGACTTGTTGCTTCTCAGTTAGAGGGCCACTTGTTTATCTTGAAGCCTTTAAGACCCCAGACGCTATTTCTTTTGATAGCCAGGCACCATCAGCTTTCTTCACCATATTTGCTTATGCACCCATTTTGTCTTCAGCGATTGTGTCGGGAAGCTGAGCATCATGGAATTCCAGGTTATTAGAACAAAGTGCTCTTGCATTGAGGGAGTACTTAAGTAGAGGCCTGTCTGCTACCTGCCTGTATTTAGACTTCTATAAATATCCTTTGCCTCCTAGTCCTTTCCTCTATTTCCTTTTCCTTTTCTCTTTTCCCACTATCATGTTTAGCCTTCATTCGTGTTTCAGTTATTCCTCTCAGTTACATTGCCCTTGTTCAAGCCCTACCAGGCCTCCTACACCCTCCTCACCATCAATTTTAGACGAGATCGGGCGCGTTAAGGGTGGTATGGTCGTAGACTCACCATCAATTTTAGATGAGATTGGGCGCGTTCAGGGTGGTATGGCCGTAGACTCACCATCAATTTTAGACGAGATTGGGTGCGTTCAGGGTGGTATGGCCGTAGACTCACCATCAATTTTAGACGAGATTGGGCGCGTTCCGGGTGGTATGGCCGTAGACTCACCATCAATTTTAGATCACTTCTTTTCCCTTGCCCCTAGGTTTGGTAGCACCCCCCTTTCTTTCTCCTGCCTACCTCTCTCCCATGTCTCCCAGTACCGTCGGTCTCATTGCTTTTTCTTCTGGATTGTTTATCCTGCCTATCTTATTTAGATAGACATGCAGAGACAATAATAAACATAAGACAAAGACAGAGCAAAACCAAACAACAAAAGAAAGCAAACAACAACAAACCCAATAACAAAACAAACACACAAAGAAACACCCCCTCCCCCCTGAAAAGTCTATCAATAGTTCCAGGTCTGTTTGTTGACCTTTAGGAGTGTTTTCCAGTCCTGTCTGATGGGGGGCCATGCCCAGGTCCCAAAGTCTATTTTTGGTATTCCCCGGGGACTACCTTGCTTTGCTCCCCTTGCTGCTCTGTTGTACACCCTTAGCGTTCCGCTCCAGTGTTTTGGGGTCA
Organism: Echinops telfairi; assembly: GCF_000313985.2. Classification (NCBI taxonomy): domain Eukaryota; kingdom Metazoa; phylum Chordata; class Mammalia; order Afrosoricida; family Tenrecidae; genus Echinops; species Echinops telfairi. The sequence goes on along the minus strand of NW_022103968.1, from coordinate 31,128,386 downwards.
GATCGGGCACAATTCCTACAATGTGCCTCCAGTGTTGCCCTCGTAGCACTATGGGTCAATGAGGGACGTCGTGTCTGGTGATGGGGCCGGCCCTATGGTCCTCTGTGCCTTGGCTGCTCTGAGCAGAAATATTGTCCTTGAGGCTTTGTGGGTCAGGATGTGCTCCACGCTCTCTCCTTCCCACTTCGTTTGCTCCTGCGTGCTCTGATCAGACTCGCCCCTCTCCCTGAGCTGCAGCTTCAGTGCTGTCCTTCGAAGTGAATTTTTCTGCAGGGAGGGGGTGGAGTGTCCATGTAGTTGGGATTGGGGCCGGCCCCAAGATTAATTTTGGGGGGCATGTAGTTATTCAGTTTTTATAAGTACCATTTGTTGAAATGACTATCCTCATTCAGTTGCTACTATCTTTATTGAAAATAATTTGCGTCCACTTCTGGGTTCTGTACTTTACTCCCTTGATCTATAGGTCTCTCTTTATGCTGAAACCATACTGTCTTTACTGTAAATGTATAGAAAGCTATGAAACTATGCAACAGTGTAAGTTATTAAACTTTTCCCTCATTTTTCCAACTAATTTTGGCAACTGTAATTTATTTTCATAAAAATTTCAGAATCAGTTTGTCAATGTCTTAAAAAATGGGGGCAGGGCTTTTTATTGAGATTGCATGAAATCTATAGACCCAGTTGGGGATAACTGATATCTTAGTTTTCCATCCCATGAACACAGTGTCTCTCCATTTATTTAGATTTTCTTTCATTTATTTCAATAAGGCTTTATAGTTTTCAGCGTATAGGTCTTGACTGTCTTTTTTCGCTTTTGAATATTTTATTGTCCTTGAGATGGAAGCTTCCTAAATGAATTAGGTTCCCAGTGAACACTTTTTATATAATTCTTTCATGACATTTGACTATATTTTGTCAAATTTATCCATAAATATTTCATATTTACTTCTTGATATGACTGGCAACGATATTATTTTAAAAAATCATTTTATTGGGGGCTCATACAACTCTTAGCACAATCCATATATCCATCCATTGCATCAAGCACATTTGTTGCCCTCATCATTCTCAAAAGATATTATTTTTATAGCGCCAATTTCTGTTTGTTTTCTACAAATATCTACAATAACAATTGTTTTTGGGTCTGTTGACCTTGTATCCAGAAACCTTGCAGGACTCTCATTCAGTAGCTCCAGTAACTACTTGTATTTTCCTCAGCATTTTCTTCAGAATTTGCATGAAAGTGTAGGAGTGAAGTCCAACCTATCAATCAGGTCACAGCCTGATGATGCTTCCTGGGATGTATGGCCTCTTTATAAGAGACACTCTGGGGGCCCTCTCGCCCCTTTCTCTGCCCCTTTGCCTTCCTGCTTCCTAGGACTCTGCACCTGCCCCCAGGGACGGCCTCGTGTGGGCTGCCTGATCTCAAGAGCCTTCAGCGCTGTGTTAGTCTGAGTACTTTAGAGAAACAAATTCACAGAAACTCATGTCTAAGAGAGAGTTTTATATAAAGGTTAAGTGCACATCAAGAAAACATCCCAACCCAGTGCTGCCCAAGCCCACAAGTCCAACATTAACCCATATGTCCGACACGAATCCACAAAGTCCTCCTCCATCTAACAAAACACACACTATGATGCCGACTGCAGGAGGAAAGCCGAGTCAGTGAACGTGTAAACATCTCAGTGATGGCAGGGGTCTCCCCACGGCTGCTTCAGCACCCAGGGCTGCATCGGGGTAGGTCCATGTGGCTTCTCAGGATGTCTTACAGGAAGTCAGCCTTGCAAGTTGAAGCAGGGAACTGGCTAAGGCAGCTGCTCCCTGGTCTGACCATCAGAAAGCAAGAGACCCGAGAACTAGAAAGGTGAGGCTCACTGAGCCATTTATCCCTTCGCCCTTCAATTAACCCGACATGTGTTTATCGGCCAGGTTGGCACAATAAACTAACTACCTCAAGTGCCCTGCCATGTTTCCACTGACCTTGGACCCACAGGACTCTGCACCCATTGCACCTCCTGTGTCATCAACCTGGAGCTGCCTAAGTCTGAGGAGGGCCCCCGGCGTGCATAGACTTAGGGATTGAGTTGAACTGGACAAGAATGCCTTTCTGATCTAAAGTTACTTCTTGATATCAAGTTCTGTCTGATACATGTCTGGGTGCCACTGGTTTTGTTTCTCTGGACAACCCAGCCTAATACATGACCTCGCCTAGATGCAAGGGAAGAAGGACTTGGTGGCCCAGGGGTGATGCCTCGGGCTGCTAACGGGAAGGTCAGCAGTTCAAAACCATCAGCCGCTCGGTGGGAGAAAGTTGAGGCTTTCTAGTTTCAGGAACTCAGAGAGGCAGTTCTACCCCGACCCATAGGGTCAGAAACAGCTGGATGGTAGTAAGGGAGATGCCAAGAGGGCGGGCCTAGCATGTGTTGCCTCTGGCTGCTGGCTGAATGGCTGTTGTTCAGTCATGACTCTCTACCAGGGCAGCGGACTAAGATGTGTTGATGGATAGTTCGTTTGCGATGCCTTTCTTAGGAGACCACAAGGAATTTATCATGAGATGTTCATTGCCTTGCTCTGTGAGCCTCTTTTTTGCAGCGGCGTTTGATGAATGGCTGTTTGCAGGGCTGCTGAGCGCTGCGGAGTAAGAACGTAAGTGAAGACATTCATTTCCTCACTGTGTTTGCCCAATGGCTCACTGTCTCACCGCCGGGGAACTCATGACTCATGAGTACTCTTTCCCAGGTACAGGAACATCCAGGTGTGTTTATGGAATACTGATCAGGGCTATAGCAGTGAGCCATTAATCCAAAATACACACTGCTCTGTGCTCCCAAGTTGATGCCGACTCTGTAGCAACCCTATAGGCCAGGGAAGAGCTAAATGTTAGAGACAATCCAAATATTAAGAGAGTCTAAAAATAATCACCCATCATGCGGGGATTGCTACATCCTAACTGGCAGACCACTGAAATCTTGGCCCATCCCAGTTGACACCAAGTCTTAACTAGCACATACCACACATTAGCCTTTCTCCCGGTGGAGGGCATCTGGGTTGTTTCTGTCCTTTGGCTGCTGCGGAAGGGCTGCCAGGAACACTGGCGCACGAGTCTCTGCTTTCAAACCAAACTCATCCCCGTCCAGCCAATTCTGGCCAAGAGCCACACTGCAGGGCAGAGTAACCCTGCCTCTGTGGGTTGCTGAGACGGTACATCTTTACAGGAGTGGAACACTTCATCTTTCTCAGAAGGAGCGGCTGGTGATTTCAAACTGCTGACCTAGGGGTGAGCAGCCGGATGCATGAGCCGGACGTTGTGGGTCATACGGTAAGGCCTATTTTTAGTTTTTTGAGTAAGTCTCACACTGTCCTCCACAATGGCTCGGCTGTGTTGTATGTCTATGTGCTGTAGATAAGGGTTCCAATTTCCCCACAGCCTCACCGACGTCTGCTATTGTCCTTGTCCTTTGTTGGTTGGCTGGTGAGTTTGTTTGAAAGCCTCGCCACCCTGTGGGAGGGTCACAGTTACTGACTGCGGTTTAGGTTTGCAGTAAACAAGCGGCCATCTAGCTCTGATGGCAAAAGACGGCTGAGCACCTTTTCATGTGTTCTAGGGCCCACTTGAATGTCCTTTTTGGTGAAAAAGCTATTCAAGTTCTTTGCCCATTTTTCGCTTTGTTTCTCTGCCCTGTGGGTTGTTAAGTTGTGGTAAAGTGAAGTTATTTGCTGTGGCTCTTCTCTCCACGGTCTTTATAAGACCCAACTCGTCACTGCATGCAAATAAGGTGTGGAGGACTCGAATTCAGGGACTGGTCAGTTTTGTCACTCTGCTGAGTATAAGAGGGAGCCATCGTAAAAACAGCAGCAGAAATTTCCATCAGGAGAGCACGTGCAAAATCCCTGTGTGACGTGGAGGCGGCAGCAGAGGCTGCCGGACTGAGACCAGGAGACAGCGCAGTGGGCTTCCCTGCCCATCTGAGTGAGGAAAACGGAGTGCCTTTGGGCAGGAAGCTGCCTTGCAGAGCGGAGTGCCCTTTGGATGTGCTCAGAACTAGAAGAGCTTTGTAACACTGTCTCAGCAGGGCAGAGGCCAAGAGGCTGTGTGGCTGAGAAGGCTGAGGACCAGAGAGAGAGAGAGATGTACCTGCCAGTGCTAAGAAGAGGCCCTGTAGCCTCTGCCCAAGTACTCCCTCAATGCAAGAATACTTTGTTCTATTAAACTGGCACTCCATGATGCTCACCTTCCCAACACAATCGCTAAAGACAAAGCGGGTGCATAAGCAAATGTGGTGAAGAAAGCTGATGGTGTCAGCTATCAAAAGATAAAGC
>NW_022103968.1:31112406-31123452 GCF_000313985.2 Echinops telfairi | reverse complement strand
GTAAGATATGACAAAATAATAATTTATAAATTATCAAGGGTTCATGAGGGAGGGGGGAGTGGGGAAGGAGGGGAAAAAATGAAGACCTGTTGCCAGGGGCTTAAGTAGAGAGCAAATGTTTTGAGAATGATGAAGGCAATGAATGTACAAATGAGCTTTACACAATTGATATATGTATGGATTGTGATAAGAGTTGTATGAGCCTCTAATAAAATGATTAGAAAAAAAAAGAATAAAAAATTTAAAAAAAGAGGCCCTGTAGACAAAATGCTGAATCCTGGATGCTTTTGACGTTGACTTAAGTAACCTGTTAAGTTCCTGTGTTAGTGTGGGTAACTAGAGAAATGAATCCAGGGAGACTCATGCATGTATAAGAAAGAGCTTTATATACAAGAGCAGTTAAATATTGAGAAAACATCTCAGCTCAGTCCAGAAGTCTGATATTAGCCCATATGTCCGATACCAATCTATAAAGTCCTCTTCAGACTCAGGAAACACATGCAATGACGCCGAGTGCAGGAAGATCACAGGCCAGTGGGCGGGAAGTCTTGTGGATCCAGTGGTGTAAGCATCTCAGCACTGGCAGCGGTCTCCATGAGGCTTCTCCAGCTCCAGAGGTCTGGCTCCATCAGCCTCTCTTCATGTGTCTTCTCCTTAGGGATGTCTCGCAGGGAATGAGCCAAGAGAGTCTCACAGGGAGCAATTCTAGAGAGAGTCTCCTGCCTCCAAGGAGGAAATACAGGAGTTCCTAGGATCCTCAGGAGAAGGCCATTGTGGGAAGCAAAAAGATTTCTCTCAAGTCGTCTCCCCAAAATATATGCTAGACTTAGGACACTGCTTGCAACTAATGGCAAATGACTGTCAAGTTATCTCCCTGAAGACTCCAGCCATCCAGAGCAAGCAGACACCATTGTCCCTCCCACAATAGGCAGGGCTCACTCCCTGCTGTTAGGGTCAGTGGATGGCTTCCCCTGAAAACTTAGGCCAAATAAAGTCGCTAGCTCTAAGGCAATCAAGGTTAGGCCTCCATCATGAATCTAGGGTCCGCCTATGTTGTCACATGTTTACCCTTAATCCCTCCTCTTCTGACCCGTCCCGCAGGTCATCAAACAACGTGGATACCTGAAAAAGGGACTGGGAATGAAGAGGGGCAAGAGACATGAGAAATGGAGGCAAGACAGGAGTCTGATCAAGCCTCGTTTATTGAGCAGAAGGCAGAGGCTTATGCTAATAAAGTGTAATGGGTGGTATCCAATAATCACGCAGCTACCAAATATGGAAGAAATGGCAAGCATCAGTCCTCAAACAGGTCTGCATGCAAATGAGGTGCACTTGGACGGTCCACAAGCAAATGAGGTGCACTTGGATGCCTGGCGGAGGTGTCCAATGAGCATGGCGGCTGCCTGCCACCGAGCACCAATCATCACAAAGGTCAAGCAATTAAAAAAACTCAGGCAAGACAATAGGCCAGGGAACATCCGGGAATGGGAAGCTTAAAGACAGCAGACGGCGCAGGCCATGGGCTGAGGGACGTGCAGACTCCCACACTCTTCCTTTAGCATATGTACCCCTACTTCACCCCCTCCCATTACTATATTACCTATAGCACAACCCTTTCCTGTGATGTATGTCTTCACCTGTAACTAGGGGGCTTGCACGTCCCCAGAGAATATATAAGCCTTGGTTAGCAATCAATCAATCTCTCTCTCTCTCCACGTAGACCACCAAGTGGGGCTGAGATGAGCATGCTATTATGAAATGTGTCTGACGCCATTATTTCACTCTTTCTCCTATCTCTTGACTTTACTTTAATCTTTACTTATTATCACTGTACAATTGCGCCTACTGGACCTGTGATGATGTGTTAGGGGCTGGATTCCCTGACAGGCCATGTCCACACAGAGGCCTCATTGGCTCTATCCTGATTGACAGGCTAGACTCCACCTCCACCCCTACCCATAAATTGACCAGATTATGTAACTACCATAGTTCCCTAACACACCCTATAATCGTGAATACTGTCTGGGAGTCCTGTGTCATTTCTGCAGGGCGTATTGAAGGCAGCAGGGTGGGAGAGTGCAGTGGGAGGGTAGTGGGTGTGAGAAGGATGGAGCACAAAGGCGTGTCCAACCTCTACCTGTGGCACTTGGCTTTGCACTGTGAGCCCTCCTCCCTCCTTACCGCAGCCCCGGAGGTCAGACATTGGTCAGAAAGGCTTCCAAGCCATTGCCTCACTACTCTGGTTCCTTTCCAGAACGTACCAGTCTTTGGTCCTTTACAAAGGCGTTCTGGACATGGAACTGTTTTGAGTTATAAATGGCCAAGACATTCCCTCAGTTGTTAAGGTTTCAGATGTAGTTTGGTTATTAGATTTTTATTGGATGTGTGATTTCTGAAGCAGGTTGCTTTTCTTTTTCTTTTTGTAAATTCTTTCGATGAACAGAAGTTTTTAATTGCTTGAAGTCCCATTTGCTTATTTAATCTTTTGCTGTTTGTGTTTTACGATTATATTAGAGCATCCATTGGCAAAAGCGAGGCCTGGCAGCCCTCTGTCTGCATTTCCCCTTGCATTTTCTTCTAAGAATTTAATGGCTTTAGTTTGCGCACATAGGTCCTTAATTCCTTTTAAATCTGTTTTTGTGTACGGTGTGAGGCATGGGTCCTGTTTCTGGTTTGGGTTTTTTTTTTTTGCACACGGAAAGCCAATTTTTCCAATGCTATTTACTGAAGAGATACTTTTCCTCCGCCAAATAGACTTAACATCCTTATCAAAAGTCAGTTGACTGTAGATGTGTGGGTTCATTTCTGGACTCTCGATTCTATTCTGTTCATTGGTCTATGATTAAAATATAATATAATTTAAAGTTAAAAAAAAGAGTGTTGGATTTTATTAAATGTTCTGTTTGTTTTTTTCCTGCATGGTGGTGCTTGGATTTTCGTCAACTTCATGGTAGCTGGGTGGAGGTAAGGGCGGAGCATAACCAGTCAGTCAGCAGGTAGCCTCGCGAGGCTTCTTGGTGAGTGCAGACGTTTTATAAGAGAGACTCTGGCACCCTTTCTCTGGTCCCTCAACCTCCCATCTTGGTGGGATTCAGTGTCCACCTCCAAGGGTGGCCCCAAGAGGGCAGCTGACCGGAGGTGCCAACCTGGGAGCTTTGGGCTCCCTGCTATGTCCCCCACCAACCCGGGACCTACACTCTGTGTCCACCAACCCAGGACCTACACTTCGTGCCCACCAACCCGGGACCTGCACTCTGTGCCCACCAACCCAGGACCTACACTTCGTGCCCACCAACCCGGGACCTGCACTCTGTGCCCACCAACCCGGGACCTGCACTCTGTGCCCACCGGCCTGGGAGCTCCTGCTTTTACTTCAACCTTCCCCATCACTGGCCTGCAGCTCAGGGAGTCTGTGGAGGGTCCCCGCTAGCATTGGGCCGGTGGCCTTGATTTGGAGTGAAATGTGATGCCTTCTTGGTATCAAGTTCTATCTTATACATAGATGAGTGTCACTAATTATTTTTTGGGGAAGGGGGCTGGTCCCTAGACAACCCAGCCCAACACATGCCTACATAGAGCTGACCCGGCTTTCTTTTTGCCTTTTGTTCTATACACGTGATGCCGTACACGGATTGATTTTCTTCTGCTGAACCATCCCTGCCTTCCTGGAGTAAATCTCACTTGGTCGAGATGTATGACTCTGAGTATATGATTGGATTCTTTCCACTACTGTGTTGTGACGATTTTTGCAACTGTATTCACGGAGATACCGGCCTGTAGTTTCTTGTGGTGCTTTGTCAGATTGGGTATCAGTGTTGTTTGTCCCATAGAATGAATTAGCACACCTCCTTTTGTTTTCTCTCTTTGGAAGAGTTTAAACAGATGGTTGCAAATTTTTCTCTAGCTGTTTGGTGGAATTGCCCAGTAAAGCCATCTGGCCCAGGATTTTTTACCCCTCCTCTCTGTGTCCTTGGGTTTAAGGTGTGTCTGTTGTGAAATGAATATAGCTGGATCATATTTTGAATGAAGGCAAGTCAAAAAGTATTGCTAGCACGATCTCAGTTCGTACGTACATAGATTTATTCCAAACAAAATATGTTAAGGTTTTGGGTGACAAATTCAATGTCTTTGCTTGCTAAGGATCTATTAAGACTGTTTATTTCTTCTTGAGTCAGTTTGAATAGATCATGTCCTTCTAAGAATTTATCTATTTCATCTAGTGTGTCCAGTTTGCTGTTGTAAACTTGTTCATAATATATTCTACTATCATTCTCTTTATTTCTATCAATCAGTTGTAAGATTCCTTCTTTAATTTCTTATTTTGGTTACCTGTATAGACTCGAGTATAAGCTGACCTGAATATCAGCTGAGGCATCTAATTTTACCACAAAAACGGAATTAAAAATGTGCTGAAAAACTTGGCTTATACATGAGTGCATACGGTATTTGCATCTTTCCCCTTTGTTTCTTTGTCAGTCTAGCTAAAGGCTTGTCAACTTTATTGATCGTTTTCAAGAACCAACTTTGGATTTTACTGATTCCCTCTGTTGTTTTTTTCTATTCTCATTTTCGTTTATTTCTGCTCTAAAATTTCCTTCTGATCAATTTAGGCTTAGTTTGCGCTTCTCTCTCCAGGTCCAACAGTCCACTGTCGAAAGTCCCGTATCAGAGTCTCCGTGGTTGGAGTGCCAGCTCTTCCCATCGGTTCTATCCATGTCCCAAGGTTGGCTGCATATGTATTATGACCGCTGAATCTTATTAGTTATCACTTTATCATTATCACAACATATTGTCCAGCTTTCTCTCTCTTAACTTATTTTGTCTTTTTTTTTTTCCAGGGGAGAGCGCGAACGCAGTGCCCCACTACCACAAATTATGCAGTCGAGTTCCCCACATTTGGGGAAATGGCAGGGGTCAGCACCTCCGGAGTGCAATGGATAAGCCTCGCCCCGGGAAAACCACCTTCGTCATCACGGCATCTCCCCTGCCAGGTAAGTACGACTTATTTTGTCTCCAAGTCTACTTTGTCTGATATTAATGTTGCCACCCAGCTCTCTTTGGTGATTGTCCACAGGATTACCTCCCCCACCCCTTCACCCTATCTCCCATCCCTTCACTTGTAACCCGTCTGTGTCTTGGTTTAAAGCGTGACTCTTGTGAACAGCCTATAGTTTGATCATAGTTTGTATGAGAAGTAAAGAAAGTACTGCTGCTAGGACCACAGTTTATGTGTGCATGCGTTTGTTCATGCCTCTGTGTCACCAGAAAGCTGCAGACAAGTTCTCTCAGCAATAAGTTTTTTTTCCTTTCATTAGGATACTTTCAGGGGAAAAAAGGCTATTTTTTTGTGCCTTGATGGTGGGGAGAGGGAATTATTTTGAGACCCGGCCTTATTTTTTTAAAAAAACACACAAAAACTCAACTATATATGCTGCCCCACATAAAGGGACATTGTGCCAAGTCTCTATGCTTTGCAGACACTGGAGCTGCTAAAATGTTTACGTTTCTCTGCCCTCGGGGACTCGGAACACAATGGGGTGAACAGTCACGCGAGACAGGTAATCAGTGTTTCTTTGAAATTTGAAGAGAAGTCTATGTAAGCACGGAGGAGGAAGGGGGGGGGGTGTCGTTTGGAGGAGGCTTCACCAGGGATCTGACGCGGAAGCTGGAGCTAAAAGGTGAGAGGGAGGGGTCCCTCTGGGGTGGGGGGGAGGGCACTGCAAGCTGGCAGAGCCAGGGAAACAAGCTGAAACAAAACAAACTCAGTGCCACCCAATGGAGGCCAACTCACTGTAACCCTGTAGTCCAGGGCACAACTGCCCCCTTTTGTGAGTTTCTGAGCATGTGATTCTTCATGGAAGTAGAAAACCCTGTCTTTCCTGGGGGGTGCTTTCCAACGGCTGACCTTGCCGTTAGCAGCCAATGCCATTCACCGCTACCCCCCCACCCCCTCCCCAGGGTTCCTTGTGAGCTGCCAGTGCACCACAGAGTCATCCATTTCCAGACAGAGGGCCTCAGTGACTCCCACTTGCCGATATTCATGCTCAGGAGCTCTGGTGGAGCTGTTGGGGAGGCATTGGCCTACTAACTTCACGTTGGTGGTTCAAGCCCACCACCCACGCAGACGGAGAAAGAAGACCCTGTCCACTCGGATAACGACGTTGTAGCCTTGGAAACCCTCTGCAGGGTCACCCTGAGTTGGAATGCACGTGGTGGCAGTGGAGAGGCATCCCCGCTCAGAGATAACCCTCTCACGCATGGAATAGTATTGATCTGTGAAATCAGTCGGCGATTGTGGGAAGAGACACGTGATTTCTGATGAGCCCCATTAAAAGATCGTGCTTCTGCCTTGCTCCTTCTTAGAGCATTCACTCTGGAGAAGTCGGGGCACAGCCCCCTGGAGAGTCCCCAAAGGAACCGCTGTCAATAGCCAGCATCCTCCTTTGACCTTGAGGAAACCAGCGCTCATGTCTCGGGCCGAGCTTCAGGTGACTGCAGCCCTGGCTGTATCCTCAGGTCAGCCCCTGTGCGAGAACGTCCCGGTCATCCTGGTCTGGATTTTAAATAAATAAATAAATAGGGCAAAGGGGCCTCTAACAGCTATTTTATGAAAAAACAAACAAAGCAACTTTTAATGATAAATTAGGTGAAGGCTTACAGAGGAGATTGTAGTTTTACATTCAGCAATTCCTGCACATTCTGATTCAACTCATCCATTGAGATCTCCTCACTGCTCCACCACCTATCCCACACCCTCCCGGGTCTCCTGTTCCCATCCTCCCTCCTCCCTAACCCTCTGCACTCGGTCTGGTCTTGACTTCAGGACAAGACAGATCAAAGAAGCAACAACAGAACAAAGCGGAGCAAAACACCAACAAGACCAAATCAGAAAGGCTGTTGTTTACAATCACTGGGTTTTTAAGGAATTATTTATTTACTTTTTATTTAAAACTTTTGTCTTAGTGTTGAAGGGATTTTTACGGCTAGTCGTATATTTGCATGCATACAAAGACCCGGCACATTGTGGGAACGGTAAGAAAATCAGCAAGGCTGGATTGAGAGAATCTAGACGTCCAGCCAAAGGAACCCAGGTGGCTGTGTGGTTACACTTGGGCTATTAACTACGAGGTCAGCCGTTTGAAACCACCAGCAGCCCCTCTGGACAATGACGAGGCTTTCCCACAGGGGCAGTTCCACCCTGTTCTGTAGAGTAACTATGCATTGAAATCGAGTCAATGGCAGTGAATTGGGTTTTGCATGTTGTTTTTTTTAGAAATACAACCAGAATGTTCCTTCAAAGACCAATGGCAAACTTTGTCTCACGTACTTTGGAGATCTTGTTCCTGGTAGAAGACATTGTAGTTGGTAGTAGAAGGTCATCATCGAAAAAGAGGAAACCCCTCAGCAAGATGGATTGACACAGAGGCTGCCGCAGTGGACGCAAACATGACTGTGATTGAGAGGCTGCACACTGGCGCTGTACTCGGTGAGCAGGGCCCGGAGGACCCTACAGACGCCTGGCAACCCTTGTTAGAGCGAGCGGTGCCATCTGCTGGGTGAAGCGTGCTCACGCGTGCCACTCCCTCTCCGTCGCTCCTGCCTGATGGAGCCCAGCCTTTTCTCCCTAGTATGTTTCCAAGGGTCACAGGGAGGCATGTGAGTCAGTTATGTGGAGCGTACATACTATTTACTTAGAGAGCCAAGAGCAAGCTCTGAAAAAGATGTCAAGCCTCTTTTCTGATTTCATTTTCTCCCTTGGTCTCTTCCACCTCTTTGCTATCCAGGGGATCGCCCCTGTGGTGCTGGGATTTGAGGGGAACAGAGAAGACACAACATGCCCGAGGAGGGGAAGAGGAAACGGAGAGAAGGCAAGGACGCAGATCTGAGTGAGACCCTAAAAGGCCAGATCCAGCTAGTTAATCTCTGGCGACCAGAGATTGCTGTTCCTTTCTGGTCTTTAGAGTCTCCAGCGAGGTTAGGAGTTCCTGAACACGGTGTCTGTACCACCACGTGGGAAGAGAGACTAGCTGCTACTACCCACAGCCAGCCTGAGACCTTGGCAGGCCGACCCAACCAGAAAGCATTCCAGAGAAATGGACATTTACCTTTGGAATAGGTGATCATGATAGAATCTTGGGTGCTTCTTTCTTTTTTTTTTAAGGGAGGGTCTTTCTTGGCTAAATACTACCTTTCCCAGAAACCTTTGCTCTCACTTTTACCATAAGACTCGGTGCTTTCTATGATGTCTTCTGCCGGACTTCGAGGCTCCAGAGGGCAGCCTTTGCCCTTGCCCTTCTGGGTCCATTTCAGAGTCCTTGTTTTAAGAAACAGGCCACATGCTGGGTCATCTGGTGAAGGAGGTGTGGACCCCATCCTTCCGGAATCAGCGTCTTGAAAAGGAGATCAGATGGGTGCACGTCTAGGCAGAATCCGGGGGGGATGACTACGCACGCGTCCATTCCAAAGCGGTGGTCCAGCACCTGCTTTGTGCTAGACATGGGTCCACAGAAGCAAAGTCAGCGGTTCCCCTCCGGACTAGCACAGACCAGAGAGCGGCAGAACGGACAAGTCTTGGGGTAGGAAGAGGCCACAGAGACAATGCAGAAGGGGCCCAGGCCAGGCAGAAGCTGCTGGTGAGGAACGTGGGAGGGAGGGGCTCCCAGCAGGAGCGAGCTCTGAGCTGTGTTTAGGAGGAAGCATCCCAGGCTGCGGCGCACGAAGGATGTGCTGGGAAGCCTTCTCTGTAAAGGCACAGAAGTGGAGGTGCGACGCCCTTGGGGAACTTCTACGAGCTGCGGACACACCAGACTTTGGTGGGTCTTTATCTGGAGAGCCTCAGAATGCCACAGAAAGCTTGGCAGATGGAGGCCACCGGCGGGGGTGGGGAAGAAGGCCTTCCTTGGTTTCCAGATGTAAAGCAGGCCCCCGAGAGGTGAGGCCTTCTGAGGCCACTTGCAGAAGTCAAAGGAACCCTGGGGGTGCAGTGGCTTATGACCTGGACTCCTAAACTCAAGGTCAGCAGTTCAAAGCAAGCAGTAGAGGCTTAGTCTCAGATACCCACAGGGGCAGTTCTGCCTTGTCTTGTAGGGTCACTATGAGTCAGCCATGAATTTTTTTTTAATTTTAATTTTTTGGTAAAAGAAGAGACAGAGAGTCCAGCAGACTGGACTGAGCACGTGGAGGGACTTCTGAATCCGGCTGAGCTAGAAGTGGGCATGCTGGGGACGGTGCGGTGTGCTTCGGATTTGCCTACATTATGACCCTTCTCAAATTCTTACCTGATTTCTGGGTGTGGAGAGAGAGGGGGAAGGCTTTGCGTGTGAAGAAGAACAAGGCTTGCTAAGGATTTTTGAACACGTCAGGGATTTTATAGTCTTTAGGCCATTCAGTGCTTACCACAGCCTTATGAGGGTGCCGCTAAAATGCTAACCCCATTGCAGAGCAGGAAAAACCAACCAAGTGAGCCATCCTCCGAGCACGGGCTTCTTCCTTACGTATGCTGGAACAGAGACGATTTCATCCAAACAAGTAACACCATGCGCCCCTTAATCACGTGCTCCCCCACCCCCATCCCGCAGATCACTGTAGATTTATATGTCGTTATAAGAAATCACGAGTCCCTAGGTGGTGCGAGCAATGCTAAACTGAAAGGCCGTAGCCTCGAATCTACCTAGAGGTGCCTCAGCAGAAAGGCCTGACGCTCTGCTTCTGAAGGATCCGTCATTGGGAACCCAGTGGGACGCACTTCTCCTCCAGTCTCTCCGCCATTGGGGTTCTCACCACTTTTTATCCCAGCCCTTCTGATCCGGGGTATCTTGTATTTTTCATTTCTATTTTCTTACTGAGTTGTGATGCTGGGCATCTTTGCCATCGCACTGATTGCAGTTTTTGCTGGGGGTGGGGGTGGGGGAAGCATTTCATTTTAACGAACATAACGATGAACACTCATGCGCTGGTGCCTTTGATTTGGCTGTGGGTCAGCAGACTGGAATTCCTAGTCAGTCAGTCACACCCCAAAGGCTTTGTCTAAGGCTTCCGGGTTCTGTTTGACCAAGTGATTTACGATCTTAAGGGTGCTTGCAAAGCGGAGGAGGGCAGGACCCTTTCACACTGACGACTTTCCTTCCTGCCAGGTTTCCTTGCAGACATACGTTCAAGGGCATGTGAAACATTACCCACTTGTGTTTGTGGAGTCTGTTAAAACGTTTGTTGGGGATGAGATTGTGCCCATCAAAATTAAGTGTGGTACTGAGGTCTTCGTCTCTGACCTGCTGGACAAGATCCGGGGCGTGCAGAAGTTGAGCATCCCCCATAGAAGTAAGTGTCCCTGACACAAGCGAATGGCTCTCACAGGACAATTGCTGTCCCCCATCCCAACCTTGTAGCAACAACATTACCCAGGGGGCCCTGTGGCCAGGCCTGGTGCCATGAGCAGGGCTCCCTATGCCCCTGGGCCAGGGGCCTCTTCCCTTGCCCTGCCCCCCCTGCCCCCTTTCCCCACTTTCCATTTTTTTGGTTTTTTTTTTAATTGTTATTAAACAGATGTGGCTTTTTGTGTTTTCATATTGACTCTGCAGCGTGGGCCTTTGAATGAAGCTAGGACATATGTCTTTGATGTAATATATATATATGTGTGTTATAAATCCTACTGTACCTGTGGTTATAATCCCACTTGGGAACAGGGTTCTGTTACGTTAGGGAGACAACATTAGTGTAGACTATGTTTTATTTATTTATTATAGATCATTTTTGGGGGGGCTCTTACAGCTCTTTTAAAAAAATCATTTTACTGGGGGCTCTTACAGCTCTTATCACAATCCATACATCCATTGTATCAAGTACATTTGTACATATGTAGCCATCATCATTTTCAAAACATTTTCTTTCTACTTGAGCCCTTGGAATCAGCTCCTCTTTTTCCCCTCCCTCCTCCACGCTTCCCCCTTGTGAACCCTTGATAAATGATGAAGTATTATGATTTTCATATCTCACACCATCTGCTGTCTACCTTCACTCACACTTCTGTGGTTCACCCCTCTCAGGGAG
>NW_022103968.1:31111057-31112306 GCF_000313985.2 Echinops telfairi | reverse complement strand
TTCTACTTGAGCCCTTGGTATCAGTTCCTGTTTTTCCCTCCCTCTCTCACCCACCCACCCTTGTGGCCCCTGGATAAATTATAAATTATTATTATTTTCACATCTTACACTGTCCGCTGTCTCCCCTCTCTTACCTTTCTGTTGTTTGTCCCCCGTGGGGTGGGGGGTGGGGTTATACAACAATCATTGTGATTGGTTTCCTCTTTTTCCCCCTTCTTCCTCCACTTTCCCCCTACCCTCATGGTATCACTACCCCCAATATTGTTCCTGAGGGGTTTATCTGTCCTGGATTCTGTGTGTTGAGAGCTCTTATCTTACAAGTGTACATGCTCTGGTCTAGCCGGATTTGTAAGGTAGAACTGGGGTCATGATAGTTGGGGGGATGGACGCATTAAAGAACTAGAGGAATGTTGTGTGTTTCTTCAGTGCTATACTACACCCTGATTGGCTCATCTCTTCCTTATGACCCTTCTGTGAGGAGATGTCCAATTGTCTACAGATGGGCTTTGGGTTTCCACTCTGCCCTTCCCCTCATTCACATCGATATGATTTTTTGTTCTGGGTCTGCTACCTGATCCCATTGACACCTCGTGATCACACAGGCTGCTGTGCTTCTTCCATGTGGGCTTTGTTGCTTCCCTGCTAGATGACCGCTTGTTTAACTTTAAGCCTTTAAGACCCCAGATGCTATATCTTCTAATAGCCGGCACTATCAGTTTTCTTCACCGCATTTGCTTATGCACCCATTTTGACTTCAGCAATGGTGCCGGGAAGGTGAGCATCACAGAAAGTAGACTATGGTTTAAGTCAATCTCTTTTGAGATGGTAAAGAGCAGATGAAGCAAGTACACCTGAGGCCAGATGGATGCTATTCCACATGTTGCCTCCAAAGAGCCAAGCTACAGAAAGTGCGAAGAAACGAGAACCTGCCCCCCAGAGCCAAAAGAGAAAGAAAGTCTTCCCCTCGAGATGGCACCCTGAATTCGGACTTCGAGCCCCCTAGACTGTGAGAGAATGGATGTCTGCTTGTTACAGCCGTCCATGGGCGGGATTTCTACTACAGGAGCACTAGATGGCTAAGATGCCATTCTAGTACATTTCCCTTGAGACAACGACCTTTATTTTTGTCCTCATTAGTTCAGTGTTTTACTTAATAACATACATAGTCTTCAAAGTGGGCCACCATCATGCCCTTCCTCTGCTACGTGCATGAGCTGCTCCACCTGCCAAAAGGTGCGGTCTCCCCCCC
>NW_022103968.1:31072211-31110957 GCF_000313985.2 Echinops telfairi | reverse complement strand
CCATGAATCTAGGGTGCCTTTGTGATTCCTTATGATCAAAGAATGCAGTGGACGTGATTCCGTATCAGCTCTGGGCCTAACCTCTAAGCGATCTGTAACCTTCTGTTTTCTCTTCCTCTTGAAGGCACTGCCCAAGCAAGAAGTCCACATACCGTGTCACCGTCATTCTGTGAAGTCTAAATCTAGCCACGTGCAGTGGCCACACAAGAAGCCTGGTGTGGTTCCTTTTTCGGGGCAGCCTGATTGCCAGCAGAATGCAACCACGTAAATGCTCCTAGCCAGTGCCACAGAAAACCCGCCCAGCTGAGCAAAGCCAACGCAAAGATTTGTGAAAAATAAAAAAATCATGATGGTTTTAAAATTTTGATTGTGGTAAAATTCATACAACAAAACATTTGCCACTCCAGGCGTCTGTAAGTATACAAGTTAGTGGCATTTGTGACAGTCACCATGGTGTGGAGTCCTCACCACTATCTGTTTCTAAGTGCTTTTCATCATCCTAAACAGAAACACAGGACTCCTTACGCAATGACTTCCTGTTTCCGCCTCCCCCGGAAACCGCTGAACAACTTTTGTTACGGTTCATTCGCCTCTTCTAGATACTTCATGTATGTGGGACCTTACAAAATGTGTCCTTTTAGGTCTGACTTACTCAGGATAGTGTTTTTAAGGTTCATCATGCTGCACTAAAATATCAGAACTTTATTTCTCTTGACGGCTGAATCCCACTCAGTTGTGTGGGCGCACGGCCTGTTGCTTATCCAGTCATCTGCTGGTGGACACTTCAGCTGTTGCGGCCTCTTGGCTACTGTGAATAATGCTGCAGTGGACATTGGTGGGCGAGAAGGACTGGTCTGAGTGCCTGCTTTCAGTTCTTTGGGGCATACGAGGGGGTACCCCCCCCCCCGAGAACTGGAATTTCCCCCCAGAAGCTACGTCTTTAACTTTTTTTTTTTTTACTAAACAACCTTATCACCTTCAAAGTACTCTCCATTATACTTAATACATTTGTCAAATCTGTGATTCCATTCTTGGGAACATTTTTCCAAACTCATCTGTTGGGATGGTTGACAGCACCTCGCTCATTTTTTTTCTTCACCTCTTCTACCTCGTCAAATCACTGTCCTTTCATGTTCCTCTTCATTCATGGAAACAAAAAGAAGTCGCATGGATCGAGGTCAGGTGAGTAAGGTGTGTGGGGCAAAAGAGGCATGCTGTTTTTTCTGGAAAAATGGTGCACTGGGATGGCTGCATGAGCAGGTGCATTGTCATGGTGGCAAAACCAGTCTCTGTTTGCCACAAATCAGGCCTGTTTTGTCTCACATTATGCAATCATTTCAAAAATTCTAAATAGAAAGGTTGATTAACAGTCTGCCTTGGTGGTATGAACTCCAAATGTACTACATGTCAACATTTTCATCTGTTTAGGAAGTTGATGGACGTCCAGAACGAGGTTTGTCATTAATCGACATTTCACCTTTTTTGAAACGAGAAAACCACTTGTACACTTGAGTTTTTCCCTTAGTGCTGTCCTTGTAAGCTGTGTTCAATATCACAACAGTTTCTGTGGTATTTTTCCGGAGCAGGAAACAAAACACAGTCATACACTGTTCTCTTATTAAATTGGCCATCACAAAAAATGAGGTTTGAGCAAAATGGCTTTTATGAAAAAACTCACTGTGACCAGAGAGAACCTTCCCAGGTGATGGCACTGGGTGCACTAACTCAGAGTGAGTTGCTGGATGCTTACCTGTGGGGAAAATGCATACTATGAAAGCTCTGCTCTGCCCAGTGCCATTCAATTTTGTGTGTGTGGGGGGTACCCCCTCGTATACTGAGGAGTGGAATTGCTCAGTCATATGATAATTTTATGGTGGAACTTTCTGAAGAAAAATCATGGCTGTTTTAAACTACTATGTTTGGGGGAAGTTGGTTATGTAGGAATAGATAACGGAAGTAAATAAGAAGTTATACTAATTAGTACAATCGATTCAAACTTGCAATAATAAGTATATAGGTTTGGGCACATCACAATCAACTCTTGATTATCTCCTCACAATGGACTCCTAAAAAGCCCAACCAACTCAAAATCCATCGGCACAGTTGGCTGTGGCTCATCACAACCCTATAGGACAGAAGAGGACTGTTCCATAAGGGTTCCCAAAGCTGTGAATGTTACAGGAGCAAACAGCCACATCGTTCTCCTGTAGAGCAGCAGGTGGATTTGAACCACTGACCTTACAATTCACAGTTCAGTGCCTAGGCATTGTACCACCAGGGCTCGTCTGTTGACTGTGAGTAAGCATGGAATCGAGGGATAGAAGCAGATGTGCACAGGTGAGTCAGAAAGGAGCTGAGCAGCTGTGGGTACGACGGGAGAGCACATGTCCAGGGCACCTTCACCGTGCGGAAAGACCAAATGCTGCCGAGTAGATCCTGACTGACGGGTGTCAGGGAAGAACTGTGTTCACAGGGCTTCTAATAGCTCCTTTTTCTGAAGTGGATCGCCAGGCCTTTCTTCCAAGTCTTCCAGGTGGACTTCAATTAGCAGCTGAGCACATGAATTGTTTGCACCTCCCAGGTACAAGACCTGTGCATACTTTCTCTAAAGAACTCTCTGGAAGGTTAGGGGGCATAACGCAGCGCTGATTTTAGTCCCACGGAACTGGGGGTAACAGAAAGAGGGCGTGTGTGCCCGCGCACGTCCTCACTGCCCAGAGGACGAAGAAAAGGCAAACCAACAGTCATGCCAAAAATACTGCGGCCATGGCAGGCTATTGGCTGCACGAACTGAGCCCATTGCTGCCCAGAGACAGGCCATTAAGCTCCTCATTCAAAACACAGTGGAGGCCGCTGCTAGTATCTTCGACGCATGCGCGCTTCCCCAGTGGTCTGCGAAGCTCTGTTCTTGGGTGAACTGTGCTATTCACAGCAAGGTGGTCAGGAACTGGTCACGTGTAGCCCAGAGGGACCGAACACCCCGACCCCGATTTAGACCTGCAGGTGCTGCCCATGACCTCCTCCAAAACTTATGTAAAGATAGAAGCTGAGGAAAAACAGATGGAAAGAAAATAATATGGAAATGGTTCTTTATGGTTAAAAAAAAAGTGTGTGTGTATGTGTGTGTGTGTGTGTGTGCTCGCCCGCGCACGTATGGGGGATGGTAGCATATTTTCTTCTTGGGTGCTAGGAGAAGCTTGGCTTTAGAGTCCCTAGGTCAAGAGAGCTCAGAGTCCCATCAGGAACCAGGCGGCCCAGGAGCAGGGTAGTTGGAGAAGTAGGTTCCTGGCAGCAGTGATTACAGTGATGGCTTCGGGGAGGGCGCAGGACACTTAGAGGGTAGCTCCCAAGGAGATATCCCAGAAAGAGCCCCTTGAAACTTTGCAACAGCGGATGGGGATAATAGGCAAGGACATTCAGGACGCCGAATGTCATCCCTAATTTTATGGTGTCTCCTGGGCTGGTGTGGCTGTGGCAAATTTGAGCACTTTGAGTTAGGATGATCGCCTGGCTGGCTTCAGAGTGAAGACAGCTGATGGAGTGACTGCTTAGGGGGAAGGAGCAGAAGTACAGGAGAGAGATGTGGGAGGAAGACTTGGAGTAGGCTGGTTGTAATAGGGATGGGAAGAAATCGGTGGGGTAGAAAGGACTTGGTGATGTCCATGGAGAAGGAGGAGTCAAGCTTGACTCTCCGATATTTGGCTTGGCTGGGGAGTGGTGGGGTTGCTTGAGGTTGCGATGATGAGTTCTGCGAGGGACTTGCGGAGTTGCAAGTTTCTACAAACCATCTAGATCACTGGTTCTCAACCTGTGGGTCTTGACCCCTTTGGGGGGTCGAACGACCCTTTCACAGGGGTCACCCGATTCATAACAGTAGCAAAATGACAGTGATGAAGTAGCAATTAAAATAATTTTATGGTTGGGGGGTCACCACACATGAAGAACTGTATTAAAAGGTCATGCGGCATTAGAAAGGTTAAGAACTGCGGATGGGAGTTGGAAGCGCAGGGAATCTAGGACGGAGGAGCCTCTTGGGACCGGGGCGATACCAGGAGGGAAGGGGGAGGTAGCAAGGGGGAATGGATCACAGGGAGCCGCGTATGGCCTCCTCTCTGGGGGACGGGCACAGCGGGGTGGGTGAGGGGAGGCGCCGGACAGTGTAATGTAAGATACAAGAATAATTTATAAATTATTAGGGGTGCATGGGGGAAAGGGGAGGGGGAAGGGAAGGTGGGGGGGAAGGAAGATGAGCGGATTCCGGGAACCCAGGAGGCAAGAGAATTTTCGGAATGATGAGGGCAACAAATGTATAGATGTGCTTTACACAATTGATCTATGTATTGTGATAAATTGTATGAGCCCCAATAAATTGATTAATTAAAAAAAAAAAAAAAAAGAAAGGTTAAGAACTACTGATCTAGATGGAGAGGGACCACAAGAAAGTTGAATGCTCAGAGTTCTAAATGGACATTCCCTTCTTTGTGCAAAAGTTTTACAGAACACCTACTGCGTGCCAGGCACGCTCTGGGTGCTGATGATACCAATATAGGAAACATTAACTGTGTTAGGTGGGGTTGACTAGAGAAACAAGAAGTAATTATATATCAAGAAGGCATCCCAGCCCAGTCCAACTCAAGTCCATAAGTCTGATACTAGTCCATAGGTCCCTCTTCAGACTCACATAGCTGTATGCTCTGACGCAGAAAGAAAGGTGTGTGGAATGCAGGAAGATTACAGGCTGGTGGGTGCAGAGTCACATGGATCCCAGGTCGATGGAAACATGGCAGGGCCCTGGCAATGGTCAGAATCATCTGCAGAGCCCCAGCGAGCAGGACTGGGAAGGGGCAGAGAGAGGGAGATTCCTAGTGTCCCCCCCATACCCTGCTCCTTTTTAAGAAGTCTGTGCCACCAAGGAGGTGCCATCAGGCTGTGACTTGGTGGACAGGTTGGATTCCATGAGATCATCTAACTACAAGCATGGATGGGACTCCCAGAGAGAAGGCCTAGTGTAGGAAGGACTGGGTGGGGTGGGGGTGGGGGTGAGGAGAGTGACAGATAGTAGCACTGGCAGGAGAGGAGACTTGAAGGTGGGGGAAGAGCGGGGGCGAGTGGGTGGTGATGCAGAGGGTAAGGTAGACACTGGTACCAAGAAGGAAGAGCAGTGAAGAGAGTCCAGGGCTGCAGAGGTCAGCTCAGAGGACTGGCAAGTATCCTTCAGGTTTAGGCTCCTGGCGTGGAGGGAAACTGCACTGGGCTGGCATGAGAGCAAGGGGGAGGTAAGCTTAGTGAACGCCTGTTTCCTGGGATTCTGTTTGTCTTACTGTCTTCTAGTGGATGTGGACTCCTAGGGTGTCCATAGGACAGGGTAGACCCGTAACTTTAAGAGAGTAGAAAGTCTCATCTTTCTATGCACAGCAGCTGGTTTGGAACTACTGACCTTGCAGTTAGTAACCCAGTGCATAACCTCTAAGCCAGCAGGGATCTGGGAGATTCTGTGTTTAGGAGGCTGCTAAGCATCAGCCAAGGGAAGATTTCAGGGCCCGTTGGACTGAGGCAGGCTGTAAGGACATGAAAAGTGAGGATTTCATCCAGAGCAGACTCGGGCTGCAGGCAGGTGCTGCCTGCCCTTCCTTCTCAGCAGCCTTAAAAAGCCCCGCGGCTGTGCGGAGGGGGGAGCGATTCCTTTCAGTTGGGGCAATCAGGGAAGATGTATGGACATTTGATTCCGGCGTGAATAGTGGGCTGGGTTTGGACAGAAGCGAGAGGTGCGGGGGAAGGGCATTTCCAACGGCGGTCCCAGACCAGCGAGAAGCTCAGGAACATTTGAAGGTAGCAAGGGACGCAAGGACGGGTTCATTCTGGCTGGAGTTAAGAGGTTCCTCAAGGGGAGGAACAAGGCCAGTAAATGCAAACCAAGGTGGGTGGTAGGGTGCTGTGTTGTGTTGTGCGTGCGTGTGTGGGTGGTGGTGGTGGGGTCTTGGGGTCAGACGACTGGAGGGGTTCCAATACGCGCTTCCGGTGACTTTACTAGGTATGTGGCATTGGCGAGATTCCTTACGTATCTCACATTCCTCATCTGTAAAATAGTGATAACCCTAATAGATGGTTGGAAGAAGACTAGATAACAGAATAAAGAGTGATGCCGGGTAAACCTTAAGCCCTCTGGTGAGACACGCTGCTGTAATTTTCACATAGAGCCGCCAGATACGTGCTTTGAGGAAGATGACTTTTGGCAAGGTGGTGTCACGTGGATGGAGTGGGGAGAAGGAGCCTTGCACACCGCAGGTAGTCTCAGTAAACACCGAACAGAATTGCATTCTTTGCTGGGCAATCTGCACAGAACATGATCTGCATTTCAGAGTCGGGCCGGTGACTATGAGGTTAAGTTCAAGTTAAGGGGGTGGAACAGAGGATAGAGACGTAAGTTGTTCAGTTCTGCTTTCCTGTAACTGTCCCCTGCTGAGCTCTTTCAGTGCCAGGCGTGGGGAGCGAGATGCAGGGTCGCCGAGCGGGTGCTTCTCGCCCGGGCTCCGCAGGATTTTGCCAGTTGCCTTCCGGCCGGGACAGGGTTAAGGCAGCTCGGAACTGGGAGCGGGAGGCGCGCAGGCGCACTGCAGGGGACAGCGCTCACCTGTAGGGGAGCGGGCGGAGCTACGCCTCAGAGCCCGGACGAGACGGGAGGCGGGGCGGGCGCGATGACGTCACGGGCACGCCTCCGTACAGCGATTCCGGTCCCGGAAGCGGCGGCGGCGGCGGCGGGCGTGGCTCTCGGACCTCCGCTTTAGCAGCGGCCGCGGTGGGACGGGTCTGAGGAAACGCTCCGGGGGCCGGGGGCCTGTGTGGTGCCCCGGGCCGTTCCCAGCCCTCCCCACCCACCAGCCCCGCACCCGGGTAGGTGCAACACCACCCCGTCCCTGTCCCCGCGTCGGCCGGGCTAGGCGCCTGGACGCCGGGCCGCTGCCACCTGCTGGCCTAGCCGCCTTGGGCGTGGCCTCCCGTGGCCGGCGGTGGGGCCCTCGGGCGGCGGAAGTGGTGGTCAAGGGCCCCGCCGACGCTGACCTGCTTTCTCCGCTCCTGGGCGCCGACCTCACGCCCGCCCCGCTCCCGTCACCCTGGCTCTGTCCACTGGGATTTCGGGCTCCGGGTGGTCCCTTTGCCCACCCCCCTGTCAGATCGCAGCCCAGTGCGGGGGACTGGTTTAGGGTCCTGTGGGCGCCCAGATCCCACTCTTATTTTCTGCTGAGCGTGTTCCGGGTAGGACTTTGGAATTAAGAAACGAGGGAGACGAGAATGGGGCCTTATGGAAGGTAATGGCTGCTCCCTGGGGTTCCAGGCGGAGGAGAGGCGGGGGGGGGGGGGGGGGCAGGGCGGTGAAGCGATGGCCAGGATTGGCTCCCGAAAGTTGTTGGGATGCCCTAGGCACAGGTGGGCGTAGGGGCGGGTCAAAGGAAGGGATGGGAAAGGAGACAACCTGAGAGCCCTGGAATGCTGGCAGGTGGCTGGGGCATTTTCTCTGCAGGGGTGTCCACTGTGTGAAGGGAGACATCAGTCAGTGGAAGACACGAAAAATAAATTTATAAATTGTCAAAGGGTCATGAGGGAGGGGAGGGGGAAAATGAACTGATAGCAAGACTCAAGTAGAAAAAAATATTTTGAAAATGATGGCAGCGTAAGTCCACATGTGCTTGACACAATGGATGTATGTATGAATTGTGTTGAGCTTTAAGAGCCCCCAATAAAATCATTTTTTAAAAAAAAGGGGTGTCCGCCATGTGCAGAGACAATGGTGAATGGGAGATGTGGTCCTTGACCTTGTTCAGTGTTCAGGGGGCCAGTGAGACAGCGGAGTTTCAATTTTGTGTGTGGGTGTAAGGTGACCAGATTTTAACATTGGTAAAGCGGGACACCATTGATAAAACTCATATCCTGGCCAAATAACCACATGGCAGCTGAAAACCGTATACCCTAGCTTGTCGTGCATTCTTTCCAGAAACTGGGACTTTTTTTAAAACGCCGCGGGATGCAGCAAAAATTGTTAAAAATTGGGACTGTCCCGCCAAAAGCGGGACGTCTGGTCACCTTAGTGTTGTGGGAGGTTGGGGAGAGTCCCTCAGTGTGGTTCATTGTGGACTGGGAAATGGAGGAATGACATTTAAGCCAAGTCCTGAGGGGTGAGTAGGAGTGAAGTAGATAAGGAGTAGAGGAAAACATTCCAGGACGTTGTTTTTGCAAGGCTCCCATGCTGCCTCCTCCCCAGGCACCTTTCTTGATCGGTCTGTGGGGAAGAGAGCATTGGGCGTGGAGCCCGAGGGACAGGATTTATAGTAATTCACTTCACCTTACTGAACTTCAGTGTCCCCTCTGAAATGGGCATTCGACCTGTAGTCCTGTCTGCCTGCCCGTTTCTGTTTGGGTACCACCCAGAATATTGTATGTAGATGTGTGTGGGGGCTGGAAGTGCCACACAAATGTCAGCAATCCTTGTGGTTACAGAATGCAGACATCGGATCGTGAGGGGAGTGGGTCCGAGGTGAGTCCCAGCGTGATGCCAGAGGCCCCCCTGGAGTCTCCACCTACTTCTACCAAGTCCCCGGCATTTGATCTCTTCAACCTGGTTCTGTCGTACAAGAGACTGGAGATCTACCTGGAGCCCCTGAGGGATGCAGGTGATGGCGTCCGATACTTGCTCAGGTACTGGATTGTGTTGTTGCTCCAGCCTGAGGAGCTTCCATTTCCTGCTTTGCATGTAGGTTGCTGACCATTTTGACAGTGACTGGATTGCGCAGCCTGAGTGAGGAGCAGTGCTGGGGGTCCCATGGACTTGGGTTGGCTTCCTACAGGGCACCTCAGAAACCCTGGTCTGTTACAGGCTTGTCATGTGTCTTGGGCATAGCCCAGGTGAGGCAGATGCAGGAAGGATCTTGTCTTATTCCTAAAAATTTCTTCTTTGTGGCCAAATAAGCCCTTACCCACAAGGCTGCTTGCTAACTTTGAAGTAATTTACTCAGTCCTGCATCTTAGAGCAGGGTTTCCTTTTTGATACTCCCAATGTTAGCATAATCAATACTCAAATGAGGATATCATTTCGAGCAAAAGTTAAAGAAATGCCCATACGTATGAGTAAGCTAGTGGCTGGTGGTATACACATTGGGCTACTAGCCATGAGGTCAGCAGTTTGAAACCACCAGCTGCCCTATGGGAGAAAGACCAGGCTTCTACTCGTAAAGAGTTACAGTCTCAGAAACCCGCAGGGGCAGTTCTACCCTGTCCACAGTGTCCCTATGAGTCGGCATCGACTTGGTGGTAGTGAGTTTTTTTGGTTTATGATCACTAAACCTTTAGGATTGTGAATCTCAACCTTTTTAGGTTCCTATTCTGCTTTGATTTTGTTCCTTAGTGATTTTCTCTTCTCTCCTTTCGGCTCATTTTGTGTGTTGAATTATTCCACCTGACAGATAGGCTCTGCCAGTCTCTAACCATTTCAGTGTGGATCCCGGAATAAGACGGGCACTTCCTTTCCTAATCCCAGCCTTTGCCTATGCAAATGAGCAGTGCTTCCTGGTTGTCCTCCTGTGCCCATCCTGCTCGGCTTTCGTCGGTTGGCCCAAGAATGTAATGTACCGTTATTTGGGTCCAAATCAGGTTCCAGTCCAGGAGTGGGCTAGTCCAGGGCTGTGTGTATTGGGTTATTATGGCCCCTAAATTGTTTTCCATCCAAAATAAGTCTCTTCTTTCGTGACACTAACTTGCTGACGTGACTGAGCATCTGTCCTGCCACGTTTCTCACCCTGTTGGTCTGGTAGTTTCCTCACAGTGAAAACTGCAAGTTAGGCTTGGACTGGATTTAAGTTAAATATTTTTCTTTCTTCTTCATTTTTAGCAAAGTGGCCTAATGTACCCCATTAGGAGTCCCATAAAAACCTGGTGTCCCAAAGAGCGGGAGCTGTAATGTGGGAGCCTGTGGGTGGCTTTAGGCAGTCAGTGAATCCCCAGAGACTGCATGTGTAAGTTTTTGAGTTTTCCCCAGATGCTCAGAGTTCTTCCCCCTCTGCGATGCCCCAGGTGGAGTCAGGTGAGTGTTTATCCTGGCTTCAGTCTGGACATTAGTGGGCGGCCCTACAATTTTCTTTTTGTGATATACTCTAAACAAACAGACCACAAGAAAACCAAACTTACTGCTGTACAATGGATTCCCACATAGACACCCAATATGACGGTTTCCAAGGCTGTTTATCTCTATGGAAGCAACTGGCCTTTTCCTTAGCAGCTGGGCACTTTAACCACTGGGGCACCAGGGTTCCTCGGTACCTTCCAAAGACTCACCATCACCGGGCTGATTCCGACTCCTAGTGACCTTTGAGGACAGGATAGAATAGCCCTTGTTGATTTCTGGGACTGTAGAAAGCCTCATCTTTATCCTGTGGGGCAGGTGGTTTCAAATTGCTGACCTTGTGGTTAGCAGCTGAGTTGTGATGAGTAACTCAGTGTACTACCAGGACTCCCTCTTTATATTCCAAACCAAGGAACTGAACTCACTGCCATCCAGTTGATTCTAACTTGTAGAGACCCGGGGTAGAACTGCCCTTCTTACTTTTTGAGACTGTAGCTCTTTATGGGAATACAATGCCTCACTCATCTTCCTCCTGCTGCCCTTGCAGTTAGCAGCCCAGCACAAAACCCGCTATGCCACCAGAGCCCCATCAGTACATCTAACCCCTCCCCCACCGAAACAGACTCACTGCCATCGAGTCAATGCTGACTTGTAGTGACCTCCCTGTGGGTTTCCAAGACTAGTCTTTCTCCAGAGGAGCTGCTGGTGGTTTCGAACTGCTGACCATGTGGATTGCAGTCCAACATGTAACTGTTATGCTCTAGAACCCCGTTAATGTACAGCAGGGTCCTGTGGATGGGCTTGGGCCGATCTCAGAGTGATGGTCTCCATTCTGTGATCACGTAGGGGTACGTTTCTCATTTTATAATCTCCGCATGACTCTCCGGCTGGAATGAGCTTTGGGACTTCTTTAAGGGAGTAGGTGGGCTCTGGGGAGCATGTTTTCTGTGTGTGTGCCCCTTTGGTGACACACAAACGTTGAACAAATGTTTGACGGTGCCTTTCCCTTCTTCGTTGAGGCTCTCCCACCCTGTGGACATGAGAAGCCCGAGGCAGTAGTAGGATTGAGTAGAGTCAGGTGGGGAGCTCACAGCTCTGGCCCTTTTGTAACACCCCAAGAGCCTGTGGTCCCCAAGTTGCTGGGAGCTGAAGCTCTGGTCCTGGGGAGTGGCTGTCAGGTTAGGTTGTGCCTCTGATTGTTCTCTTAGTAAAGAGGATTTGCCTTTGCAGAGGGACCTAATCGTGGGCTTTGGGTGTTCTGTCTGAAGCCTGGAGCCAGTGGTACAAGTTTAAGAGCCCCCTCTCTGCTGGCTCAGCACTTCTAGAGGTTAGGTCTCTCATGAAGGCCTGTCAAGAAAGACGGTGGTGGGATAGACGAGGCTTCCGAAAAAGACGCATCCCCGGCGGCTGGGAGGTCTCTGTCCCTGGAATGGGCACGCCTGACTTTTACTTGTTTTACCAGGGGCTGCCATGGCATAATTCTGGGGTCTCAAAGGGGTCCCTTGTCCCCTCCCGCAGAACGCTTATTAAAAACAAGCAGCACAGACACAAGCCAGCTTCCCTTAGTGACTTGAAATACCCCATTTGGCATCAACCTGTCTGTTTCTTTAGCTAGTACTTGTGTATTGTTTGTCTCTCCCTCCTGATGGCTGCCTCAGGGAGAGCCACTGCTCTTTTAGACTGTTGGTGTCAGTGGCTCCCTGTGCTCACGTGTCCCTTTTAATCCTGTAAAATGCCCCTTAGCAGGACTCAGCCACCCCACAAGTGTTTGCTTGCCCTCAGCAGCTGGGATGTGATGGTTTCCACACCCCAACCCTCCCTTTGCCTTTTCGTGAGGGCTGGGTGGGGGGTGAGGGCTGGGTCTCATGCATATATCTGCCCCAGTTCACTCTGTGTATCTGCTGAGTGAATACGGCATCCTGGCGTTGTCTGCATTTTAAAAGTATATTAAAAGCATTATGTTGTCTCTCCTGTGAGTTAATAATATATGTTCAATACAGGCTCTCAAATTACTGAGCTAGAAGAGAAAGTAATTCACGCCATCAAAAAAGCCCTTGACATTTTGTTCTTACTCGAGTTCTATGTTAGATCAGCATGGTACCCTGAGTGTCAGCTCATGCATTAGTTACGAGATTGTAAAGCCGTGTTAAGGAAGACTCTCACTGAGTGCCTATCAGCTGGGCCTCTTCCAGAGAATACGGAACCCAAGGACCTGGGCCTAAACCAGCGTGACCTGGGTTTCTGCCACCTGCGGGGAGGAGTGCTACAGGCCTGGCTTTGAGGTTTCTTACTCCAAGGGCTAGCAGTTGACCGCTTCACTACCCTCTTTGGTCACTGGTCTGTGCGAGAGGCCCACTGGGTGTCTCACTGGGTCTCGTCTTCTCCCTAGCGGTCCCAGTACTCCCCCACCTTTGTTCTCATCCTGGCTATCTTTAGTAATCAGGACTTTGTGTATTGTAGGTGGCAGATGCCTCTCTGCTCCTTGCTGACCTGTCTGGGCCTCAACATCTTACTGCTCACTTTGAATGAGGGTAAGAAGGACTTCCAGGGGCCAAGGGGCCATGAGTGACTGTGGGGGAGGACACAGCTGGCTCGGTGTGAGGCGTGATGGGAACCAGCTGGCCTTGGGCTGGAGATAGCTTCCCTTAGTTTCTGTTCACTTGGTGCCAGAACATGGACGCCTCTGGGCTGTGTCCTGGGCAGACCCTTGGCTGGCCCACTGGTGTGACCTCAGCCAGTTCTTTAACCTCTTTGTTTAGTAAAATTGTCCATATCTCTATACAATGACAATTGTACTTTCCTTCGGGGGTCCAACCAAACCCCGAATCCCATTGTGTGGATCTGACCTAGAGTCCCTGGGAACTGTGTTTATTATCGACTTTGTCGGTCCCTGCCTGGTTGACTGCTGCAGTGGTTGGGAGCGTGGCCTCTGCCCAGTGATCATTTGGGTAAATGGGATGAGGGCACCAGCAGGGACGAGCTGAAGAGCGATTTCTGTCCTGTCGGTTGATTTTCCTCTGGTCCGGTAGATGAGCCAGGAGGGCTGTGCTGGGCAGTCTCAGTCGGGGGAGGCATCTGTGACGGGCTGGACAGGTGGGTGGGTGTCTGCAGAGGGCCTAGGTAGTTCTCAGTCGGTCACGATGTCTCATGAGGACTGTGCATTACAGCGCGTGTGTGTCCCTGCCTGGAACTGGCAGCTGGCTGCCGGCAGCGCTACAGCCCCCTCAGGAGAAATGAGCGAAGGGGCTGGGACAGAGCGTTCTCAGGAGTGGGCTCTTCATTCACTTAGCCTTTCTTCTGCGGAGCAGCCGGTTCCCAAGCGTCTCTGGACTTCCTGTGGTGTGTGGACTTACCTAGAGGGTGGAAAATAGACCCAGTTCACACCAGAGCTCTTGCATTTCCTGGTGGGCTTTGCCTGATCAAAACCTTCCCAGGCAATTAGATTTCTTTGGGATGTATTTCAAAAGCCAGTCATTCCCATGGCCGGTGTTTAACAAGGCTTTACTAGGAGCCCAGTGCTCTGTAAGCTAGCTCTTGAGGGACTGTCACTTGGAAGACGACAGGTCTTTTGAATCTTCTCTGAGTCCCACTTTCTCATGCACACTGCAGGCACTACCTCAGTGCCAAAGGCAAGGCTTCCAGTCTGCTGTAGGGCCCTGAGGCTGGCGTTTCGTCACAGCTGGGCTCCAGGCATGAGTGCCTGCTGTGGGCGGTCACTGGTCCACAGCAGTGGCCAAACAGACAGACTCGGACCGTAGTTGGAGAGGACAGTGGACAAAGCTGCAGGCTGATCTGTGGTGGCGCGTGCTCTGAAGAGGATGGAACTGGGCTCGGCTGGCACGGATGGCTCTAGACTGGTGGCGGGGATGGCGGTCCCCCCTTGAGGCTGAGCTCTGCAGGACATGAAGTGGGGATGTGTGGACAGAGGCGCTCTGGGTCTTGGCTTGCCCATTTCACCTGCAGTTCCTGATCCTGTAGGTGCGTGGTACTCTGTGGGCGCCCTGCTGATTTCTGTGCCCGCCCTGCTGGGCTACCTTCAGGAGGTGTGCCGGGCCCAGCTGCCCGAGTCGGAGTTGATGCGGAGGAAGTACCACAGCGTGCGGCAGGAGGACCTGCAGAGGGTGCGCCTGTCGCGCCCGGAGGCCGTGGCTGAGGTGAAGAGCTTGTGAGTATGGAGGAGAGGGGCTGGAGAGACGCGGTGGGGTGGGGGGGTGGCTCCTAACCAGGGAGCACTCTGCCGAGCGCTTGCTGCTGGCTAGCCATCACATCAGGCAGACCGCAGATGTTGCTTCCTTGAATCTCTCTGCCCGTCCTGGGAGGGAGCTGCTGTTATCCTCCGTTTATGGACGAGGAATAGGCTCCCACAGCAAGGAAGTGATCAGGCTGCCACAAGATTTAGGATCTGGCTGAGTCCACAGCTTGTGTCTGAGAGTGAGAGTTTAGGATCTCAGCTGAGCCGCCTGCCTGGGTTTAAGTCCCAGCCTGGCCATTTCATTGCTGTGTGGCATGGGGCAGGCTGCGTAGGCTGCCTGTGCTCCAGGCTCCTCATCGGTTAAAGAGGGTGAGAATACAGCTCACCTCAGAGGGCGGTGCTCAGGAAGCGTTCAGCATCTTATCAGCCATTGTCACCACACCGTGGGGAAACTGCCTAGGCCTGACAGAGCTGCTGCTCTGGAGGAAGGGCTGAGCCCTTTCCTGGGCAGCTTCTCCACAGGCTGTGGGCAGGCAGCTGGTGCTCCCAGCCCACCTCGGTCCCAGGGTCGTCTGTGGAGCTTCAGAACAAGTGATAAGCAAACGGACGCCTGGCCCCTCCCCAGAGACGCCTAGTCAGTTATCTGGAGTGGGACTTGGGTTTCCATTTTTTTTTTTTAACTTTGAAATAATTTCAAACATGCAGGAGAGTTGCAAGAATAACGTGAAGAGCTCCCACATGCCCTTTGCCTGGATAACACAGTTATTCACATTGGGCACACTGGCTTGATCTCCTTTTCTCTGCATACACGTTATTTCCTTTTTCCTGGACCATTTGAAAGTAAGTTGCAAATATCATGCTCACATCCACCAATTCTTATTTCCTCAGAACAGAGACATTCTCTTACACGTTGCGTTAGTCTGGATACACTAGAGAAACAAATCCACAGAAACTCATGTATAAGAGAGAGTTTTGTATAAAGGGTAAGTGTACATTAAAAAAGCATCCCAACCCAGTGCTGCCCACGCCCATAAGTCCAACATTAGCCCATATGTCCAACACCGATCTACAAAGCCCTCCTCAATCTCACAGAACACACAATGACGCTGACTACAGGAGGATAGCCGAATCAGTGAGCGTGTAAGTATCTCAGTGCTGGCAGGGGTCTCCACACAGCTGCTCCAGCACCCAAGGGTGCATCAGGGTAGGTCCATGTGGCTTCTCCTCAGGGATGTCTTGCAGGAAGTGAGCCTTGCCAGCTGAAGCAGGGAACTGGCTCAGGCAGCTGCATGTTGGTCCAACCATCAGAAAGCAAGAGACCTGAGAACTAGAAAGGCGAGGCTCACTGAGCCATTTATCTCTCTGCCTTTCAATGAACCCCACATGTGTTTATCAGCCAGGTTGGCACAGTCAACCTTAACTGTCTCACACGTCCATGGTATAGTGGTCCAAATTAACCTGAGGCATAGGAACCCTATAAAGGGTTTCCAAGGCTTTGGAAATCTGGTTGGGAACAGGTAGCCTCATTTTCTGTCTTGGAGTGACTGGTGGCTTTGAACCACTGACCTTGTAGTGAGCAGCCCAGCGCTTATTCGACAGTGATCAGAATTAGGAAAGGTTATATTGGATTACTGTCAAGTTGATTCCGACTGTGGTAGCCCAGGTGTGTAGAGTACAACTGACCTACAGGGTTCTCACGGCTCTGCCCTTTTAGAAGCCGACCTTGCAGGGCTGAGGCACCCCTGTGTGGGTTAGACCACTCATCTTTTGGTTGATAGTCCAGCGCTTCATCACATTCACATACCTGCTGCCATATAATACGCAGCTCCTGAAAACTTGCCAGTTGTATTAGTAAAGCCTATGTCAGTTTTCCCCCATCCAGGATCTAATCCTAGATCACAAATTGCATTTAGTATTTATGTCTCTTGGTGGCGTAGTGGTTATGCATTGGACTGCTAACTGCAGGGTCAGCAGTTTGAAGCCACCAGGCGCTCCATAGGAGGAGGAGTGGCTTTGTACTTCTGTAAAAAGGTTCAGTCTCGGGAACTCACGGTGCAGTTCTGTCCTGCCTAATAAGGTTGCTGTGAGTTAGCACCGGCTCGACGGCAGTGAGTTTGTTGGGAGTCGTCTCTAGAAGTGTTCCAGGTGGTGCAAACTGTGAGTGTTCTTGGCTGCTAACAGAAAGGTGAGGGGCTGGAACCCACCCCCGGTGGGCCTCTGAAGAAGGGCCCTTTCTGACACTCAGCCCACTGCAGTCCAGTCTGATGCTCAGTAACTGTTGAACCGAGTAGAACAGCTGTATGGAGTGTGCAGGGCTGGTAACTCTTTGCGGAAGCAGAGTGCCATGTCTGTCTCCCATAGAGTGGCGGCTGGTGGGTTTGAATCCCCGACCTTTCCGATAGCAGCACAGTGCTTTCACTTTTGCACCATCAGGGCCCCCTGACCTCAATAGTGAAAATTCAAACTTATTGCCATCACGTCGATTTGACACATAGCATCCTAAAGGACCAGGTTGAACCCCTATACCACCGGGGCTCCTCAGTAGTAGGGGCTCCAGAACAGGCATGTATGACTTGGGTGGGTTGGACAGGCCCCTTTCTCCAGTGTTCTTTGGACCCCTCTAGGGTGTTGGAAGAGAGTTGGCTGTCTCTAGCTAGGAGCCGTGGTGGTGTAGTGGTTGCTTGCTGGGCTGCTAACCGTAAGGTCAACAGTTCGAAACAAACAGCCGCTTCCTGGGAGGAAGGCAAAGCTTTCTACTCCTGTAAAGAGATACAGTCTTGGAAACCCACAGGGGCAGTTCTACCCTGTCATATAGGGTCACTCTGAGCAGGATTGACTCCATGGCAGTGTGAGGTTTGTTTTTTTAAAATCCTTTTATTGGGAGCTCTTTCGGATATCACAACATCCCATAGTTCCATCACCTGAAGCAGTATTGTACAATTGATACCAGAATCAGTTTCAGAACATTCTCTTTCTTCTTGAACTCCTTGATATCAGCTCCCCTTTATCCCTTCCCACCCCACCCTACCCCCCAGGAGCGCTTATTTATTCTTTCTTGACAAATCTTACACATCTAGTATATCCATTCACATGCAATTCTGTTGTTCGCTCCCATTGAGTGGGGTTATGCAGTCATCAATGCTCTCTGCTCCCTATTTCCCCCTACCCCGCTTCCTCTTCCTGTGCCCTCAGGGAAGCATTATTCCTATTACTGTTTCTGAAGGGTTATCTATCTTGACTTTCATGTACCAAATGATCTTAAATATACAGATGAACCCATGCACATCTAACATGATGAATGAGGTAAAACAAATAAAATCCATAGTAGTAAGAGGAGGAAATTAATTAAAGAACTAGAGGATAGTCATGTGGGTCATCAGTGCTATACCACACCCTGGATTTTTCATCCCTTCTGTGTGCCCCTTCTGAGGGGACTGTCCAATTACCTTACAGGTGGGTTTGGGGTTTCCACTACATCCACACCCCTTCCCATCGATCTGGTTGTGCAGTGTGAGTTTTGGAGAGAACCTGCTGTGTTCATGGCATCCCAGGCACTGCTGCCCCAGAGCACTGGGTGCAGTTGGTGAGGCAGTGCCAGCCACTCACAGTGCCCCCTCGCCCCATGTCTGCAGCCTAATCCAGCTGGAGGCCTTCCTGAGCCGTCTGTGCTGCACCTGCGAAGCCGCCTACCGTGTGCTACACTGGGAGAACCCTGTCGTGTCCTCACAGTGAGTGTCCCTCCTTCCTGCACTGCTGCCTTGAGTCTCACAAAGCCAGCTGCCCTGAGCGGTCCCTGCCCTTCCCCCCTCAGGAGAGGCGTCTCTCCGGTCCTTGGGTGTCTGTCTGCATGCAGGCCTGGAGCCCTAATGCACTGCTCGCTTTTCCCGATGCAGGTAGGCCCCAGCTTAACGTGCTCGAGTTCTGTCCAACCGCCCCCAGGCTGTCCGTTAGGTTTTTTTGGTCGTTAGTCAGATGTCGGCTGTGTGGCTGCACACAACCTGCTGATGTTATTCTCAGGTGCTCATGCCTGGATGTCCAAAGATCAGGGTTAAACGGACACTGATAATAAAAGGCAATAACAATGAAAACTGGCAAAAAGGAAGAAGGAAAAAAGTATTCTTCCGTCCACTTGTGGAGCCCCATTGTGAGCCAGGGACTACGTGTAATAGAAATGGTTAAAGACAACAAGAACTCACTGTGTGATCTACTGTGGGATCCAGCCCCACATTCGGATGAGTCCTAAGGGATGGTTGTGACATTGAAGGGAAGAGATTGAGAGACAGACAGAAGTTTAGGGGTGCTCACCTCTGCCACGGCATCAGGAACCAGGTCCGAGCGGAGAGAATGTATTTTTGTAGCAACTTACATAGTCTCGGGCATGCAAACCATGGTAAGCACATACGTAACAGGAAAGGGTTGTGTTAGTGGCACACACGCAACAGGACGGGGAAGAGCTAGGGGGACAGATGCAATAGGAAGGGGAGGCATTCAGGTGACAGGAAGGTGCATACGGAACAAGATGGGCAGGCTCTAGAGTTAAGGTGGCAGCCTAACCTCAGTCGTCTCTGAGCTGTCTTGATCTTGAGTGTCTCCTGAGCTCTTGTCCAGAGGAACAATCTATGATCCTTATCAGAAGGGAGTGAGCCAGACTTAGGGTTACATGGTCTGGCTGCTTTTGAGGGCAGATAACCTTTATGCAGATAGCCTTCAAACCTTTGACCCTCAAGAGAACAGCTTGCAAGCAGCACCTTAGCATTGGCATTCTTATGGAGGGACATCGTGGGGAATCACTTTTACTTAGGAGAGTGTGTCTGGAATGCATTTCCAACCCACACATGTGAAGGTCTCCCTCCACAGGAGCCCCGGCCTCCCTGACTCCTTAAGCTAAGAGCTAAGAGTGTGGAGAGTTTGTCCGCATGCACGCTCATCCTGGTTCGGTTTCCCACAGTCTGCCACCCTGCTGCAGCAGCTGCTTACCCATTGGGTTTGTCGTCTAGACTTTGTGACATGCATCTATCTAGATGTGTGACCACAGAGTCTGCAGAGTCCATTCTTCACATCATTAGATAATAGTTCTCTGTGATGCTAAGTTAAAAAGGACTTCCAAAAGTTTGTGGAAAAATAAACTGGAACGATAATGGGATTTTCCTATGAGCTTCTCTGATGCCTCCGCTGGAGCTGTGGGGCCACAGTGGAACCTGGGGGAGCCGGCTCTGGATGGCACTGCCTGCTTGCCTGCCTCTCTGTTTCCTGCCTCTGACCAATTTCCCGCCGTCTGTTTTGTGGAGATAGTCACGTTTTCCGGCTCTGACAGCTTTCCACCTTGCACAGGTTCTGGCTTTCTCAGGACTTATGGAAGGGTAACACCAGACAGGTAGAACTTAGTATGCACTGTATCTTATAGTGTCCTTGTTTGTGGAAACACTTACTCGGTGTCTGCTTTTCATGGCTGACCCTCCAGTGACTATCCTTGGGAGTTCAGCTTTATCTTCCGAAGTATCTTTCTGAGAATTCCAGGATGAAGCTACTGGATCAAGTGGATCGCGTGACCACCAAGCTCTCTCTGTATAAGTCACAACCACTGCGGATCTCTGCAGGGCCCTGGGGGTGGTGTAGGTTTCGTGTTGGGCTGCTACCTGTAAGGTCAGCAGTGTGAAATCCCCTCCCGTCAAGAACGAGCACCCACAGGGGCAGTTCTCCGTCTTGTCGGCTTGCTCTGAGTCGGATTTGACTCACTAGCAATGAGTCTTCACATTAGTGTCTGTGTAGCTGCAGCTTGTGTCAGGCACTGCCCAGGCATCAGCCTTCATAGCTACCTAGGCGGTAGGCACTGTTTTAGTCTCCGTTTTCTGCACAAAGAGGTGTAGCTCGGAGAACCAGGAGACTTGTCTGAGGTCACACACAGTGAGAAGCAGCAGAGCTGGATTTGAATCCGAGTTGGTATGGTGTAGACTTCAGTGTCTAGGCCTGAGGAGTGATGGGGGTGGGGGCACTGTTGCTGCCCTCAGCGTCAGAGCATGCTTGCTCGCCCCTGTGATGGATGGTGGGTGCACAACCTTCGTCCTCAGTGTTGTGTCCATGAGTTGGGCTAGCAGGGTTTGTGGGTTGGTTTACGGGGCCCGGGGCTCTTTTCTGCTGGGCCCTCTGTGGCTGTGCCCCAGTCCTGCTTCAGCCCCGCTTCCTGCTAATGCTCTGGCTCCTCTCTGTCGGCCCAGGTTCTACGGAGTCCTTCTGGGCACTGTCTTCATGCTGTACCTGCTGCCGCTGTGCTGGGTCCTGGCCCTTCTGAACAGCACCCTCTTTCTGGGGAATGTGGAGTTCTTCCGAGGTAAGCCAGCCCTGTGGAACCCGACAGGTGGGGTCCAGCAGATGTGTTTGCTGTGCCTGCCACAAGGGGGCAGCACCACACAAGGCTCCAACCCCCAGACCCGCAGTGGGCTCTGCCTCTGGGATGCTTGGTGGGATACAGTGGGGGCTGCTGCCAGGGTCCTCTCCCTGCCCAAGGTAGATGAGTCACTGCTTAAAAGAAACAGTGGCTTCTGGGGGGCAAGGGAGAGGTGTGTCCCCAAGGCTCTGCCTCTTGGAGTTGCTGCCACAGCTCTGGGAGCCAAGCACCCCCTGACTGGCTGGTTTCTGAGGCAGCCAGGCTGTGTGGAGAGGCCCTGAGTCCCAGAGACCTGGCTCTCTGTGTGTGGCCGCTTGTCTGGTTTCCACCCTGTGGGAGGGCAAATCATTCCAGCACCTGATTTTATCAGCATTTACTGCATGCCAGGCTCTGGGCTCAGTGTGTTTCCTCTGCCTCAGTCAGTCTCCGGGACAGTCCCACGAGGCAGGTGGGTAGGGCCTGTCGGCTTTGATTCTGAGGCTAAGGTGTGTGGATTGACTCAGCGCCAGGAAGGTGACTCTTCCCTGCCACATGGGTGGGGTGTGCAGGAAGAGGCCAGGGCCGCCCGCACTCCATGCTGCTCTGTCTCCTGTCCCTTGGCAGTGGTGTCTGAGTACAGGGCCTCGCTGCAGCGGCGGATGAACCCTAAGCAGGAAGGAAACGCCTTCGAGAGTCTGCCTCTGGATGCGGTGGGGAGGGGCGCTCTGCCGGACAGCACGCCTGCCCCCACCCCCACAGAGGTGAGTGGCCCGGCCCTGTCGGGAGAGCCTGTGTTCAGACAGGGTGGCTCCTGCCTGGACCTGGGTTGTAGCCCTTGTGGCTTGCTGCTTGCCAGGCCCGGTCTCTGAAGTGATGAAAGAATTACAGTCTTGTGTGAGAACAGTGGTCCGTGAGCCCCCTAATCACGGTGATGCAGTCCATGCAGAGTAGAACATGGCGCCTTAGGGGGTTCCCAGCCGTGACCTTTGGAAGCAGATGGCCCGACTTTTCTTCTGCGGTGCCTCCAGGGGTGTCAGAACCACCAGCCTTTTGGTCCGTGGCCTCATGCTTAACAGTTTGGGCCACCCAGGTATTGATAAACTCAAATTTAATGCTGGTAAGTCGAGTCCGACACGCAGTGCCGTACAGGAATGGATAGCTGCTCATCAGTGAGTGCTTACGCTCAGTGTTAGATGCGGTTCCACATACCATGGGGATAGCAATCCTGGGAGTTCAGGCTAACGTGGAGCATGGGAGTCTTCTCGTTTTTGTGGAAGAGAAGGTTGAGGAACGGCAGGGGAGCCGGAGGCCTCGTGGCCAGTGAGTGGTTCCAGAGCCTGGCTCCTCAGCTCTCCCCAGCATGCTCTGTGCCTCCGCATCCAGGTGGGCTCGTGTACCCTCCTCCGATCCCGGCCAGCAGGTTGGAGGTGCTCCTCTCTTCTGGGGCAGGAAGGGGGTCCTGGGAATCCCAGCTGCCGCCCCTCTTGCCCTCCCCGTCGGTAAGAGTGTTTCCACTGCAGGACCTCACCCCGGGCAGCGTAGAGGAGGCTGAAGAGGCTGAGCCAGATGAGGAGTTCAAAGATGCGATTGAGGTGAGTGGACCCTTCCTGGTGCCCTCTGCTCACCCGGGCGACACTCAGCTGGACCTGGTGGCCTGTGGTATCCTCCTTGCCAAGTCTGCTTTTTCCATTTTCTTACCTGCCAATGGGATGTTTACAGGTGCCCTGAACTAGAGTTCATTGGTTGCAAGGGTGCTACTGAGAACCCGTCTCCTAACACCCTCCTTCGCTGCTTGTGCCAGCCCTGGGCCTGCGTGCGCTGGCAGCCTGGGCTGCTGCCCGGAGGGGAGGTGTGGGTGCTGTAGAGGCCAGGATGGCGTCTTGAGGGGCTCTCCTGGGCAGGCAGGGAGGAAGGCGGGGAGAGTCGCTCCCTGGCCAATGCTGGGTTGGGGAGTTCAACTCGTCCCTGGTCTAGGATAGCACTTCAGACTGGCAGGTGGCAGAGGGTCTTTTTGGCCTGCCAAATTTTAGAAATAGATTTTTGAACCAACATTTAAAAACGGGCATGTTTCAGTAAAAAAGTCTGGATTTTACCTTTCTCGGGAAAGGCAGACACTGGTAGCCCTGGGCCTGCAGCAGCCAGTGTGGCTGAGGAAGGACAGAGTGACTGTCCCCTTCAGACAGGCCCGACACCCCTGTCGCACATTCCCCGAGGTCTTGTGGCATTTGCCATGTAGTCACCTTCACTTGGTCTCTTACAGTAGTAGAGTCATTGGCTTTCTCCACGTCCCTCCTAAAGTGGGCAGCTGAGGCATGGAATGGAGGGGTCTGTGGGCCACAGGCTTCCATCAGGTCTTTGATAGGCACCTAGCCCGCCAGACCCTTAGACCTGCCTGGTCCGCAGGGGGAAGCTGCATTTGGGCCCCCGAGGGGTTTCTGTTAGACGGCTCACTGTGATTGGGGCCTCTCGCCTGCTCCATCCTGGGAGACTGTGGCCCCTGCATTCGTATCACCCCACTTGGAAGCAGGAGTGTTTAGCCTTTCCCAAGCGTCTCCGAAGGTGGGACCCTTTACGCTTTGGGAGAGAATCAGACAGAGCAAAGAGCAGCGCTTGTGCTCAGCCCCCCTCCTCCCCGTGTGGCGGCCCAGGGTGTCCGCTTCTGCTATTTCTCTCTGTTTTCTCTCTCTTTACCCTGCACCTTGCGACGCAGGAGACCCACTTGGTGGTGCTGGTAAGTGGGTGCATCTGGGAGGAGGGCAGGATCTGGGCACAGGTTGCCCGGCAGGCTGGCCCTGCTGTGCTGGGCACCCTTTGCATGCAGGTCCCCTGGCAGGAGGGGGACAGGGCTGGAAGGAACTGCTCCCCACAGGAGGACGACGAAGGTGCCTCGTGCCCGGTCGAGGACGAGCTGGCTCTGCATGACAATGGGCTCCTGAGCAAAAACGAGGTTCTGCGCAGCAAGGTATCCAGGCTCACGGAGCGGCTGCGCAAGCGCTACCCTGCCAACAACTTCGGTACGGCGGGGATGGGGCTGGCCATGCAGCACCAGCTTCCTTTCCGCAGGGCGGGTGGGGTGATTGGCAGAGGTTAGAACTGTGGGTACTGGTTTATGATGAGAACAAGGTGTGTCGGGCACTTCTGCGGGCTCTCGGGAGAAGGCGAGGGCCACCCAGCAGACCTGTTGCGGAGGACCGTGACGGGAGCACTGTGTGGAGTCTGTCTGACAGTGTAATGCTGAGCCCGGCTGCGCCCTCTAGAGCAAACTTAACCGCGCTGGGCCTCAGTTTCCCCCTCTTCTTACCTCACTGGTTGTTAGAAGGCACAGTGCGACCATGCATACTGCTTGTTGGCCTTGGTACGTCCTTGGTGATTTGGTGCTCCGGTCTGGCCTGCAGATTCCGGGAGTCTGTCTGGGCTTTTCTGACCCTGGTGGAAACACATTGAAGCCCACGGTGCCCTCTGCTCGAGGCACAGCCCGGGGCTCCTTCCCTCCCTCGATCTAAGCTGGGCGTGGGTAAGGTGGGTAGGCAGTCCTTAGTTTCCTGGGGAGTAGAGGACTGCAGTGTCTTGCATTTCTGGCCCAGGTCAGGAGAAGGGCCACCTTAAGCAGCT
This sequence comes from Echinops telfairi, assembly GCF_000313985.2. Lineage (NCBI taxonomy): Eukaryota > Metazoa > Chordata > Mammalia > Afrosoricida > Tenrecidae > Echinops > Echinops telfairi. Next base: position 31,086,678 of record NW_022103968.1, on the reverse strand, counting down.
GGTTCCCCTGCAGTGGAGCCTGGCCTCTGTTTGTTGTCAGCAGCAGGGGGGGTGCTGATTAAGTCCCAGGGTCTGTGCCCCTGGGAATCGACTGGGGCTTTCTCTTGAGGAGGGTGATATGGGGTGGGGTGGGGTGGGGGGCCTGCCTTCCTCCTCCTGCAGCAGTTGGGCAGCTGCTCTCTCTGGTGCGTGTGGAGTATAATGTCAGGAACAGCCATGAGGACCTTGCCGAGCTTCAAGGGTCAAGCACAGCGGTGGCAAACTTGATGCCCCTCATGCCCCCTCAGGCAGCCACTCACCTCCTCTCCCTCCGGGGGATCCACCCCCACCCCAGTGGCTGCCACATCCAACTCCCCTCCTAGAGCCCCACCTCGTGCTTACCGACTCCTACGTGCCATATGAACAGACAGGAGCAGCCATCCTTGTGGCTTTTGAGGCAACTGAGTTTCCACAGAGGAGCTCTGGTGGCGTGGTGGTTATTTATTGGGTTGTGACCTGCAGGATCAGCAGTTCAAGACTGTCAGCTGCTCCCACGGAGAAAGACGAGGCTTTGAGTTACAATCTGGGAGCTACACAGGAGTAATTCTGTCCTGCCCTATCCTGTTGGTAGCCGTGAGCTGGCATCAATTCAATAGCTGTGACTTTGAAGTTTCTTTAGGTTCCCGAAGTCCCCAGGGACACCCCACAAGAGCGAATATGTGTTTGCACGCAGGGATTCACGTGAAGGCACTTGGACGTTCCCACCCTGCAGCAGTGGCTCAGACAGCAGTGGTGGCGGGTGGGCAGAGTTGTGTTCTGCTGAGCTCGGGGTTGCTGTGGGTTGGAACCGAATCACGGGCACCTAGCAACAGCAGGAAGAGGAACAGAGAGACGGGCCCACAGTGTTCCGGCCAGTGAGTAGAGCTGGCCTCCCACATCCCAGTGGAGTCCCAGCTTCTAAACTCCTCCTTCTCTGTGTTCCTTTGCCCCAGTGTCGGTTAGTCCCCTGGTTTTAGGTCTGTCCCAATTTTGAATTGGGTTTGGGGTTCGCACCAGGAGGACTAGGGTGCTCCTGACCCAGCCATGACATTTTCCATGAGCTCATAGGCCTGTGACAATTGGACATTGACTAAGGAAGGCCCGAGAGGACCGTGTGGTTGAATTAAGGGGCCGGCAGGAGCATTGAAAAGGCTATGGACTGCCGAAGGACAAGCAAGTCTGTCCTCCTGGAGGAAGGACAGCCACAGTCCTCCTGAGAGGCAGGGATGGGAGACGTCATCTTACATACTTGGGGCCTGTTGTCGGGAGAGACCAGGCTCTGGGGGAGGACATCCTGCTTGGTCCAGTGGAGGGGCAGAGAAAAGGAGGAAGGCCTTGGAGGAGATGGACTGACAGTGTGGCTGCAACAGTGGGCTGAAGCCTGGGAAGAACTGGGTGGTGTTTCCCCCTGTGTGCACGGGGTCACGGAGGGTCCGAACTGACTGGATGACATTAACAGCAGTAACGCCCCTGTCAGGCTGGACAGTGGCCTTTTCCATTCTCACAAGGCTGACCGGGGCTGAGCTGCTGCCTCTCCTGAGCCCCTCACTCCCATCCTCCCCTCCTCTGCCCCAGAGGCTCTGTGCTTCAAGGGCCGGGGCTGCTCTTGGTCTGCTCTTGCAGGCCAGTGTGTGCATGGTGGTGGGGACCACACAGGGGAGTCGAGGACAGGCTCCTTAAGACTGCTTCTCTGGCTGTGAGGGGAGCCTGCGGGGAGGACTCCCCCACCATGGAGCGCCATGACCACTGTCCTGGCAGGCCCTGTTCTTGCTGCTCTTTGCCTTCCTCACATGGGGAGCTAGGAGGGTCAGCCAGGCTGGTGCTAAGAATAGGCGCAGAAGGAGGTGGGCCATGTTGGAAGGGCCATGTGCGAGTACCTGGCTTGTCTCATTGGACCACAGGTCTGTCCTCGGGCGCTGGACCCCACTGCTGCGCCTAGCTCTGAGGACCCCTGGACACAGAGCTGAGTGGTGGTCTTCAAGCCTTCCTCCAAGCCCTGGCTGTCCATTAGAGAGCCACAGGTGTCTGCCTCTCCCCAGTTTGTAGTGCGGGTGACAGAGTCTCTGAGCAGCCTCCTCTCGGCAGACAGCTGCTCTGCTGACCAACTGTGGTCACTGCCTTATGCACCTCGGCCTCAAGTTTCCCCCAGCTCTCTAGCTCAGCCAGAGGCCAACAGGAGGCAGGGACCACCTGGTGGCCGGGGGTGGTGGTGGTGGGAACCTGGAAAATGGAATAAACGATACTGAACTCCCTCGTTAACTGTCACTAGTGCTTGGGGGCCTTTGTGTTTGTGAGGGTGAGGCCTCTGTGCTTCTGTGCTTGGCCCTGCTGACAGTGACCAGGCCACAGGATGCCCCTGGGACCCACGTTTCACAAGTCTGCAGCAGCTTTAGCATCGGGGCCTTTGTGCTACCGCCCTGCCTCCTTGGCTCCTGGTGTTCTGCATGGCCCCATGGTCACCACTCTGCTGCTCTCTGAGCTTGCTGCCCTAGCAGGGCCCTGGGTCTGAGTTGTACGCACATACCTGTGCCCGCCAGGTGCTCACCTGTCATCAGACCATTGTTTCTGTCTATATTTGCTGGTGGTTCTGAAGGCCTGCAGGTAGGCAAGTGCAGCTCCTTTCAGGCCTAGTTGCCTGGATGCAGTCGTCTGTCCTGATTGGTCTCTTCCTCCCACTCGGTTCTTCATGTCTGGTTACTTGAAACCCTCCCCTCCATCCTCCATCCCCCGTCCCCAAGTTACCTTGCAACCTCTACCATCCATCTGAAGCGTTGTCATCTGGTCATCTTTGGGGGTTTAAGTAGGAGTTCTTTCCCCAGGGTCTGCCTTCCGCCCTGAACACACAATCTCCTCCCCACAGCTCAGTTGGGTCTCCTGGGAAGGCACCTGGGTTCTCTGGAGCACAGAAAGCAGGAGTCGGACTTCTTAGCAGGCATTTCTTCCCTTCCCCTCTGCAGAGCGTTTGTAAGGAGGGCACTGGAGGTGGTCACAGTGGAAGGGTGTCATTGAAGGCAGCTGGCACCGCTCCTTTGGGGGATGCCTACTTGTTTCAGGCAAGATCAGGTCCTCACAAGGTCAGCTTGATTTCTAGCGGGTCGATTCTGCTGGACTAGCAGCCGGTCTCTAATCTCAGGAGGTTGCTGGCACTGGGCACTGTAGAGTGGAGGCAATGATTCCCAGTAGCCATCAGCCTGCCTCTCTGGCTGGAAGTCCTTTTCCCAGCTCTGAACATAGACGGGCCTCCCTTGCTCATTGCAGACTGACCTATGCGTTGGGAGGCGGGGCTGGACCTCAGGGTGGGGCAGGTGTGGGAAGGTGGCTGACCTTGGGTTTCTGTTTTGCAGGGAGCTGTACGGGCTGCTCTGCTACCTTCTCAGTGCTAAAGAAGAGGGTACGTCAGTTTGAGGATGTGTGGTGTGAGAGCTGGGTTGCAGGGAACTTGGGGGAGGGGCAGGTGGAGGTCTCTGGTGCCATCTGGTTCCTCTCAGGCCCCGTTTACTCTGTTCAGGTGTCCATGGTTTGTGCAGTTGATCTGGTGGCCCTGCCCCTGGGGCTGCCTTGACTTACCCGTATGGGGTCCCATTTGGTTTCCCTCCTGCCTTATTTGGGCATCTCCACTGTCCCTCTACAGACAGCACCAGGTTCCTTGAGTGGGACCAGCTGGTGGGAAGGAGGGAGGGGTGAGGGTGGCAGCTGCCCATGGGCCATCTCTGATCTGGCCCTGGCTCTTGCCCACAGCGGAGCTGCAGTAACTGTGGAAACAGCTTCTGCTCCCGATGCTGCTCCTTCAAGGTACCCAAGTCCTCCATGGGGGCCACAGGTGAGTGGTGACTGGGCAGGTGGCTGGGGACGGCATGGGAAGGCAGTTCGGGGCCCACCCTGTCTAGGGGGCTGTTGCTGGGTGGGTCAGAGCAGTTGTTGGGTCCGGGGAGCAGAGATTGTCCTCTGTGCATTTAGCACCATCTCCAAATCAAGCCCACACAGAACATTTGCTACGTGCAGACAACGCGTAGAGCAGCCTGCCCTTGATGAAGCTTAGCAGCAGAACCCTCGGGAGCTGGAAGTCAGCGGAAATGACCTTTGTGTTGTTAAATAAGAATATGCCCAGTAGAACGGGCTCCAGCTTGTTAATGGCGACAAGTACAATTCAGTGACCTTGATTCGTCTTTCAAGTCGTGACAAGTGGTGTCTTCTATGAACTGTTTTGTAATGTGTTGCGACATTAAATCAAGTTGTGTCCCTGTCATGAAAGGAAAACATGCTTATTCTGGAAAATCTGGTAGTAAAAGAAGGAAGAGGGGGTGGGGGGAGGTCTGGAATCTTACCCACCCAGAAATAGTCCCTGTGACAGCATTGTGGACAATTCCCTTTTCAGAAACTGTTAGGACATCCTTAAGGTGCTCTGTTGGCCCCGGTCGGTCATCTCTAACGCCCTGATGTCTGGGCTCGGCTTGCCTGCTGCCACAAAGTCGTCCCCTGCAGCTCAGCGCCCTCTGAGGGCAGGCAGTTAGCTTCGGCAAGGAGGGTGTGCCCTGGGCACTGGGAGGTCCGAGGGGGTGCCTTGGGGATCATTCTGATTGGGGACCAAGGACGCCCGCTTACTCTCTACTCTTTCTCCCTTTCAGCTCCTGAAGCCCAGAGAGAGACTGTGTTTGTGTGTGCTTCGTGCAACCAGACCTTGAGCAAGTGAGAAGAGAAGCCAAGGGTGCAGCTTGTCACCAGTCCCGGGCCAGCAGTAGACCACCCCACCCCCCACTCTCCCCACCCTGAGCCTTGTGTGGCGTGTGCTGGGCCGAGGTGGCCAGGATTCTAGGTAGTTTCCCCTTCCTCCCTCGGAGCTGTGCCCACTCTGGATGGCTGGGTGTGGCTGTCCTGAAGCCCCCTGAGGGAGAGCAGCCCCTGGAGGGCCCTGCACTGCACATTTGCTGGTGGACTCTAGGGCATGCAGGGCCAGGCAGGGACTCTAAGCTAGAGGGCAGCAGTGAGCCAGGCTTGGGCTAGCTTAGGCTGGCGGACCTGTGTGGCTGGGAATTCAAGGAGCCCTGAGGATAGCAGAAGAGAATCTTCTGCCGGGTCTCACGCCAAGCCCTTGACCTTAGTGTGCCTGCAGAAGGCTTAGTGCCACCTGCATTGCTGCTGCCTGACTGTCCCGCAGGATGAGGACCTCATGCTTCTGGAAGCAGGGTCCGAGCTCCTGTGTTGTTCTTCTGTGGATGGGGTGGGCAAAGTCCCTGAGTGTTAAGTCAAGCCCCTGAAGTCAGCAAGTGAGAGTGGGTGGGGCGGGGGTGATGCCTGGGGAGCCCATGACCCTTGGGCCCTGGGAAGGGTAGGATCGGACTGGGATAATCTTAGTTGTGGAGTAAGGCCTCTTGGGGTCCCCATCTTCCTGCCAAGAACTCCGTGTTCACTTCTTGACTCGTAGGGACTCAGGTGTTTCTCCTGAGGCCTTGAGCTGGCTCAGGGGCCCGTCTGCCCAACCCTGCAGCTGCCCCACCGTTTTGAAGTATTTATTTATTTATTTCCTGGTTGTGGGGAACTTGAGGCGCAGCCTGCCATGTGGAGGGGGCTTCTCCTACTGGGATCCACCCTGGAGGCACCGGCTGCCTGGGACTCAGTACTCATTGGTGGCCGGGGAGTGTCTACACCCTGAGCAGCACTGAGGGGGGCCGAGATGCGAGGCGAGGGGCCCTTGTTTAGCCATCATTCCTGCCAGGCCAGCAGTCTTACTGGGGCTGAGATGCTGGGCTCCTCAGTCAGAGACTGAAGCTTGGAGCCCTGTGCACTGTCTGCACTGGGGCGGGAAGGGCCTCTGTGTATGCGGAGAATCCTCAATAAAAGGCTCTCAAGCTTCTGGGGGTTTCGTCCTGGTTCTTGGCTAGCCCCTCACGGAGGCTGTAGGACAGGGTCAGTCAGCCGGCCGCAGGGGAGAAAGGCTGGGCCTTGCATGCCGAGGGGCTCAGCTCCTGTTGGTCACATTGGCCTTGTGATTTCACATGGTTGCCACGTGAATCCCTCTGGGAAAGCAAGCCACCCGTTGGGGCCCCAGACCCACAGGAAAGAGGAGGGGTCAGTCCTCCTGAGCCGGGGCTGGGCATGCTGTGAGGGCAGGACATGGGCTCCTTCTGCCCTCACAAGGCCCGCAGGAGCTAGGTAAGGCCATCAGGGGCCAGGCGGGTTCAGCAAACCCAGACCCCCACTGCCATCCAATTGATTTTGACTGCATAGGCCAAAGTAGAGCTGTCCCTCGGTTTCCAAGACTAAATCTTGATGGGAGCAGATGGCCTCACTTTCCTTGGGAGCCACTGGAGGGTTTGACCTCCAGGTTAGCAGCTGAGCACTCGGAACTGGCATGGACTTGCAGGCAGTGAGTTTTTGTGGTTTAGGCCAAAGGAGAAGTGGGGATGGCAGCTGGGGCCCCCGCATCCCATTGATGTGCATGTGAGGGCCTCAGTGTGAGCAGGTGAGGGACACAATGATTCCCAAGGCTCCACTGAGCATGGACTGGTCTGGAAGGTGGACAGCTGTCACAGCTGGCTTCAGTTTCAGCCTGGACACCGATGAAGCCACCACCTCCCATCCTGGGGCGCAGGGCCCTGCTGGGCCATTTGTGTTTGGTGATGGTGGGAGCCCCAGCTGACGTGGCACTGGCAGTGGTTTCTGGGGTCTCCAGGACTTGTAGCCATTGACACCTGGTCCTTGGGCTGATGTCAGAGGAAGCACCATTTTCATCCTCTGGTCAACCAGGAAAGGAGCCCAGGTGGCATAGTGGTTAGGAGTTGGCCTGCTAACTGCAAGCTCAGCTGTTCAAAACCACTAGTCGCTCGACAAGAGAAAGACAAGGCTTTCTACTCTCACAGAGTTACTGTCTCAGAAGTTCACAGGGGCAGTTCTGCCTTATTCTGTAGGTCACTCTGAATCAACATGGACTCAATGGCAGTGAGTTTCTGTTTGTTTGGTCCCCCAGGGGACCTTGGAGGTGCCCCTTTTGAGGGACTCTGACTCCTGCAGCACGTGACCATGAATGAAGATAATGTTATGCCTTCGTGTTTTGATCTCCTGCACCAGCATCATGCTGAGGGCGGGACCTCAGTCCCCAAAGCTGGGCTGTATCTTGCCGGGATATGGATCAGGCTCCGGAGGGACTTGGGGTACACACAAGCGGTCTTGGCTCTTGCCCTCCTCTGTAGCTGGCCTGGCCCCCACCAGCCTCAGGGAGTAGAGCCACTGAGCACAGGAGGGCCCTGCCCTGAAGTTCAGCCTCCCTCGCCTTGATGCCTGCCATCTCCTGCCCCAGCCAGTGGGCTCAGCCTCCAGGGAACAGAGGCAGCCTTGTGGCCACAATTCCTGCCCTGCTCCCAGTTCCCCCATCACCCTCCTTGGCGGGGTGTCTCAACACCCCAGAGTAGCACATTCCATTCTTGGGCACAGCTGGGGGCTGGAGTTCCCAAGGCCCCGGCAGAGGCTGCTGTCTGGGCCGGGACCTGGGCCCCAGCCACGCACATTCCAGCAGCAGCACCCCCCACACTGAATTTCCCAAGGAGTGAACTTCAGCCAGGATTACAGCCGACTGAACAGTTGTGGGCTCTGAGCTTCCTTTGTGAGCACCAGAGGCTGATTGCTGGCAGGACTGGGGGCTGTCTCCATTTGTCGGGGAAAGGCCACCGTGGGAGGCTGGCCCTTTGCCTCTGTCCAGGCTGATGGCAGACACAGCGGCTTGCACTCCTGCTCCTGGGTGTCGCCCCTGCAGACACGAGTGTCTGATAGTAACTCCCATGGGCAGACTGTGACCTCCAGCAAGCCCATCAATAGGGTGGGGGCATCCCAGTGCCCACCTCAGAGGGCCATGTGGGGGCTAAGATGCACTGTGTGAGCCTGCGAGGAACAGTTGCTATTACAGGTCGTTTCCCCAGTATCGGCTTTCCGTGTCACCTAGCGATATACAAGGAAGCTTCCAGAAGCAAATGAAAAATCTTTTTGTTTAACTCCATTTCCTCATACTTGGAAGCCCGCTCATATTTTCTGGAGCCAGAACCCCAGGTGTAGGCTCCTGCCACCTCTGAAAGTGCATGCTCTAGCCCCACTTCCCTGCCAATAAGGGGTTTTCAGTGATTAGTGAATCAGGGATTTGCCAAGTGCCTGTCACATGCAGGCACTATGCCAGGCCATGGCTTTTGGTTAATAAAAACACTAATTGCCACTCGGTGAACATCCCTGTGCCAGGTCCAAGTTCATTTCCCTGCTTCAATCTCAGCCACCCTGTGAATCAGGCGCTCTGAGCCCACCGTACCACTGGGCAGACAGGTTCAGAAACACTCCGTGTCCAGTGGTCACAGAGTCACAGGACTGGGACCCAGCATGGGGCCACCAACTCCTTCCCAAAATCCTCCCTCCTCTGACAGTAGACCCGGACTCTGTACCCTGCTAGGAAATTTGGTTTCCCCCCGCTTGCTTTCAATGTGGGGTGGCCCTGTGATTTCATTCTGGCCAGTGCGAGCTAAGTGGAAATGTACCAGGTGGGACTTGTTTGGGAAATGACTGTTTCCCTCATTAAAAGGGCCATAGGCTGCTGGCATGCCGCCTTTTCTCTGAGCCCGGAATGTGGTGGGGAGGCTGGGAGCTGAGGCCGCACCCTCTTGAAGCCATGGGTAAGCAGAGGACCAGCCGGGGAGGGCAGCTGCGGTTGTGCAGGTCAGCCACCCCCAACCCGCTCACGTGGAGATGTCCCCACTGTCCCCTAGGGTTTCTGGGCCATACATACAGGCACCCTTGGCCTGGAATGCTCTCTGGGCAGCACCAGCCTCAGGTGTGCAGGCCTGCCTCGTGGCGAGGGGGGATGGAGGGAATAAGGTGGGGCGCAGGCCTGACCAGCTCTCCCTGGCCTGTGAAGATGTTTCTCTGGCCCCAGGGACATGAGACCCCGGGAGGTCTGACATATGGTGTTGGGGGACAGACCAGGGTCCTAACTCCTCTAGGTGAGCTGGGTGAGGAGTGTCTTATGAGGGCTTTCATGAGGTGAGGGAGCGCCCCACTCCCCTCCCTGGCTGCCAGCACCTGACAGAGGTCAGTATTGTGCTGGGGCCAGGAGCTGCCCCAGGTCCTGTGTGCCCAGTGGAAAAAGAATCCCTGGTGGTGGTTGACCGTAGAAGTGTCTGTAAATACTTGGTCAGTCAGGGTGGGAGGCTGGGAGACAAGGCGCAGATTCAGGGAGCAGGGGAGCGGGGAGGGTTTGGGTGAGGGTGGGTGGCAGTAGATTCCTCCAAGGCCAAGGGGAACAAATAGGCCTCTGGTGCTCCTGACCTTTGGAGGGAAAGGACACCTGGTTGCCCAGGACGGGGGCTTACAGGCAGGTGGTCAGACCACCTGTTAGCTAGACCTCAGAGGAGCCCGCAGCTCACACTGACCCCACAACAGAGCATACAGGCCCTCAGGAGAGGCCATCTTCCCCCATTTCCTGAGGCAGGGCTTTCCTGCCAGAGCTGCTGGAACGAAGGCTATCCTCAGCTCAAGGGAGCGAGCTATGGCACTCTGATGCTCATCTGCCCGACAAAGAGGGTGGTGCATAAGCAAATGTGGTGAAGAAAGCTATGGTTCCTGGTTTATCAAAAGATACAGCATCTGGGGTCTTAAAGGCTTGAAGATAAACAAGCGGCCATCTAGTTGAGAAGCAACAAAGCCCACATGGAAGAAGCACACCATCCTGTATGATCATGAGGTGTTGATGGGACCAGGTTATCGGGCATCAAATACTCAGAACAAAAAATCATATTGATGTGAATGAGGGAGAGGGCAGAGAAGAGACCCAAAGCCCATCTGTAGACAATTGGACATCCCCTTACAGAAGGGTCACAGGAAGGGATAAGTCAACCAGGGCACAGTATAGCACCCATGAAATATACAACTTTCCTCTAGTTTTTTAATGATTCCTTTCCCCAACAATCATGACCCCAATTCTACCTTACAAATCTGGATAGACCAGAGCATGTACACTGGTACAGATAAAAGTTGGAAACACAGGGAATCCAGGACAGATAACCCCCCAAAGATCAATAATGAGAGTAGTGATACCAGGAGGGTAGGGAGAAGGTGGGTGCTGATCAAAATGGTCGACATATAACTAACTCCCCCACCCCCAGAAAATGGGTGAACAGAAAAATGGGTGAAGAGAGACAGCAGTCAGTGTAAGACATGAAAAAAAAAATTATCAAGGGTTCATGAGGGAGGGTGGGGGATTGTGGTAGTTACATAATCTGTTGTCAATTTGAGGCTTAAGTGAAGGGGTGGGGTTTAGCTTGTCAATCAGATCACAGCTTAATGACACAATTTGGAGGTGCTAAGGAGATAAATAGCTTTTTGGAGGTAAGACACAGGCTCACTTCCTGGGAGACATTGCAGTTGACAAGCCGCATGGAGACAGGCTGATGGCAGCCAGAGCCTCAAAGCTGGAGAAGCCAGGGGAGACCCCTGCCAGCACTGAGATGCTTACACCACCACTAAATCCGCAAGACTTTCCATCCACTGGTCTGTGATGGTCCTGCATTTGGCATCATTGCATGTGTTTCGTGAGTCTGAAGAGGAATTTATAGATTAGTATTGGATATATGGGCTAATACCGGACTTAGGGACTTGATCTGGACTGGGCTGGGATGTTTTCTCAATATTCAATTGCAATTGTATATAAAAATTTTTTGTGTGTGTGACAGTTTCGAATGCTCGGTTTATTCACTTCAAACACACACCAGACAGTTTAACACTCTTGAACTTAACTTACTCAAAGTATCCAATGTAAAGTTAATTTGGTATTATATCAAAGCCTTAGTCCCATTGGGCATTGCCTACATCGGTGTCCTCACCAGGGTAGGGTTGGAGAGAGCAGGAGCTGATGTCTCCTCCTTGGCTCCTAGCTCTCTGAGTTCAGTCTCTCTACCTGGGTAAAGCTCTTTCTTTTTTTTTTTTTTTTTCCGAAATGGTTTTCTCATGTTGCTGACACGGCCGTTAGGAGAATCTGCGCTCACTCACATCTGACGGACGCGTCACAGCTTCTGCTGGGCCTGGGAAGGTCCCCTCACTCTTCCGGAAAGTCATAAGAACAGACCGATAGCGTAAAGCTCTTTCTTATACACACATGAGTATGAATTTGTTTCCCTAGTCTACTCAGACTAACACAGGGAGGGAGGGGGAAAAATGAGGAGCTGATATCCAGGGCTCAAGTAGAAAGAAAATGTTTTGAAAATGATGATGGCAACATATGTACAAATGTGCTTGACACAATGGGTGTATGTATGGATTGTGATGAGCTGTAAGAGCCCCCAATAAAATGATTGAGAAAAAAAAAAAAGCAAGGTTCTTGCGGCTCAAGTGCCTCACACCTTCAGAGAAGGCCTGGTCTCCCAGCTTCCCCCTCACTGGGAGCAGCCCCCTCTGGCCTCTGATGCCCTGCTCTGGGTATATCTGTCCAGGCCTCAGTCTCTGCTGGTGCCCCTCTCCCCAGCCTCTGCCGGCACCACCCATCCCAGAATGCCAAGCATTTGAGTGGTAGCATGACCTCTTGCTTCCACTGCAAGCCTTCTCCCTGGCCTGCCCTTCTCACCTCAACGTTTTGTGTCCCAAGAAGAATCCTCCCTCAGCATGCAGGACCCACCCCTCCCCCTCTGCCTGCCTCAGTTGTCGGCTCATCTAGACAGGTTGTCCTCCGCTCCTGGATGGAGCATCAGGACACGCAGACTTCTGGGCCCCTGGGTGTGGTTTGATGGAGTTGCTCTCCGGTGGGGGTCCCAGGGTTCCTAAAACACCTTCGGGGGTTCTGTGGCCCATCTATTGCAGTGGTTCTCAACCTTCCTAATGTCACAACCCTTTAATTCAGTTCATGTGGTGGTGACCCCCAACCATAAAATTATTTTCGTTGCTACTTCATAACTGCCACTGTTGTGAATTGTGCGACCCCTGTGAAAGGGTCGTTTGACCCCCAAAGGGGTCGAGACCCACAGGTAGCGAACCGCTGAGTTATTGGAATGTACTCTACAGGAGTGTGTCAGGGCGGGGGTCGGGCAGGGGCCGAGAAAATGCACCACACCTGCTCTATCTCCTGTGGGCCAGGGATGGCACCCAGAGGTGGCAGCCAGCTGCTGGGATGCCAGGGATGGACGGAAGGCCTCTGGCTCTTGAAGGTCTGTCTCCCTGTGGTCCAGGTTCCTGGGGCTGGGACCAAGCACTGCCAGAATGTGGGGGATGGCATTGGGCCATGGGAATCTTGGGGGCGGGAGGAGGCTGGGGAATGGCCCCTCTGCTGCTCCTCAGGGGCTCCCCTGACAAAGGAACTGAGTTTGGATCCCTCACTTCTTCGAGGGGACCCTGCAAAAGCACAGAGTCTTGGTCTCTGTAGACATTCCAAGTATGTCTGTGTGGACAGGCAGGGGTCAAATAAGGGCTCTTTCCGGAAGTCCACTCTGAACCTTCCTATTCCGCCCACCCCCTGGGGACCCAAACGGCAGAAATCACCTGGTGAATGTCACAAGGGCACGTGTTGGTTTCTTTGATTTAATGAAAAACTTGGAAAAACAAAAAACAAGAAGACAGAACCCGAGCCCCACAGTCTCGGGTGTCTAGTCAGTTCTGCGGCTTCAGCAGTCACAATAACTTATTCACCATCAGGGAGCCATGGGGGGAGGGGGCGGGGCTGGCCAAGGCTGTGATGGGACCCTGGCAGGAGTCTGCTTGGAGTCGCCCTTCTTGGGCCCCAGGGACTTGGCCTGGGGAAACTAACAGAGGGGCAAAGATGGAGAAGGCTTCAGGGGCTAGCTGGCTGGGGGCTTCTGTGACAAACACCTTGCCTTGGGGAGTGGGGGGCGCCTATGAAGGCACGTGAAGTGGCAGAGGGTAACCGCCCAAGTAGCTCTGCCTAGTAAGAACCGCCTCCCCCCCTCAAGGCCCCATGACAAGGTGAGGTCCCGCCCCCATCAGAGGTGAGCCCATGCCCATCTTCTTTGGGAACCTCCTCATGCTGCTGGGGCCACGCCTCTTCTCACTCTCTTCAGTCTGCTTTCTGGGACCCCAGGCTTAGGACCCCCCTCCTCCACACCCCCCCCCCACACACACCCGAAGTGTGGAAGTTGTGCTCCTAAGAAAAGATGCCCAAAGTGCCTGGGATACTCAGGTCAGGGAGCAGTCTTGGGCCCCACGCCCACACCTTAGGGCCTGTGGGGCAGCCTGGGAGTGGGTGAGGCCAGGCAGGGAGGAAGGCAAGCATGTCCTGGGCAGGGGGGAGCAGGCAGAGGGCAAGGCACGGCTGGCTTCGGAGGGGACGGTGGGCAGGAGTGCCCGTCAGTGGGGGTCAGCCCCGTAGAAGAAGGGGTAGTAGAGGGAGCAGGGGTAGGAGAACATGAACTTGACCGCAAACTTCATCTCCTTGTTCTTCTTGTCCCAGCGATAGACGGCCATGAGCAGCAGCTGTCCGTCCACCTTGCGGCCCAGGACCAGGAAGCTGCCGGCCAGGCTGTCCAGCTGCGGGCAGGGGCAGCCCGCACCCTTCTTCATGTGCAGCACCAGCCGCTTGGTGTCCTTGCGCTTCAGGGGCCCTGGCTTGAGCAGCTTCTTCTTCTTTTGGGACCCGATCAGCTTCCTGTCCCCGTGCTCCACCTTGATCTCTTTGATGCGCATTTTGACCACTGTGGGGGGAGGCACAGACAGAGTGTGCTCAGTGCTCCGCCAAGCTGGGGCAGTGCTCTGGTGGCTGGGCAGGGGTGAGCATACCGGGCACAGGTTAGAGTTTACGCAGCTGCTGTGGCCTGAACATTCCCATTAGGCAGAGGCTTGGGGGTGCTTCCCGCCAGGGTTCTGACTCCGTGTGTGTGTTTGTGTGTGTGTGTGTGTGTGTGTATGTGTGTAGTTTGGCACAGAGGAGGGCGTGGATGGTGGGCTGATAAATGTTTAATACCCAGAGCCCGCCAGTCCCCAATCTATAGTGTTTACCACTGTGGGGGGTGTAGTGCTGCCCCCCTGCCCCCACATCACTGAACACTACTGCCTGTGCCTGTGTGAGAGTGTATGCGGAGGCATGTTTGTATGTATGTGTGCATGTGTGTGGTCTATAAATGTGTATGTGTGAGAGTGTGTATTCGCGAGGCCTTCGTGTATGTACGAGTGGACGTCTGAATGTATGTCTTTGTAGAGTACAGAGTGTGTTTGGTGCAGTTTGTGTGTATGAGCGTGTTGTCTGTATCGAGTGTGTATGAAAGCATATATATATATGTGGCGTGTTTGTGTGTGTGTATATGAACGTCTGTGTGAGAGAGTGTGTATGGGTTAAGTGGGTGTCTAAAAACATGTCTGTGGTGTGTGGAGACGGTGACGTGGCGGGGGTGGGGGGGCAGCCTTTGTGGCCAGAGACAGTCCTGGCCATGTTGAGATATGGAGTTCTGGGTTCTGCTTGCCACCAGGGCTAGTCTCCCCCTTC
>NW_022103968.1:31070131-31072076 GCF_000313985.2 Echinops telfairi | reverse complement strand
GGAGAAGACAAAATGAAATTTCGAAACATCTTTGATTCTTCTCTTTCTGTTGGACACTGCTGTCCCTGCCACCCCACTCCCACATGTCCTGCAGTAGCAGTGTTCTCCGCTACCCCCCAGCCCCCCCTATCCATCCTGGAGAGAGCTAGAGCCCTCTGGACAGTGCCCTGGCCGCTCTGGTCACTGAGATGTAGAACCACAGAAAGCAGGTCGGGTGCCAGGCAGGGGCAAGTGGCTGCTTGAAGGGTCAGGGCCCCCTTCTAGAGATAAGAATGTTGTGGAATAGATTGCGCTCGCTGATGGGTACTTAGCATTAGGAATGTACTAAGTGCCACCTCACACTGACCTGGATTGTGAATTTTACCACAATACACGGGGGCTTCCAAGAAGCGTGTGGAAAATGGAACGAAAACGGACGTTTTCCTGCAGTCTGATAGGTCTAGTCTAAAGGAGGCGCGCTTCTCGGAGGAGAAACTTCCTGCCTATGATCAGATTGCAAAAGGGTGGGGGGGGTGGGGGGTGGTTATGGGGGAGTGGAGGGCTCCTGGGTTGGGGGCGGCAGCGCGGGCCCACGCTCACCGAAGTCGCTGGAGCACATCTGGTCCATGAGGCCGTCGGCGCTGTGCTCCATCTCGCACTGCGCGCAGATCTTGGCCACTGAGGAGAGAAGACGGAGCTGCGGAGGGGCCCCAGGATCCACTCGGGATGCCTGCGGTCACCCCCGCCCCCCAAGCCTCCATGTTGTGGTCACGAAGGGGGAGGGTGGCATCACCAGCACTACCCACTCGCTGAGCGGTTCTGAGACTCCCAAAGAAGCAGTGTGGTATGGGAACCCAGCCGCCTGGGTGGGCAGGGCACTCGCTGCACTCCCCGTCCCGCCCCCCTACCTCCCCCCCTCCATCCTGCGCCTAGCCTGCGCCACTGGGTGCTCAGTCTCACTCCCCTCTCTTCAGAGCCAAGGAAATCTGCGCCCTGAGGGTCAGGCAAGTCTGCAAAGTTGGAGTACCAGGCTTGGTCTGCAGGACGTAGCATTCTCCGTCTGGCGCTTGGTGGCGTGTCTTTTCCAGGGGCTTTGTATCAGGGGCAGGCAGTCAGGTGAGCCAGGCAAGCTGGCCTGGCAGGCGGTGGGTGCTCCCTCATATCAAGAGGACAGATTAGCATGGTCAAAGGAAGCCCACATTTGTCATTGTTCCATGAATTAGACTTGAGTTTTATCTGTTGGTCACACAGGCTGTCTCCGATCCTCAGGCCACCACACCCCCTTGCCTGACCTCTGCCAGTGTCCCTGGAGTCAGCCTCCAGGTGGATCCCCATCCCTGGAAGTGGGGAGGTGGGGTTGTGGAGGGCAGGTTCACTGGGATCATGGGTGCTAGAACGACCCCCCGTGCATGGACCTCTGCTGGCTTGGGGACTGTAAGGTCCCTGGCGCCTTCCCAGGAGATGGGGTTCTTTGCTGGCAGCACTCCTCCTTGAGGAAGTCTGGGTTGCAGTGGGTGGCTTGGGCACACTGCTGGGGTGGGGTTAACCCTGAGGGGGGATGGGGTATGAAGACCATTCTACAGCAACAGTCTCTTTACTTTGGGGGATAAAGGAGCTTGAGGGTGTGTGTGTGTGTGTGTGTGTGTGTGTGTGTGTGTGTGTGTGTGTGTGTGACGATGTTGCCCCCAGAGGGCGCCCTACTAGGCGTCCAGGTGAGCCTTGCCTGATGGCAAGGTGTCCCTCCCATGCCTGCCCTCACCCTGGCCAGGTGGGCCTGCACAAGAGCCCTGAGGAGGAACGCAGCAAAAGGGAGAAAGTTGGGGTCTGCGGCGGGATGAAGATTTCTGAGATTTCGGAGACCCCAGATGGCTTTCTGTTTTACAGATAGGAACACTGCGGCTCAGGTTAATTAAGCACCTTCTCAGGATGCCTTCTTAACAGAGCCTGGCTAAGAAGCTCCCCCCCC
>NW_022103968.1:31050248-31068805 GCF_000313985.2 Echinops telfairi | reverse complement strand
GGTGGGGGTGGGTGGGCAGGGTGGAGCCCCTCGGCCCCTCCCGCCCCTTTCCCGCGCGTCCCGCCCACTGCTAGGTCGGGCGCCCACCTCCCGATCACTGGCGGCTGCCGGGCCACCTTCTGGGTCTCGCCCTGTGTCGTTCCCTCCCCAGGTCCCCTCGCCTCTCCTGGGACGTTCTTCACCCCTCACCGGCTCCCTCCTCCCTCCTTATCTCCTGGCTCGCTCGCAGCCTCTTCTGTTCCTTTTCTCACTCACTTCACTCGCTTATCTTCCTACCGCGGCCTTGCCCCTCGCCGCTCTGTTTTCTCTTCTCGGACACCTCGGTTTCCCCTTCTCCCTTTGGCAGCCCACACCATCCTGGTCCATGCCACCCTACATGCTCAGTCTGGAAGCGTTAGTTGAACCCCAGTGCCAGGCACCCTGTGGTGGTGGGGTGAATCCCAGAGAGATAAGACCCAGAAATCTACTTCCAGACAGACAGGGCTGGGTAGGGCCAAGATAATCATAGCTATGCAGTGAGCCCTGGGCTGGTATCAGGTTCGTGGGGCTTCACCAGCTATTCATTAATATTTCTAACGACAGTTAATATTTACTGGGTGTCTTCTGTGTGCTGGAGCCTGTTCCAAGTACTTTGCAGCAATGGCTCCATTTCTATCTCACTGTGGTAAGATGGGGACTAGCTATTAGGAACCCCATTTTACAGATACTGAGGCCAGGGGAGGTGACGGAAGGATCAGGACCAGTGTCCAGATACAACCCGGAGATGTGGATTTGCAAACCAGAGGCCTCATGGCTATGAAGGGCTCTGATAGATGTAAGCTCATAAGTGAAGGAGGCAGGGTTCTAAATTAAATGTTGAGTTTTCGGGTCTAGGGCTTAGCCACTCTTGTCTGAAGATAGATCCCAACCCAGGTTAGGACACCTGGGAGGAGGAAGGAATTAATAGTGTCTGTGTGCTTCAGACAGAACCCCAGGTGGCATTCTGGTTACACATTGGGCTGCTAACTGCAAGGTCCCCAGTTCAAAACCACCAGCCACTCTGCGGAAGGAAGTTGGGGCTTTCTACTCCGGCAAACAGTTATAATCTGGGAAACTCACTAGGGTATATCTTCTCTTGCCCGTGGGCTCGCTGAGTCAGCATCAACTCGCTGGCAGCGAGCTTGGATTCTTGCTTTTTGGTGTGCCTCAGGCAGGAGCCCTGGTGGAGCTGCTGGGTGAAGGCTGGATTGCTAACCCCAAGATTGGAGGTTCAAAATGACCAGCCACTGCTGGGGAGAAAGAGAAGAGCTGTCTACTCTCACAAAGATGTAGAAAGCCTCAGAAGCCCTAACTAGGGCCTCTAAGAGTCGGGATCAATTTGATGGCAGTGGCTGTGGCTCAGAAGGGGCCCTGATGGTCCTGCTAACTGAAAGGCCTGTGCTGGAACCCAGCAGCTGCCCAGAGGGAGAAAGACTGGGCAATTGGCTTCCGAGTGTGGATCACCTGGACGCCCGTGGGTGACACGAGAATCAGTGGCAGCATTATCACTTTCCATGTGGGAGATCCAGGTTTGATTCTTGGTCAGTGCACCTCCTCATCCCTGTCTGTCAGTGGAGGCTCAAGAGTTGCTGTGATGCTGAACCTGTTCCCTCCGAGTTTACTGGGTGCATACGGGGTGGACGAAGACAGACTGGGAAGAAAGGCCTGGCAATCTATGGAGAACCACATGGATCACAACAATCTAATCCATGGGGATGGTGTGCAGGGGGTCACTGAGGGTCAGGGCCCACTGGACAGCAATGACTAATATGGGGAGGGTTCCCAGGAGAGCCTCAGAAGTGGGTGACTTTGGGGTACCCCGTGCTTCATGCCTTCCCCAGACTTTCTCGTGGTAGACACTTTAGACGAGAGGCTTGGGAGGGGTGTTGGTGGGGAGGGCATCCTGGGGAGGTGTCTCCTAGGAGCACCCTGTCCAGGGCTTCTGTCATCCATCCAATGGGCCCCTCCTTGCAGTGGCCATGGAGAAGGGCGAGGGTCCAGTCCTTTGAATGTTCAACCTGCATGTAAGGAGCGCCAGTTGTGTGAATGGGGACACAGAGGGGCCAAGGACAGGCCCACTTCATGTGACGTGATCTAGGTGCGCTGCATGGCAGATGAGGCAGAAGGACATGCAGCCCCGAGAGTGGGACAGGATGACCTAGCTGGGTCATGGTCCAGACGGGGGCCTTTCCTTCCCTCCATTTCCTCCCCCTCAAGAGATTCTGCTACTGTTGGCTCAGAAAGGGGAAGTGCCAGTCTCTTCAGGGCCAGGCAGCTGAGGGCAGGATGGTACCAGAGCCAGAAAGAGCCAGCCACTTGCTAGCTGTGTGGCCTTGGGCAAGTTACTTAACCATTCTGACCTTCCAGTTTCCTTGTTTTTAAAATGGAACTTCCATAGTCGTGAATAAAAGGATGCTCAGAAAGTCCCTTGCCACGGTGCCACCACATCGAGCGACGTCAGGCGTGGCCTGAGGGGGCTGCAGAGGGTCTGTGCTCAACTGCTGGTGTGCACTAGGGTGGCTATGATAGGGCCATCTAGCCTTGTCACTGCTCACAGATGATTGGGAGGGACTATGCAAATAAGGTGCTTGTGGCCCACCAAAGGGACTGGACAGTTTTGTTAATTCGGTGCTTGGAACTCTTGTAAGGGATTGGTCAGTTTTGCCATCCCACTAGCCTTAAAGGGATCCAATCCCAGTTTGGAGGCTGCCCTCACTTCTATCCAGAAGAGCTGGATCTGGGGTCCCTGTGCTAAGAACCATCTAGACTCAGGAGACGGAGCTCTAACACTGGAGATGGAACAAGATAGCACGAGATGGCAGCAGCACAGGAAGGGCTGGCGAGGCTCACTGACCCATGGAGCAGAGCTGCGTGTCTTTAGGCAGGCGACTTGCTGACACGGTGGGCACTTATCAGGGGAGGGCGAGGCTTTGTAACACCTCCCCCTGAGTAGGGCAGACACTAGCCCGTGAGCGCTGAGGGCTGAGAGAGAGGCTTGCCTGTGGGAACAGCCAAGAAGAAACTGTTCTGATCAAAGAACTTTCTCTGGAGTCATTCCTATGACTAAGTGGATGCCGATCCAGTGCCGTCAGCAGTTGCTTCCCCCAGTAAAGCCCATGTGCACGAGTCTGGTCTCGGAGTTCTCTGTGGCCTTCGCACTGAACCATCCAACCCAGCAGAGAACTAGAGAGTGCCACTGGAGGGACAGCTGGTGGCAGAATGGGGACAGAGGTGAGAGACGGAAGGGAGGTCCTGTAGGAGTCCACTTGGGGCTGATGCAGATGGTGACTCTTCCCCCCCCCCACCGCCCCCCGCCGCCAGTCCTGAAATTAGGCGAGGTCCACCTGAAATTAGGCGAGGTCCACCATGCCTTGCTTACAACAACTGATCTAAAGGTGTGAGCATCCCTGGGGGCACAACAGTGAAGCCCTGGGCTGCTGACGGGAAAGCAGGTGTTGGAACCCACCCTGAGACTGCTCAGGAGAGCCCTGGGGGTCTGGCTGAGGAAGCGCACAGCTGAGGAAAGCCGACAGAGGTTCCACAGGGACAAATGGGGTCCCTGAGTTGGAACAGACTCGAGGCTGTCCTGTGGCAGCGGCTGGCCCAAGGTGGGTGGGGTGGGGGTTGGAACCCAGCCAGGGATGCGGTGCAGGAGAGGCCTGGCGACTTGTTCCTGCAACATTTACCGCCAAAGAAGGCAGTCCTAGGGAGCAGCTCTGCTCTGTACCCCGCTCAGCATGGCCTGGGGGGTGGGGGTGGGGCACTTCGCAGCAGCAGGGGGCTTGGGTCTCTTGGTTTAAGCATGCTAGAACCCCAGGGGGAGGTGTGACTTTGGGGTAAAAGCAGGCATCTTGGCCCTGCCTCTGGTTTGGGGCCCTGAAAAACAGCTCCCCCCTCCACCACCTAAGTTGGCAGGACTTCTGCCCTCCAGGGGAGGTGCAGCTCTGGGCCTGGACGGGTGTTGAAGCTGCCCAGGTGGTTGTGCCAGGTGCTGGCTCCCAGCGCAGCTGGCTGGCTTGTGTTCTTGGCCTCCTGGGGCAGGGCCCGCACAGAGCGGAGCTTTGTTCACAGAAGTAAAAACTGTATGCAGCCCGGGAGCCGGGTGAGACTGTCCCTGGCCACCCTAGCGGCTGCCCTGAGCACAGGGGCTGGGCTGGGAGACAGGCTCGGCCAGTCTTCACCTGGCAAGGCTTGTCTGGAGGACCCCCTGCAGGTCCCTGACATAGGACCCATGGTGAGAGCAAGGGGGCAGTTCCTTCTGTGGCCGCTGGCTGCCCTGGGCCTGGCTCTGCGACCGCTGAACTGGGAGCAGTCTGCCCCTTCTCTGATGTGGTGCCCTTTCCCGAGGAGGCTGGCCTAGGGCCGCGGCAGGGGGGTGGGGGTAGGGGTGGGGGGACACCTGTCCCTCTCGCAATGTCTGCAGTCTGTCCGAGCACACACATCTCCACCTGGCGGAGACGGAGGGAACCCTTCCTGACAAGAATGTGTGTTGGTGGGTTTTTGTTTTGTCAACGAGGTTCTCGACTGACACCTCTTAGATCCAGTTTGTTTATTATGTTATCAAATTCTGCAAGTCTCTACTTTTGATGGTCGAATTCAGTGGTCCTTCAGCTCAAGGTCTGGCCGGAGTTCCCCTAGGGAACTGGTCTCTGGGGTCTTTTTAGGGGTCCAAAGGCCAGAATGGTGCATCATTCAAAGATCGATTCCAAGTACAAGACACAGGACAGCGATGGCCATTGCTGTGCTACTCACAGCAGCGAGAAGGTAGCGCTAGCGGAAGTGCCAGTCAGCTGATGAGTGGCCCACTGTGAAATCCGACAGAACTGCAAAGAAGCATCGTGGAGACCGACCACAGAGCATTTTTGAACATGATGACCCTGGAGGGCGTTATGTCGAGTGAGGATGTCCGTCACGAAAGGCAGATATCGTGAGCTTCTGCACGTCTATGACAATCAAGAGTAGGGACACACACAGAAAGCGAAGTTCTTCACCAGTGCACCCTTGTTCGTCGTTGGGAGGGAGAGAGAGGGGGAATCACTTCCTAGCGAGTAGACGCTTGTCACTTTCGGTGATGGAAATGACCAGACTACATATAAGTGAAGTCAGCACATGCTGACTAACGTAAATAAAGACACACAGACACACAGACGAGGGGCACTTTGGGTAAATGCTATATGCAAGGCACAAGACAGACCAATGCATTTCAAGGCTTCGGCTTCTACATTCTAGCTAATGTTTAAGAAACTGCTGTTGCCGATGAAACACACAATATTCCTCTGGTTTCTTGAGGCTTCCTCACCCCCCACTATCATGACTCCAGTCCTGCCTTTCAGTTCTGGCTAGACCAGAGCATGTACTCAGGTACAGATAAAAAAAGCTCACGACACACGGAATCCAGGTCAGATAAACTCCTCAGGAACAGAAATGGGAGTAGGGATACCAGGAAGGTAGGGGGAAGGTGAGGAGGGGAGGAAGAGCGAACCAATCACAATGATGGATGCATAACCCTCTCCCCACTGGGGGACGGACAACAGAAACGTGGGTGAAGGGGTCGGTGTAAGCTATGAAAACAACAATAATTTATAATTCATGAAGGGGTCACGAGGGTGGGATGGGGGAAGGAGGGAAAAAAAGAGGAGTTGATACCAAGGGCTCAAATAGAAAGTAAATGGTTAGAAAAGGATGAGGGCAACATATGTACAAATATGCTTGATACAATTGCTCTATGGATTGTGATAAGAGCTGTAAGAGCCCCCAATAAAACGATATTAAAAAGGAAAGTGCTATTGTTAGCTGCTGTCTCATTCGTTCTAACTCATAGAGGACGTCCTGTGCCCCAGCACGAGGCACTGCCCGGTCCTGGCTGTCCCCACTATTGTTCTGGCTGATGCTATTCTTGTGACTCCTGTGTCCGATTCCGAGTGCCTTCCAGCTGCCTGCCCCCCCCCCAAGACAGCGGCATTGTCTGCTGCCCTTCACAGGGGTCTCAGTGGCTCCGTGGTCAGGAGCGTGCCACCTTGCCCTTCTTTCCAGTCTGTCGCAGTCTGGAAGCTCCGCTGAAACCTGTCCACCAGGGCTGGCCCTGCTGATATCAGAAATACCGGGGACATAGCCTGCTGCAGCCCAGCCAGGCACAAACCACCGCAGGACGACAACCTGATAGATATACTGTGTGTGTGTTAAGAAAATGACGACATGTCAATTTGGGGGCGAATAACAGAGTCTAATATCCACAGTTGTCTAGAAAAACACACATCTCTCTGAAATCTCTGTTCCCTTTGCAGCTGCGCTTCTGTGGGAGGCTACTACGTCTTCTCTACTACTTTAACCCACACCGTGTCCTCCCGCAGATGGAGTGCAAAAGCGGGCATGAGAATGTGGCTTCTCTGCAGCCAGCCACTAGAGAGGTTTGCCAACATGTAAAGAAAATAAATGGAAATAAAGCCCCTGTTCCCAGGATGGTGATTATGCATAGAAACACAACTGACCTGGGGAGGCTGGACCTCGTCCTGATTGCAGGGTCCCTCCCCTGGGACAGTGTGCCTTCCACGCTCTCCAGACACCCCCGTGGGGATACCAGTTTCCCCAGCAGTCTTTGCTGAGCATGCGATGCCGGTTTGGACCCACCATGATCCTGGGGGGGCAAACACCGAGCCAGGTGCTCCCAGGAAGATGGCAGCTAAGGAAACGCTGCGGGCAGGTTTACTCCCAGGGCCCCCGACCAGGGCAAGAGGGAGTGGTTTGGCCCACCGGCCTCCAGCACCACCCCGGGCCCGCACTGTTTTCTGGAGCAGGAAACCAGACCTGGCCTTCCTGGCTCCTGGTTCGGTGCATTCCCTGCCACACCGCCTGCACCATTTGGCTGTTGTCGGTGCATGCTGTCCAGGCATGCTGACTCCCAGGAGCCCCATGTGATGGGACAGAACTTCCCCCATAGCTTTTCCTAGACCGTCCTCATGAGAGCAGGTCTTTTCTCTTGGGGAGCTGGGGTTCGAGGTTCAAACCTTTGACCTTCTGGTTCCCAGCTGAGTACTTGACCATTGGACCCCAGGGCTCCTAGATCTAGTCCTCTAGCATTGTCTGTGGCTAAATCAGCATGTGTCAGCGGTTCTCAACCTGTGGGTTGTGACCTCCCTTGGGGGGTCGAACAACTCTTTCACAGGGGTCACCCGATTCATAACAGTAGCAAAATGACAGTGATGAAGGAGCAACGAAAATAATCTTATGGTTGGGGGGGGGTCATCACCACATGAGGAACTGTATTAAAGGGTCGTGGCATTAGGAAGGTTGAGAACCACTGGTCTACAGGGTCAAGGCCACAGCTAGGCAGGCCTCTGGTCTGGTCAGCAGGCCAGGAAGGCCTCTTAGGGTCACTGGGCTTGAGGTGGGCTCACTCGGCCTCAGCCAAGTGGCCCTGAGTGGCGAGTGGAAGTCCACCTTGATGAGTCTGGACACTGACAGGCTCTCTGGATCCCATATAGCTTGGGTGGCAAAAGTGGCCTCATGGGTGTAAAAGGAAGTGGTAGGGGGTGTGGCTGCCGCTGCCATTTTCTGCACAGGGCCTGCTTGGCCGTGGCCAGGAAGCAGCCCTAGCTGGCAGCAGAGGTGCCCCAATGTTTTGGAGCTTGACTGGGTTCTAAGCTCAGCAATGCCACATGTGGTAATCGCGTAATTTCGTTTCAACTTGATCAATAGTGTAGGGGTGGAGTCTAACCTGTCAATCAGGTCACCGCCTCAGGAGGCCTCCTTGTGGGCGTGGCCTTCTCATGAGGATCCCGGGCACTTCCTTTCTTTCTCCCTGGAGGCAGGCCTCACACTGTCTCTGCTGAGACCTTCGAGAGCCTTGTGATGCGTCCCCCGCCATTGTGTCCACAAGACCTTGCCCCCACCGGCCTGTGATCTGCCTGTATGCTCCATCGTTGCAGGTGCTGTCTGAGTCTGAAGAGAGATTTATGGGCTAGTATCACACTTATGGGCTAATATCAGACTTATGGCTTTGATCTGGACTGGGCTGGGATGTTTTCTTGATATATACTTACTCTTTGATATAAAGCTCTTTCTTTCTTTCTTTTTTATTATGAGCGTTGACGAGGTGCTCTTATAGCGCTTATAACACTCTATACATCAATTGTATCAAGTGTATTTGTACATATGCTGCCATCATTATTTTCTAAACATTTACTTTCTATTAAACCCTTAGTATCAGCTCCTCCTACCCCCACCCTCGTGACTCCTTGATAAACTATAAATTATTATTATTTTCATATCTTACACCCACTGCTGTCTCCCTTCCCCCACGGTTTCTTTTGCTTGTCCCTCTGGTGGTGGTGGTGGTGATGTGTCAATCATTGTGATCAGTTCCCTCTTCCTCTCCTCCTCTCACCACCTCCCCCTTATCCTCTTGGTCATTCCTGTTCCTGGATTCCGCGTGTCAGGAGCTCTTATCTCTCATCTGTACCTGTGCACATGCTCTGGTCTAGCCCCAGTGAAAGGCAGGACTGGGGTGAGGAAGCCTCAGGTTCAAGGAACCAGAGGAACATTGTGTTTCATCAGTGCTATACGGCGCCCTGGTTGATTCATCCCTTCCTTGTGACCCTTCTGTGAGGGGATGTCCTATTTCTACAGACTGATTTTGGGATCTCTGCTCCGACTCCCCTAGTTCTCCACAATATGTTTTTTGTTTGTTTGGTTTGGGTCTTCTGATGCCTGTTACCTGGTCTGGACGACACCTCAGGATCACACAGACTGGTGTGCTTCTTCCATGTGGGCTTGTTGCTTCTCTGCTGGATGGCTGCTTGTTTAACTTCAAGCCTTTAAGACCCCAGATGCTATGTCTTTTGATAGCCGGGCACCATCCATTTTCCTTACCACATTTGCTTATGCACCCATTTTGTCTTCCGCAATTGTGCCGGGAGGGTAAGCATCACAGAATGCCAGGTTGTTAGAACAAAGTGTTTTTGCACTGAGGGAGGGCTTGAGCAGAGGCCAAGTCTGTCTACTACCTCGGCATATTGCCTTAGAAATATATGTACATAGGCCAATACCGCTATTTTTATGAATTAATGTATTTACATATGTACACAGCCATAAAGCTCTTTCTTATACAGGTATGAATGTTTCTGAATTTGTTTCTCTAGTCAACCTGGACTAACACCCCACATGATCTTGAACAAGCGGTGTGCTTCCGTTTCCTCACCTGTGAATAACAGTTCCCCATAGGATTATGTAGAGGGCTCACCAAGTTCATTTAGCCTTGTTCAGAATGGTGCCTGGCACACAGTAGCATTGTCTACATGACTGCCACTTAATAGCACTGGCCACTGCCCTGAGAATGTTCTTTAGAGGCTGTGTTTGTAAAAAAGGCCCATCAACTTGGGGTTGGGGTTGGGTTGGGCTTGTAACAATAGATATTTGTTGTCTCACAGTTTGGGAGGCCAGGGGCCCCAATTCAGGGGGTCAGCAGGGCCGTGCTTTCTCGGAAGGTTCTAGAAGAAGACCTTTTTCTTGCTTCTTTCATTGGACACCCAATCCATTGCCGTCAAGTCTGTTCAGACATAGCAGCCTACGGGGCAGAGGCGACCCCCCCCCCCACACACACACAGAGGATTTCCTTGACTTCTTTGTGAGGGCAGGTCACTGGGCCTGCTCTCACACAGAGTGCCTGGCGGGTTTGAACCTTCAGTCTGTCCTTTAGCAGCTAAGCACTGAATCACTGGGCCGCCGGGACCCTTGAACTTCTGAGAGCCCCAAGCACACTTTGGCTGGCAGCTGCAGCACAGCCCCTTCCTCTGTCTCTTCTTTTTCCAAGGCCAGTGGTTCTCAACCTTTCTCATGGCGCGACCCTTTCATACAGTTCCTCACGTTGTGGTGACCCACCCAACCATAAAATTATTTTCATCGCTACTTCATAACGGTTATTTTGCTGCTGTTATGAATCGGGTGATCCCTGTGCAAGGGTTGTTCGACCCCCAAAGGGGTCGCGACCCACAGGTTGAGAAGCACTGTTCTCAGGGCACCACTCAGGTCTGTTTTGCACACCCTCTACCACGCCCCTCTGGGATGACCTCCTGCGAGTGAATGTTGTTTTCAAAGCCCCGTTTTCAAACAGGGTCATGCTCACAGGCACTCAGAATCCACACTCACTATCATTGAGTTGTTTCTGATCAGAGAGATCCTGGAGCACAGGGCAGAACTGCCCCCATGGGTTTCTGAGACTGTAGCTCCTTACGGAGTAGAAAGCCTCATCTTTCTTCTGAGGAGCGACTGGTGGATTAGAACTGCCGATCTCGAGGTTTGCAGCCCAGTGCGTAACTCAGGGGTCAGAAACCCAGCATCTCTTGTTGGAGGACACCATTTAATCCAACTCAGAGACCACAATCCATTGTGTGTTAGTCCGGTAGACTAGAGAAACAAATCCAAGGAGACTCATATGTGTGTAAGAGAGAACTTTATATTATAGAACAATTGTACATTAAGAAAACATCCCAGCCCAGTCCAGATCAAGTCCATAAGTCTGATATTACCCCATATATCTGATACTAGTCCACCAATTCCTCATTAGACTCACACAGCACATGCAATGACACTGAATGCAGGAAGATCACAGGCCAGTGGATGGAAAGTCTTGTGGATCCAGTGGTGGTGAAAGTATCTCAGCACTGGGATGGGTCTCCACGTGGTTCCTCCAGCTCCAGGGCTCTGGCTCCATCAGTGCAGCTCCATGTGTCTTGTCAGTAGGAAGATGAAGCAGAGAGTATGTGTCTGGCCTCCAGTGAGCTATTTATCTCCATCGAGCCTCCAATGAGGTTTTTAAGCTGAGACCTGATTGACAGGCTAGACTCTACCCCTTTACAAGTTGACAGGAGATTATGTCACTGCCACACATTGCTTCCTGCTTCTGAATGTCTCTGCTCTCCTGTCAGGCTCCTCACTGCTCCCCTCCCATCCTCTCCGCTTGCCCTTCAGCCTCGTTGATTTTCCTGCTACAGGAGCCTGGTGACCCTTGCACAGGGCAAACCGGATAGCCAGGCCCTGCTGTCCAAGACCCCATGGCTCTCAGGATAAATTTCTGCCCAAGCCCCCTAGGAGGCATCTCCTGCCCTGAGCATCCTTTATGATCTCCACCTTCATGATGGCTGGTACATACCTAGGCGCTTCTCTGCTTGGCTGCCGGCTCTCGCTGGACTAGCTCCCCTGGGCAAGGCTTTGTCTTGCTCATCTTGGCCGCACTTGCTTGTCAGCACGCTGTCAATCACATAATCGGTGCTCCATAAATGTCGCCTGAATGGATGGATGGGTGGCTGAATCACTGCACAAGAGGCGGCAGTAGAAGACAGAGGCATCTTGGGAGGCAGACAGGCTCTGGGGAGCCCAGGTTCCTTTCACCTTTGTTAGACTCTGACGAGATCCTGAAGGGGTCTCGGGGAGATCAGGAGGGCTTGGGGGTGGCTGTGGGGGTAGCTGGTGGGAACTGAGTAGAGTAAGTTGTGTGGTCTGTCTGTTGTCCTGCTTGTTGAAGGGGAGACGGGGAGGCACAAGCCCTCTAAGCTCAAGTTGGCTTCTCCTTCTTCCCTTCCCTAGGGACTGGGTGGCATAGTGGGCGACATGTTGGGCTGCTAACTGCAAAATCAGCTGTTCGAAACCACCAGCCTCTCTGTGGGAGAAAGATGAGGCTTTTCACTGCCACAAGATTTACAGCCTCATAAACACGTAGGGACGGTTGTACTCTGCCTCGTACATCGCTATGAGTTGGAATTGCCTTGACTGTCATGAGTTTGAGTTTGGGGCACCTGGTGGGATCCCTGGTGGTATTGTGGGTCAGTGTTGGACTGCCAACCACAAGGGTTGGTGGTTCAAACTCCTTAGTTGTTCCTTGGGAAGAAGTTGAGGCTGTGACTCTTAGCTGCAGATGTTCTATATAGAGTTGTTTCCAACTCATTTTTTTAAAGTGACCTGGCACTGTGGTCTGTGCTTTTCCATACCTCACCTAATTATCGCAATAGCACTGCAAGGGAGGTAGTGGTATCCTCATTCTATATAAGAAACTTTAGCCCAGAGAGGTTCAGTAACTGACCCAGCACCACACAGCCAGAAGCAGAGCCCGCGGAGTCCCGGCTGCCTGTGAGAAGTGGCTCTTTGAATGGGGGAGTACCATCTTGCTGAAGGTGACCCTACCTGCTTTGGGTGGGGTGGGGTGGGGTGGGGTGGGGTGGGGAGGCTGGGGCCAGAGCAGATGCCCTAGTCAGACTCAGGAACTAAAGGAGTAGCAGGTCTGACTTCTGTGGGCCAGGCTGCTGGCCTCAGGGTGATCTGTCCTAGCCTGGAGGGGAAGCCCATGAACAAGCACACACACACACACACACACACACACACAGAGTTGGTCATGAACAAGCACACACACACACACACACACAGAGTTGGTCATCACAGCTGCGGGTCCTGGTGGCCTAGTGGTTAGGAGTTGGGCTGCCAACTGCAAGGTCAGCTAACTGCAAGGTCAGCAGTTCGAAACCACCAGCCGCGCTGCAGCAGAAAGACGGGGCTCTTTTGCTCCCCAACAAGTTACAGTCTCAGAAACTCACAGGGGGCAGTTCTACCCTGTCCTGTAGGGTCACTGTGAGCCAGTATCGACTTGATGGCTATGGATTTGGTTTCAGTTGAGGGTTGAGCTTGCTAGTTAGGGGGTAAGGGTGAGAGGTGTCCCTGAGCCCCCTCTTTGTGGGAGAGAAGAAAAGGCATCGGGCACAGAGTCAGAGGAGCAAATGGGCTCTCGCCTCTACTGCATGTGAGCTGTGAGAACTTGCCTAAGATACAACGCTCCTGCCTCAGTTTCCCCACCTGCCAATCAGAGGCAGGAAGCCGCCCTCACCGATGTGCCCTTCGTGACAGAGTAGAACTGGCAAAACTGAGGGTTTGCCAGTCGTCTTGATGGGTGCAGGGCAGGCACCAGGCTTTATCCTCACAGCAGAGCGGGCCTGTGGTGGATTTAGGAGAGGAACCGGAGCGTGCTTCCAGTTGCTACAATGTATCCAGAGAGTTTCCATGCAGAGGAAGCCGACCACGGACGGGCGTGGCTTCCGCTCTCTTAGCCCAGGCTCAGAGGGGCCCTGGGGACCGAGATTCTTACAACCTTTGAGCTGGAAGGTGCCCTCTATTTCGATGGTTCCTGCCCACCCAGCTTGGGTGAAGGCAGTCAGCAAGGCTCCTACGCAGTTTCCCACGTTTCCCTGCACCAATTGGAGACGTTTCCAGCTGCCTGTAAGGGAGCAGGCAGATTGCTTGACTCTTGGCTTCAGTTCCCGCATCTTCAGGACGGAACTCCTCAGGCTGGACAGCTGCCAATGGGAGTCCGGGCGAGTCTGATGAATAGGAAAACCAGAGGCCGGGAGGGGGAAGTGACTTGCCCAGCAAGGGGACAGTGGGTCAGAGGGGCCTTGTGCTCTGAGTGCCAGGAAGGAAGTCGGGAACCCCCAGAGCAGCCCAGGGCAGGACCGCTGGGGGGAAAGCCAGGGCAGGAGTGTGAAGGGCGGGCCCGCTGTTGGGGGAACCCTAGGCAGACAATGGCCTCATTAAGGAGTGGGGAGCAGAGTGGGGAGGAGCTGGCGAGGCTACGGCTAATGGGGTGAGCACGCAGCTGCCCGAGTCTCCTCTCTCCCATCTCGACCAATGGAGCGATTGTCCTCTGCTGGGAGGAAACAGGGGCTCAGCCTGGGAACTGCTGGACGCCTGCCCTTGGGGCCACCAAGGTGGTCCTGGCCTTTTTGCTTGGCCCCGAATGGACCTTCTGTGCACGGCTGGCTGTGCTGCTGGGGTTCAGGCCACAGTGGCAGCTCCCTGGTTCTTCCAGCTGGGGTTCAGAGTGTGAATGCCCCCATAGGCTTTCTGAAAAGGAACCCCCCTCCCAGCTCCAGCCCTTGCCCACTTGTAGGAAATCTGCTCTGCCTTGTGCCCAAGATCTCTTCCTGCAGTTCCCCTATTCTCAGAGCTCCCCCTGCTGCGATGTTGCCTTGAGCTGGCTGCTTGGCCCCTCTCGGTCTCAATTCCACCTGTAGCTACACACGCTTCTCAGCTGCATGGAGCGGTCCACCTGGCATCCGGGCTGGGCTGGGGTGGTGAGCCGTATGTTTGGGCAGCAGGGTGGCTGGGATGGCGAGAGGCATTTGGTGGACACGGGCCAGGGCTGTTCAGCACAGCTGCAGAAACCAGAACTGTCCTGCCCCAAGGCTGACAGGACGCCTGCCATCTCGAGGTCCATGCTTCCCACCCCTGCTGTTTTCAGAGGAGGGCATCCCGATCGTCCACTGAATTGTTTTGTGAGAATTCAGGATAGAAGCCAGACAGAGCAGGACCTGGGGTGGCTGACACTGGGCCCTGCCCATGGAGCCCTCCCCCACCCTGTTCCACACACCCTATAGCTGCCTGTGGGCCCATTTCTCTGGATGGCCTGTATCCAAGGTCTCCATTCTGCGACCACCCCATCCAGCTGTTCTCAGTGTTCTGGCTGGACAGATCTCTCTTCTAATTGGATGAGTGGCTAACCTGACGGCTGGCCGCTGTTGGGGTGGGTCAGTGTCTGCACCATATCAGTTGCTAGTCCTCACCCCTGCATGCTGCTGCTGTGTGGGGTGCCCGAGAGCCAGTGCTTGACTCTGAGACACCGCTGTGACAGGGGAACTGCCCCAGAGACCTTTCTAGTCTGAGGTGGAGTGGGCTGCTGACCACAGATCAGCGGTGTAAAACCACCGGCCACTCCGAGAGAGAAGGACAAGGCTCTCTCCTCCCGTGAAGGGTTACAGGCTCAGAAATCCACGTCCCAACCCCAAACCAAGCTCGTGCCACTGAGTCAGCCCCCATGTGCACCAACCCTGTCGGACAAGGAAGAGCTGCCCTGAACTGCCCCTGTGGGTTTGAGACTATTAATCTTCACGGGAACAGAAAGCCTCATCTTTCTCCCTTGCAGGGGCTGGTGGTTTCAAACTGCTGACCTGGTGGTCACTACTGTGTGAGAGATGGGGAAACCGAGGCTCTGGTCACTCAGGCAGTAGGTGTGGGGTTGGAAAAGGAACAAAGTGGACCTGTTCTAGCTGCCATTCTTTCCCCGCCTGCTCCAAGGTCCCACAGAGCAAAAGGGTCTGAGAGTTGTCCCTGCCCAGCCTACCCTGAGCCAGAGAGCACTCCGGGGCCGCACCGTGCCCCGCTGACGAACCTTGTGTGACAAGGCCAATGGTGTGTGTGTGTGTCAAGGAGAGGTGCATTCTTTCCCTCAACTCCCATAACCCTGCTCTGGCTTCTTGGAATTTTTGTTAAAATTCCAAGTCACTTGGCACAAGCTTCCTTCCCTACGGTTTTTGCAAACAGGAATGGAGCGCCCATTCCTGCCCCAGACCACACACTCGCACAACCTTCCCTGCTTCCAACCAGCTCTGATGAGAGACTGCAAGTCAGAGTGACAGGGTGGAGGTGTGGCTTCGAGACCCAGCCCGCCCCACAGGACCCAAGGTGACCTCCTGGCCCAAGCCCACCTCTGCGGGAGGGAGGCAGAGAAGGCCAGGGACCCGATTCCTACAGGCCCCAGGGCAAGCCCATGGCCTGCCACCTCCTGGACACCCATTGGGATTGTACTCCCCTTGCTGGGTCCCCGTCTCGTCACAGACGACGACAGTGGGTTCTGGGGGCCAGGTGAGAGCTGCGTGTGCAGGGACATGGCAAGCTTGTCTGGCTGTGCAGTCCAGTAGAACGTCTGCAGTGAGGGAAGTGCTCTGTCTCAGCTCGCCAGCTTGGTGGGCACTGCCCACGTGTGTCTCTGGGCCCCTGAGAGGGGACTAGTACGACTGAGGGATTCATTTTATTTGTTTCCATGAAACACCATATTGACCAGTTTAAAGGGAAGAATTCAGTGGCATTTAGCTTGTGGACCAGGTTGGGTGGCTGCCCCATCTACTCAGTTCCAAAGCATGGCCATTACCCCCCAAAGGAATCGCTGTTCCCATGAAGCGGTGCCCCTCACCCTCGTGGTGTCTCCCTCGCCCCTGGCAACCACCAATCTATGGTCTCTCTCTATGGCGTTGCCAACTCTGGGCAGTTCATCTCTACGGTGCCTTAGAGGGTGACCAGTTAGGCTGCCAACCACAAAGTCAGCAGTTTGAAACCACCAGCCACTCCGAGGGAGAAAGAGGAGGCTTTCTGCTCCGTAAAGACAGACAGCCTCAGAGTCCCTCGGGGGTCTTGAGGAGTCCGAGTGCACTCTGACCTTTGGTGGCTGTTTCTGATGGAATCCAAATCCAACAGGAATGGGGCGTTTCATGTCGGGCTGCTTTCTCTTCTCTTACTGTTTTCGAGGTTCACCGACTTGGGAGCACGCATCGGACGTCTTTCCTTTTTTATGCCTGGGTAACACGCATTTGGGAGCCCTGGTGGCACAGTGGTGACGCGCTGGGCTGCGATCTGCAGGGTCAGTGGTTCAAAATCACCCGCCGTTCAGTGGGAGACAATGGGGCTTACTCCTCCGGCAAACAGTTACAGCCTCAGAAACTCACAGGAGCAGTTCGCCCCCGTTCTATAGGGTTGCTATGAGTTGGCATTGACTGTTTGGCAGTGTTTGCTGGGTTTTTTTTTGGTGGCATAATAAGTTAGGCTGCTAATTATAAGGTTGGTGGTTCAAACCTACCAGGCGCTCCTTAGGAGATGGATGAGGCTGTTTGTGTCTGTAGGCATTCACCGTTTCAGAAACTGGAAGGAGCAGTTCTTACTGGCCTACACGGTTGCTACGAGCCGGCATGGACTCTACAAACTCCACAGGGTTTGTTTGGTTTTTGGACTCTTCATTTGCTTTCATTTCAATCAATTTAAAGTTAATATTTAATAACAATTGCACCGGACTCCAGAAACCTCTGAATTCCTGCTGGCAAGGGAGGGGGCAGGGACCCCACCTGCCTGCCGATGCCCATGTGAGAGGAGGAGCAGGCAGGGATTGGCGAGGCCAGGGGGATGCCCGAGGCTCCCCAAAGGAGCCCAAGGCTCTGGTCAGTGGCTGCCACTCCTCCAGTAGGCTTTGAGGTCTTGTGGGGGGCCAGGCCCTGGCCAGCCTTCTATGTGTGCACTCATCCCCCGGGGTAGCAGCTCTTGCATGTCAATGCCCTCCCATCACCCCTGGTTTACAGAGGCTCGCAGTGAGTCAGTACCTTGCCC
Organism: Echinops telfairi; assembly: GCF_000313985.2. Taxonomy (NCBI): domain Eukaryota; kingdom Metazoa; phylum Chordata; class Mammalia; order Afrosoricida; family Tenrecidae; genus Echinops; species Echinops telfairi. The sequence goes on along the minus strand of NW_022103968.1, from coordinate 31,051,600 downwards.
AAGGTTACACAGATGCTAAGTGGGAAGAGAGGGGTCTGTAGACCCGGGCCTTGGTCTACAGACCCTTTCCTGGTCCCTGACTGTAACCACTGGGTGACACAAAATGGTCTTTTTCAGCCTGAACAGGGAGCTGCAGAGTGTGGAGTCAAGCCCCTGCCCATGAGAGCTGACCGCCTCCAGGCTGGGCTTCCAGCTCTTCCCCACACCAGTCTTTCTGGGGTGCAGGTGGGGGTGGCTGCTGGGCACCATGGAGTGGGACTTGGGAGAGCCACTATCAATTCCCTGTGGTTTATCAATGAGTAACCTGGCCTGTCGGGGATCCCAGTGCCCTCCCCAAGACCCTCGCTATTAATTGATCTGGGAAGGAGACTCTGTTAATTGCAGACCCAGAACAAACAGGGCTGGGATAAGTGGGGCTGAGAGGGGCCAGCTCTCCTTGGCGGTGCTGCCCTTTGCCCTTTGGGAAGGGGCAGTGGGTCTGGGCAGATGGGAGTGAGGAGAAGGAGTGACCCTAGGAATGTCTGTGGTGTGGGGGAGGGCAGACTGGTTTTTGGGGACTTCCAAGAATCAGTCTGTATGATCTTCTGGAAATGGAGTCTTCTGCTGTCCAGGACACAGGATGGGCCAGCGAGAGTTTGGCATCATTTTCTTCATCTTTTCTTCTACCCATGCATCCATGCATCCATCCAGGCATCCATGCATCCATCCATGCATCCATGCATCCATCCATGCATCCATCCATGCATCCATCCATCCATCCATCCAACCATCCATCCATCCATCCATCCATCCATCCATCCATCCATCCATCCATCCATCCACCTACCCCCATCCATCTACTCATTTATCCGTGCTTCCCTCTCACACTTCAGTTTGGCATGGGACAGTCCCTCTAGAGATCTCTGGACATTATCTCATCCTACCACCCCTGGGTGGAGGGCAAAGCAGAGGTCACTATACTCCTTCTGCAGATGTGACATTCTGGGGTAAGTGCTGGGCTGCTAACAGCAGCGAGGAGGCAGGTCACAACCATCGGCCATCCTCGGGCGAAGATGAAGCTGTCTGTTTCTGTAAAGATAGGCAGTCTCAGAAACCCTAAACAGGGTGGACACGAGTCAGAAAGGAGCCCTGTGCCAGGGTGGTATTGTGTGGGCTGCTAACTACAAGGTCAGCAATTTGAAACCAACAAGGGCACTCCATGGGTGAAAGACAAGGCTTTCAACTGCAGTAAAGAGTTACAGTCAGATCAGCCTGTGTGATCACGGGGTGCCGAACGGATCACTGAAGACAAAGGGGTGCATAAGCAAATGTGGTGAAGAAAGCTGATGGTGCCCGGCTATCAAAAAGTATAG
>NW_022103968.1:31047404-31049386 GCF_000313985.2 Echinops telfairi | reverse complement strand
GCAGTGTAGCATCGATGGAACACACAACATTCCTTTAGTTCTTCAATGCCTCCTCCCCACCACTCTCATGACCCCAGTTCTACCTTACAAATCCGGCTAGACTGGAGCATGTACACTGGTACAGATAAGAGCTCTCCACACACGGAATCCAGGACAGATAACCCCCCCTCAGGACCAATAATGGGAGTAGCGATACCATGAGGGTAGGGGTAAAGTCGGGGGAGAAGGGGGAGAAACAGGGAACTGACTACAATGATTGTCAGGCGTATAACCCCCCTCCCCAGGGGGATGAACAACAGTAACATGGGTGAAGGGAGACAGCGGTTGGTGTAAGACATGAAAATAATAATAGTGTATCATTTATCAGGGGTCCATGAGGGCGGGAGGGTGCAGGAGGGAGGGAAAAAAAGAGGAGCTGATACCAAGGGCTCAAACAGAAAGAAAATATTTTGAAATTGATGCAGGCAACATATATACAAATGTGCTTGACACAATTGATGTATGGATTGTTATAAGAGTTATAAGAGCCCCCGATAAAATGATATAATAAAAAAAAAGTTAGTCTTGGAAACCCAGTTCTACCCTGTCTTTTAGGGGCGCTGTGAGTCAGCAGGGAGTAATGCTGCGTATCAGAGTGGACTCCACCAGCAGTGGGTTTGGGATCTTGCCCACGAGGGAACTGGGTGAGGCTCAGCGTGTGAAGGGGTTTTGCTCAAGGAATCACACCTAAGCCCACTCTCAGGTCGCTCGATAACATGATATCAGATCTGTACCCTATTTCAAACCCATTTTACAGCTGGGGAACCCAAGGTTGAGGTGGGGAGGTGACTTCCTGGTTACCCCATGGACTGTCCTGTGGCCCCAACTTCAATTAGCGAGGCGGGGCCGCTCAACCTCACGACAGACACTGGCTCAAGGCCCAGTACCAGGGAGCTATCTGAAGCCCCGGGCCCATTCTCCTACTTGGCGCACTTTAGAGTGGCTCAGCTGGGTCAAGCCACAAAGCAAGATGGCGGCTAGAAAGCCCACCCCTCTGGCCCCCTCTTCTGCTCCTGCCCCCCACTGAGGGGCTCTCAGGTTGATCTGGGGGGCAGGATGCATTCTCCCCAGGCCCTGCCACCACCCATTAATCTCTAACTGCTGCAGCTGGGAGATAAAATAGCACCAGCCCATTAATCAGGGCTGCCTGGCAGGGAGGGGACAGGGTGAGATGTCTTGGCCTCACAGGTGCAGATAAGCCCCCTCCCGAGGCTCTCTCAGGGGCAAGGGCAGTGGAGGTGGCTGGGAAGTTTGGCCTCAGGTTCCAGTCCCAGGTGCTGGGGGGTTGCGGTGGGTGGATGGGTGGAACCCACAGCCTGCACTGGGGAAGGGAGGCTGCCGGCTGGATGGAGAGGGACAAGGAGCCCTGGGTTCCAGCCTCAGTGCGCCCCGAGCCTGTGTTCTTAGACCAGTCACTATCCCTCTCTGGGGTTGCATCTCTACACCAAAAAATGGGGTGAGGAAGGAGGGGTGTTTCTGGATAGTGAGAAGTGCTTTCATCTTGATGGTGCTCAGGGAGCGGGTGATGGGTAGGCGAGGGACAGGTGCACCTGCTTCGGCTAAGGGAGAACCTTTAGATGGCAGATCAAGTAAGTCGTGTCGGGTTAAGGGGCAAGGTGTGTGCCTGCAGGCAGAGGGAATGAGCCAGGAGTCCCGGTGCCCTTCGGGGCTGACCGCCTGGGCGGAACTTCAGTCAGCTCCCAGCTTTGTCCCTGTGACCTCTTGGTTGGGTTACTAACCTCTTTGCATCTCGGTGGCCCCAGCTGTACAATGGGTTTGATCCCGGCCGCTCCCCTTTGTGATTCTGGGGGCAGGCTGTGTTGGGGGGAGAGATGCATGGATTGTGCTCAGTGCCCGGCACAAGTATTAGTGGCTGTTGTTATTCCTGCCCTGCCAGGCCCCCAGTGACCTCTGTGACCACAGCTGCAGAGGAGGTGGGGCGG
>NW_022103968.1:31035558-31047304 GCF_000313985.2 Echinops telfairi | reverse complement strand
CCAAGGATGCTGGTTATACTAGTGTATTTGTTCTATCTTCCATATCATATCTGGGAGTAAACTTAGTGGCTGACAGCATGCTTTTTCATAGGTTGAGAATTTGGCTGCTGTGGCGGTGGAGCAGGGAGGTGCTGGCTCCAGGTCTCTTACGAGGCTGCAATCAAGCCACAGGGCTGCAGCCACGTGGAGGCTCTGGTAGCCATCAACAAGGTGGGGAGGAGTTGGGGGATAACTGTTAACCTGATGGGTTGGGGCCAGGTAGAAGCATTGTTTCCCCTCCCGTGTGTGGGGACCCCTATCCAGGTCTCTCAGGAAAGAGCTGCATCCAAGGCACCTGGCTGCTCATCTGTAGGTAAGAAGGAGGCCAGGGGCGCTCTAGCTCCACCATCCTCAGGGCAGGAGCTCCTTGCTGGGGCCAATTCAGGCCTCCATCGCTACCTTCACACCCCGAGCTTCTAGAAGGAGGGGGTCCCAGCTGGGAGCTCCAGGGCGCTCTCCCTCCTGCCTGGGCACCAGGGACCTCCTTACCCTTGACCGATTCTGCCAGCAGAGGGCGCAGGTGCCAAGTCTGTGAGCCAGGAGGCTCCTGGCCAGGTGGTCCTCTACCTGCTGGGGGGGTGGGCGCTCCTGTCCTACAAGCCTCTTAGACCAGAAGAGTGAGAGGACTTGGAGCAGAGTTGGTTTGGGGTGGCGCTGCATCCTTGAAAGGTCTCATCTCCCCTCCCTAGAGTCCTACACACCATGGGATGTGGGGTGGGGTAGGGAGAGGTCTCACCCCCTGTCTCCTCAAGGGAGGGACGCCTTTCACTCCACAGTCCCTTCTGCAAAGTGGGCTGCGTGGGTCAGGACCAGCGGCAGGTGCTGGGAGGACGCGTCGGACTGGCTTGCGAAGGGGGGGCCTGGGAAAAGACAGGTCGACCAGAATACCCAAGGCATGATTGCAGAGTACACTGTAAAGGAAATAACCCGGGGGCTGAGCAGATGATGCCTGGGGACCTAGATGATCAGTGTGGGGCCCAGAGAGAGTCTGAGTGTGGAGACCTCCTGGCCACCCCAGGAGACCCTTCTCCGCCATGTAGAAACCACCAGTCTTGTTAAACCAGGGGGATTTCAGCTCATAGCGACCCCATAGGATAACTAGATTTGCCCTATAGGACTTTCTAGGCTGTTGTTTTTTTTTTAAGATCATTTCATTGGGGGCTCTTACAGCTCTTATAACAATCTGTACATCAATTGTATCAAGCACATTTGTATATATGTTGCCATCATTATTTTCTAAATATTTACTTTCTATTTGAGCCCTTGGTATCAGCTCCTCTTTTTCCACTCCACCTCACATCCTGGTGACCCTTGATACATTATAAATTGTTATTATTTTCATATCTTACACCGACCACTGTCTCCCTTCCCCCACGGTTTCTGTTGTTTCTCCCCCTCTGGAGGTGGTGGTGGTGGTTATGTGTTGATCATTGTCATCGGTCCCCCCTTCCTCCCCTCCTCTCCCCACCTTCTCCCTACCCTCTTGGTATTGCTACTCCCATTTCTGTTCCTGCGGGGTTTATCTGATCTGGGTTCCATGTGTCATGAGCTTTTATTTGTACCCGTATACATGCTCTGGTCTAGCCTGAAGTGAGAGGCAGCCCTGGAGTCATGATAGTGGGGGTGAGGAAGCCTCAAAGAACCAGAGGAATATTGTGTGTTTCATCAGTGCTGTACTGCACCCTGGTTGACTCATCCCTTCCTTGTGACCCTTCTGTGAGGGGATGTCCCATTGTCTACAGATGGGTTTGGGGTCTCTGCTCCAACCCCCTTCATTTTCAACAATATGTTTTTTGTTTGTTTGTTTGTTTGTTTTGGGTCTTCCGATGTCTGTTACCTAATCCTGTCAATACCTCATGATTTCACAGGCTGGTATGTTTCTTCCATGTGGGCTTGTTGCTTCTCTACTAGATGACTGCTTGCTTACCTTCAAGCCTTTAAGACTCCAGATGCTATATCTTTTGATAGCCGGGCACCATCAGCTTTCTTCACCACCTTTGCTTGTGCACCCATTTTGTCTTCAGCGATCGTGCCAGGAGGGTGAGCATCACAGAATGCCAGGTTGTTAGAACCAGGTGTTTTTGCCTGGAAGCAGGACTTGAACAGAAGCCCAAAGTCCACGATGTATTGCCATATACATATATGTACACACGCCAATACCTTTATTTTTGTGAATGAATGTATTTACATATGCACACACCTATGTTTATACCTCTATCCATAACTTTGCTTCCTAGAACTTTCCTCCGGTTCCTTTTACCTTCCTCCTGCCCCACCATCATGCTTGTCCTTCTTGTGCCTTTTAGTGATTCCTCTCAGCTAGATTGCTGTTGCTCCAACATCCCCAGGATCTATGTCCTCCTCATTGTTGCTTTTAATTCCCTAGTTGTTCCCCTGTCTATGATGTTGTTTGCTCATTGCACCCTCCTCCCGCCTCCCCCTCCCCCAAGTCCCTCTGGAACATCAGTCCTGTTACCCTCTTCTCATGCTTGCTTCCCATGCCCATCTTTTAATTTCCTCTCTCACAGCAGGAGTGCCAGGTAGGCGATGACTCCTCCTCGGCTATAATATTGAGCATCAATGAATAAGGACGACCCAAGGAAAGTAGATGCATTTGAACGATGGTGCTGGTGAAGAAGATGGAATATTCTAGGGACTGCCAGATGAACGAACACATCTGTCTTGGAAGAAACAGAAAGTCAGTCTCACTGCCATCGAGTCAATGCTGATCCATCATGACCCCCTGAGGCAGCAGGGGGCACAGGCTGGTGAGGAGAGGTCCAGCGTCGGACCAATGGATACCACTGTCAGGAGTCCAGTCATGGCTCCGGGGATGGGCAGGCAGCACAATGGATTGAGGAGCCGGATGCAAGACCCAGAGCTGGCGAATGCCAAGGACTGGACCCTGTTCGGTCTCTCTCTTCTATACAGAAAGGCTTAGGACCCCAGGGAGGTGTCTTCAGGCTGTGAGGCAATTGATAGGTTGAGTTCTGTCCCTACTGACCCGGAGTGTCTCGTTGACATCACCCCTCACCGTCCTACTCAGGTTCTCACAAGATTGTCACTGGGGTTTGGGTGGCATCTGAGACTTGGGCCCCTCTTTCAAACTCCTGTGATGGTTGACGCCCGTTGTTTCCTTATGACTGTAGAACACATGGCAGCAGCTTGCGTCTTCCAGGCAGGAGAGAACTTTGCCATGAGTCATTTTCTTCTAAAAGGCTCATCTGATTCAGTCGGGCCCCCCCAGTCAATTGATGGGTAATTTCATATGGAAGTGATGTCCCGTTACATCCACTGACCTCTTCAACCTCAAGGAGGGGGAACTATCACGTAAAAGGCAATGTTAATTAAAGGATCACTAATCAAGAATCAAAGTGGGAGGGCGGTGGGTTCGCGTTGGGCTGCTAACCATTTGAAGTGCGCAAGCCCATGATGGAAACCCAACAGGGGCCTCAGTCCATGTTAATGACGTAGACCCACGGGAGACTTCTCAGGAGAGGAGTGTTTTCTCACTGGCCTCTAGTCAGTTCTGACTCACAGCGACCCGGAAGGCCCGGGTAGAACTGCCTCTGTGAATTTTGGGTGGCGTGGTGGTTATACGTTGGTTTGGCTTGGACCTGCGAGGTTGGCAGTTTGAAACCACCAGAAGCTCCTCAGGAGAAAGATGGGGCTTTCTACTCCCACAATGATTACAGTCTTGGAGACGCGTAGGGGCAGCGCTGCCCTATCCTATATGGGCGCGATGAGCTGGCATCTGCTTGATGGCAGTGAGTCTGGTTTTTGAGTTGGGGCCAGTTCCTTCCCAACATGGCGGAGTCTCTGTTTCTCTGTGGACTTCCACGTCCTCGTCCCTGGAGGCTGGTGGAGGAGTTGGCACTGTTGGCATGGTGGGCAGCCGCTTCTTCCTTGTGCAGAACGGCTGGACATTTGGCATCCTGGTGCCCTCTCTGTATGACCACCAAGAAACCCCACATATTTCCCAAGGCCCCCTGAGGGTGATCCTCCTCCCTTTTGGGGCACCCCTTGGCTTCTTCACATGACCTGAGAGGCCTGCTCACAGCAGCGTTCTGTCTGCATCCGTAGTTTCATTGGCCAGATGGGCCTGGGGAAGATGGGAATGCTTTGGCGGGGGAGGGAATCCTTGCACAGCTAGGGTCATGACCTCCAGGTGGTCAGAGAGGAAGGGTCAGCAGGAAGGAAGGTCTGGGATAGCTGTCCCAAGGAATGGGAGGACGTAGAGATGAGAACTGAGAATACTTGGCCTGAGCCTGGCCCCTCACTGTGCCCGGTTTTGAGAGATGAAGGCAGCAGTGTCACTCATGAAGCCGGCAGGCCGGGTCCCCATCTGTCATGAGGACCTCATTAGAGGCTCCCTGTCCATTGGCAGGACCTTATCGTTGGGGCCCGCCTGACCTTTGGGGCAGCAGATGCTCCTTCTGGCTGGGCTGACCAAAGACCAGGAGGCTCTGGACTTGGGCCCCAGCCGGGGGGCTTGACCCTGTCTCCTGCAGGGTTTCTGTTCTGAGGGGGGATTGGGTTCCAGGCCTGGGTCCTTCTAGCCCCTGGCCCCTGCCCTTGGGGAGGCCATGGTGGGTCATGGTGAGCTTGCCCCCATGGGTCTGATGGAGCCAGAAGGAAGGACGTGTGAGGTCATCAAACCAAAAATTAACAAAACAAAACAAAAACAAAGCTCCAACTCAGTGGCATCAAGTCCATCCGGGCTCGTGGGGACCCTCTAGGACAGGGTAGAACTGTCCCTGTGGGTTTCTGCGGCCGTAACTCTGTGCCACTGCAGAAAGCCTCATCTTTCTTCCTTGGGGCAGCTGGTGGCTTCGAACTGCAGACCTCATGGTTAGCAGCCCCATGTGTAACCAGTATGCCACCAGGTCAGGCAAAATGAAGGCTGTAGGCATGCCTGGTCAGGTGAGGCTCATGGGCCAGACTTATCGTCTACCCTGACTTAATTGCGTGGCTTTGGACGAGCTGGTGAACGTTCTGTCTTGTCTGTTCTCTTACTGCAAAATGGAGGTAAGGATAGCTGTCCCTCGCAGGGCTGGCGTGAGGCTGAGGGATCGAGAGCTGCATCTGGCCGAGAATGGACATTCGGTAATTGGTAGTAGCTACTGGACTGGGCAGAGGCCCTCCTCTCTCTTCATTCGGGCCAGAGAGCTGAAGTGCACAAGTGTTGCTTGGGGGTGGGGGTGGGCTTCAGCCACCCTCCAGGGCCCCACATCAGCAGGGCAGGACTGTCTACCCCCCAGCTGGCCTGGAGGGACTGGGATATTTCAGAGGGTGGCAGGATGGAGGGGGGGACTGTGGTTTCTGAGGTCCTGAATGTTGACTCAGGCTGGGTAAACAGCAGAGCGCATGGGCCAGTGTTGTCCTTGGAGATGGACGGGGCAGAGTGGGGTGCAGGGTGGACCAGCCACATTCTATTGCAAGCTCAGCCCTGCTGGGCTCCCACAGGCTCAGTATAGACCCCGGAGCTGTCTGCTGCCCCAGCTGTGCTCCCTTCAGCTGCGATGCCCAGAGAGAGCTGTTCCCTCTCCCTCAGGGCAGACACAGGTGCTGGGTCTGACTCTGACCCAGGCGGTGCACCGGTAGATTGTGGTCTCTGGGCTCCTCTCAGGGGCAGAGGGAGGCGGCGAGCGTATGTGGAAACTGTTAAATAAGCCTAGGAGGCAGGTTTTAAGTCATGCTCCCGAGGGATAGATCTGTAACAGCTCAGGGCCCTGACCTGCTCACTGCTGGGACCCTCTGGTCTTCCTTGACATACCCACCCCTGCCTGCTCTATGTGGGGCAGGGAGCATGGGGCCCGGGGATGAGGGAGTGTCACATTTAAATGAACCTAAAGGTGAGGGTGCTAGTGCCGTGGATGCCAATAAATAATAAGTATGAATTAATAATGAGAATAATTGTTTCTTATCGAGCTTACTACATGCCAAGTGCTTTTTTAAGTGCTTACTAATCATGCTGAGGGCTGTAGAGGAATTCACAGAGTGGTAACGGTTCCCCTACTTACTCCCCTACTTACGACTCCACCGTGGCCTGTCTATGGCTCCGGGCAGCACAGAGGGCAAGAGGGGCACCGGGAGAATGGCAGTGGTCAGGAATTAAGGTCACTTGGGTCAAGTGACTTGGTGGCTCTGTGGGTTAAGCATTGGGCTGTTAACCGAAAGTTTGGGGGTTTGAACCCACTTGGCACTCTACGGGAGAAAGACGAGGCAGATAAAGCCTCTCAGCCTCGGGGACCCTCCGGAACAGTCTGCCCTGCCCTATGCAGGTCACTGTGAATCGGAACAGACATGACAGCCATGGGTACTGAGTCAGGTGGAGACAGTGGGCTGGCTCTGAGAGAGACTCAGGAGTACAGCCATGAGGATTTGCTGGTAGAATAAATGTAGGGGTGCTGTCAAGAGTAGGACAAGGAATGACTGCTGGGTGATGTCTTTAACGTGTTGCCAAGCAAGGACCTTCCTTTGAGGATGAAGGTGCGCCCGACCCGAGCCACGGTATGCTCCATCGCCTCATCTGCCCGTGAAAGTTGGACATTGGATAAGGAAGAGCAACGGAAAACCGATGCACTTGAGCGGTGGTCCTGGCGAAGGAAAGCACCAGGGACGGCCAAGAGAACAGACAGGTCTGTCTTGGAGCGAGTACCGCGAGAATGCTCCTTCGAGGCAAAGATGGCGAGACTTCTTCTCACGGACGTGGGAGATGTCAGGAGAGACCAGTCCTTGCAGAAGGACATCGTGCTTGGTCAAGTAAAGGGGCAGCAGAAAAGAGGACGGCCCTGGACAGAATGGACTGACCCAGTGGCTGTACCAATGGCTTAACCCTAAGAACCATGGTTAGGCCGGTGCAGGAGCGGCACATAGAGTCGCTGAGTCGGCATCGACTCGACAGCACCCACCCACCACAGCAAGGTGGGTGAAGAGACCCTGGTCCGTTCTCCGGTCAGAGAAGCAGGAACAAAGTGCTGATTCACAAGGAGCCCTGGTGGCTCATCGGTGAAGCACTAGACTGTTCATCCAAAGGTCAGCGGTTCCAACCCAACCAGAACCTTCCCGTGAAAAAGACCTGGCCATCTCTAAAGACTGTCGCGTGGAAAACCCTAGGGGACCGTCCTCATTCACAGGGGGCCGATGTGAGTCTGGAAGGACTCGGTGACACCAGCAATAACACTGACACAGGCTACCATGGGGAGGAGCCCCAGACTCCCACTCCACAGACCCCAGGAAGCCGGGTATGCACAACAGCCAGACCAGACCCGTGCACAGAGACAGGACCCCGCTCCAGGCTCGAGGCTAGGAGAATGACTGCGTGCTGGGGACGGGTTGCCTTTCTGGGCGATGGAGACGTTTTGGAGCTAGAGAGGCAGTGGCTGCACATGGCCGTGTCCATACTTAAAGCCACAGGGCTGTTCGCGGGGATGATACGTGGCTTTCACCTGACTGGGAAAAACAAAGAGAGACACGTGTTATCTTTGGCTCAGTGGGTGGCGGTGGCATCTACTGGGCTGGGGAAATGCCGTTCTGTGCTCTGCAAACACCCAGTGTGGTCGTGGTTTCACCCAGCTGCGTTATCCAGGTGTTATCAGCCAGAAAACTGCCCTAAGAAAGGCCCCTAAGCGTCTCTCTAATACATCAGACCTACGGGCTTGGGAACGCCAGACACCATGCTCCTTGCAGAACGGCCTAAGCCAGGGGTTGCCAAACGACCTCATCACCTGGTTTGCCACAGCCTGAGAGCTAAGAATAGCTTTTCTAATTTTATGTTTAAAAAAAAAAGCTATTTAGCATTCTGGCAAGAACAGCGGCTGGGTTTTGTCTGTTGGCACACGGAGTGTTGGGCCTGTACTGTCTGTCCCTTTATAGCTAGCGTTCCCATCTTCAGCCTGAATCACCTGCTCCACTCTGAGGGCAGGAGACCTTGTCCGAGCTCACTCTCTGCCTTCAAGTCGATGCTGACTCATAGCAGCATAGGGCAGGGCAGAGCTGGCCCTGTGGGTTTCCAAGATGGTAACTCTTTATGGGAGCAGAAAGCCTCATCTTTCTCCTAAGGAGCAGCTGGTGGTTTTGAACTGCTGACCTTGTAGTTAGCAACCCAACACATAACCATCACACCACCAGGGCCCCTCCATTGTCATCAAGTGGGGTGAGAAAGACCCAAACCCTAAAACTGCCCTCACGAGCTTTGACCTCCTGGAGGAGCAGTTGCTGAACTTTCTGCTGTGAGTCAGGCGAAGGCTTTCGGAGCAGGTCAGTTTTCCATTCATACTTGTTTTGTTTCATCTCAGCCACTGCCATCCCCACAATGCAGCAGGGCCTATCCCATTTCCTCCTGGAGTTTCCTGTTTCCTCCTTCCCCTTATCAAGTGAGCTCACTGCCACGGGGTCAGCTCTGATCCACGGCGGCCCTCTCGGTGGACAGAGTGGACTGGCTCTCGTGGGTTTCCAAGGCGGGAGCTTTTTGTTTTTTAAATCATTTTATTGGGGGCTCGTACAACTCTTATCGCAATCCATTCACCCATTATTCTGTTGTCCGTCCCCCTGGGAGAGGGTTATCTGTAAATCTTTGTGATTGGCTCCCCCTCTCTCCCCCCACCTTCCCCTTCCCCTCCTGGTATAACTACTCTCATTATTGGTTCTGAGGGGTTTATCTGTCCTGGATTCCCTGTGTTTCCAGCTCTTATCTGGACAGTGTACATGCTCTGGTCTAGCCGGATTTGTAAGGTAGAATTGGAGTCGTGATAGTAGAGGGGCCGGGGAGGACCAAGGCTGGAACTCTTGCCGGAGCTGAAAGGCTCTTCTTCCTGCCTGGAGGTGGGTTGGAACCGCTGACTTGCAGTTAGCAGCCGAAGGCTAACTTTTGCTCCCGGGCGAGAGTCAGTTGTTTGTTTGAAAGCTGAACCAAGCAGTGGGGGCGGTGGGGGTGGGGGCGCGAGGGTGAGACCTGAAGAGTGACAAAGGGCCACGGTATCTGGGGGCCCCCAGCTGTCCAGGCTGGTTTTATTGGATGAGTACGAGCTGCTTACAGCACTCAGCCAGCCACGCCACCGCCCGGAGACCGCTCTGCGCAGGTCGTGGTGGCTGGCTTCCTGTCGGTGGAGCCCCTGAAGATGATGGATACCACCCAAGGGCTGTTTGCCGGGGACAAGCGATTTGTGTCAGCATCTAAATTTTAAACGGTGCCTATGCTTCCCAGAAAGCGGTCTGGTTTGGAAAATTGCTGGTAATAAATGCCTGTCGTAAATCCGTGGTTTTGCACCTAAAAGAAGGGGTTGGAGCTTTATCAGAGGACAGCCGTTTCTCCTCACCCTGGCTAACTACCTGTTGCATCAATAATTAAAAACAATCGTTTCCGTGGCTGCTAAATTATGAGTTTGCCAAAGCCCAATCACGGCTCTTATTTTTTTTCAATTAATCATGTAAGAAAAAAAAAAAAGCCATTCGTTGTATTAGGAAGAAGGCTGGGATCTCCAACCCGAAGTTCCCCAGCCGTTGGTGGGACTGATGAAGTCCAGAGAGCTGCTGACTAGACACTGGGCTTTGACACGCTGGGTGGGGAGATCTCTAGAGTCTGACCCAGTGCCTCGTGGGGCCGTCTCCCAGGGCTTGTGGCCATGGGAGCAGTTCTGTGTTTCCCCACCCACTGCCCAGAGATGCTCGGGTCAGGTTCTCAAACTGGCCACTGGCCTACCCCATCCTCAGGCTCCCGAAAGTCTGGGGCTTTGAGTGCACTCAATTCTGTGTTGCAGGGACTGGCCCTGCTTGAGGCAGTCAGCTTTGGTCCTAAACCGTGATTCACTCCTCAGACTTCACACCCTGGGATTAGACCAGGACTAGACTCAGGACCCAGAGCCCCCGGTGGCCCAAAGTACTAAGTGGCTTGGAAGCCCCTGAAGTGCTCGGCCATGTACTCCTGAGAAAGCACAGCCATCAAAAACCCCACGGAGCACTTCTCCTCAGCACCACCTGGAGGTGCCACCGGTGAAAAGGAGGACAACGGGTACTGGGACTAAACCCACGATGCCCACAGGTCCTGCCCTTTGGAGCCTGTTGGCATGATTTCAAATAAGTTGATCTCGGTCAGCATCAAACTGCTCACCCTGTTTATCTTTTCAGAGGCAGGGGTTAGGCATGCTAACGCTGCCACCCTCATCCCAACCCACCCCCAGGAGACATTTAGGACTTTGCTATTCTGCCCACCTGTTCCCCACAGCATCACCTCTGTGTCTCAAGGGAGCCTGGAGTCTGCTCTGTGCCTGTCTATCAGGTCCTGGGCAACCAGTGTCCACTGGCCTCTCCTTTGCACAGCCAAGAGGTGTTCCTGGGGTCTCATTCCCCAGCTGAGAGAGTATAAGTCCCGGGGTAACTCTCTGGCTCATGGCAGGGGGAGCATCTGGAAGCCCCTGTCTTGTCAAGTGCACACATCCACTCAATTACTGCTCATGGAAGCACTTCCTGTGTTCCAGGCACTGTACTAGGCACCGAGTGGTGGTGGTAGGCTAGACCAGTGAGCAAAACAACTGTAGCCTTCTCCTCCTGATGCTACAGGATGCCATAAGTCTGCTCTGCATGTCATGCAGGGCTGTGGGGGTCCGGGAGCAGTGGCCACAGGTGAGCGTGTAGGTGCTGAGTGCTGGAAAAGGTTTCACATGAGAGGAGGCATTTGACAGGGCCCTGAGGCCAAGTAGGAATCGCCAAGGCATCACAGGGCAGACTTGGGGCGGGGCTTGCCTGTGCCAAAGTCTGGCAGTGAGAGAGAGCTAGGTTAGGGGAGACCGGAGGACCACGAAGCCGTGGAGTGCAGTTTACTTGCAAAACCTTTTGTTTGCTTTTTTGTCTCCCCTCCGTCCCCCCCAAAGAAAGCTTCAGGAGAGGCTATCTCAGGACAAAAGAAGCAGGTCGGGAGAGCTGGTTCCTGGGTGGCACCAGTGGTCAAGCACTTGGTTGCTATAAGAAGTTGGCCATTGGAAGGCATGCAGAGGTGCCTCAAAGCAAGTCCCGGTGACTGACTTCCATCACCGCAACCCTGCGAAGCACAATTCTATTCAAACATACTTGGAGTCACCAACTTCTTAATTATAGAGAGTAAACCGGGGACCCAAAGAGCCCTGGTAGCACAGTGGATTAAGTATTGAGCTGCTAACTGCAAGGTCAGCAGTTCGAAACCACCAGCTGCTTCTTGGGGAAAAAGAAGAGGCTTTCTACTCCTGTAAAACAAGTTACTGTCTTGGAAACCCACAGGGGCAGTTCTACCCTGCCCTAGAGGGTCACTCTGAGTTGGAATCGACTCGATGGCAGGGAGTGTAGTCTAGTTTGAGTTTGGAAGCTGAGGGCCCACTGGGAAGGGCTGTGAACGTGGGCAGGAGGATTTGGACTACATTTTGCCTTCTTCTCAGGGATGCTGCTCTGAGCAACCCTAGGGGGCGCCATGCACAAAGACTTCACCACCGCGCGCGCGTGGCCTGCCACTCCATTCTCCGTTTGCACCAAGTTCGTGGTAGGGCCACGTCTCCCCTGAGAGCTGGCTCTGGGGGAGCTGCTGAGCACACCCTGATGCACTGCCTCATTCTGGACGGTTCCAGGGATCACATTGAATAACTTCTCTCCTTCCCAGGTGCCTGCGTGCCACACCTCCAGATTTAGGGCCAGAATTCATTAGCACCAGTCTTGTTCTCTCGCTGGGCACCTTCAAGGG
>NW_022103968.1:30896313-31034959 GCF_000313985.2 Echinops telfairi | reverse complement strand
AAAAAAAAAAAAAAGAGAGAGGCTTCTTAACATGATGGAGAGCTGCTCTTCCTAATCGGGCTCCCTGTAGTTAGCACTCAGCGGAGCCCTTTGCTCCACTGCCCCCTACCTGGTCGTGTCTGGGTTTCCAGAGTTACCGCTCAGAGGCTGCTGCTTTCTGGCTGGAGAGTAGGACCCTTTCTTACGTCCAGCTAAACCCCTTTCCTGAGATGTCAACCCTATGCCTTCAGTTCTGCACTTTGCAGTCACCCCAAGCAAGTCTGAGCTTTCTTCCAAACAGCCCTTCGGACATCGGGCAGCGGCGGCCGCATCAAGATCCTGGAACCTTCTGAGCCATCTTTCCCTATTGTATTAAAGGAGCTCTGGTGTTGTGGTGGGTTATGACCATCAGGTCAGCAGTTCGAAGCCACCAGCTACTCCTCAGGAAAAAGATGAGGCTGTCTGCTCCTGTAAAGGTTTACCGCCTCAGAAACCCACAGAGACAGCTCAGCTGTGTCCACAGGGTCGCTCTGAGTCTGAATGGAGGTGAAGGCAGTGAGTTTGGGGTTTCCCCGCCTCTCGAGGTACTCTTTTGGGTGATGACCCGTTTTACAGGTCAGGAAAACACAGGCCCAGAGAAAGGAAGAGAGCTTCCCTAGCGTTGTCTGACGAGCTTGTGACAGAGCTGGGGGTGGAACCCAAGATCGACTGCAAGACCTAAACCCGAGCTCTCCTATCATCTCCCTTTCCCAGATGGGGAGGGTGAGGCCCAGCCTTCAGGAGAGCTGTGGACCTGATCCCAGAGCCTGCCTTCTTGGCCATTACGCCTCACACCTCCTTTCCACTTCGTAAGAAGCCAAAAGAAATATCGGTTAATATAATCATTGGCATTATTCTTTGAGCCTGGTGCTGTTGAGCCTGGTGCTGCTCTTAGCTCATATGACTTATATATGTATTTATGAGCAGCTCTACCCAAATTACATGAAAGGGAGTGCATTTTTTAACTTGAATTACTGTAACGGAAATCACAGCTACTTGGGAGTGGAGAGGCTGTTTCAAACTGCCCAAGGGAGCAGCTGGTGCCATTCGATACCATCGATGTCCATTGGGCAGCAGGCACATGCCCCCAGGGGAGGACTCCCTGGATTGATCCCACTCACAGCCAGGCCCCACTTCCCCGCAGGCTGAATCCGGGGTGTATTCATGTATGTACCTCCCGAGACCAAATGAGTCCAAACCAATCCTTCTTGCCTTTGATCGCATGTGAAGTCCCTTTGGGTGGATGTGAACTGCCAACCTCCAGGTTGTCCACTGTGCTCTAGAACAGTTTGCATCTCCTGGGAACTGCTCTCGTTACATAGGCTGTTCTTTTACTTGCAGCTGAAAGCATTCTTAGCTGTTCTGGTTTCTAAAGAGCTTACAGGCCTGCTGGGAAGCCCAGGTGCACATCCAAGTATCATCAGCCTACCACTTGGCAGCAAGGAGGACCTCAGCACCAACCCCATGGTCACAGGCACTACATACTCAGGCAGAAGAGTCGGGTCAGTAAGCACGGTCCGGTCTGGGGCAAGTTCATGGAGAAGGAGGGACTGTGAGGATGGAGTTGGGGTGGTGGCGGTGGTTTGGACTTTAGGATTTTGAAACCTGCTGCTACCACTTGCTGTGGAGAGGCTTTGGGAAGTGGCCTTCACCTCTCCTGACCTCAGTGTCCTGAGGGCACAGGTACAGGGCCTAAGTCATGGGGCTTTGTGAAGATTTGAAAAGACATCTAGCACGGCGCCTGGCACACAGCACACTCTCCAATAGAAACCACTGCCATGATTATTTCCTCAGGCATGGACCACCGTGAGAACCTTCCCCGGCCCACCTTCCTGTCTCCTTGTCCTTAAGTCAGCTGAAGCGCTTTCCTCCCTCGGCTGGCCCAGCCTCACCTGCTGCAGGTGGGCATAAAGAAACTCCCTGGTCCCTGCGACTATGGATCTCAGTCCTGTGATGGTTAGAGATTTTGTCAACTAGACTCTCCTGGGTAAGGGTAGGGGTGAAGCCCAACCTATTATCAATCAGTTTGCAGGCTGCTGACACCTGCTTGCGTGTGGCCCTTTGTAGGAGAGTGAGCGAGCAAACAAGAGTCCCACCCCTTCTGCCCCTTGGCCTTCCTTTTCACTGGCTTCTCTGTGGGTCCCAGGGGCAGCCCCACGGGAGCCACCCAACCCTAGGAGCGGTCCCCCTGCCGTCTTTCCACCGACCCTGGATCCACGTGACTCTGCACCCCCTGACTTGTGATCGCTCCATTTTGCGCTTCATTGACCTGCTGCTCGGTGAGTCTGAAGAGGGGCCCGGCTCGCATCAGACACAGGCACTTGAGCTGGACCGGGCTGGGACGCCTTCTGGACAGCAGGTTCTTCACTATTCACGCAGGGTATCAACGGGTTTGTTTCTCCAGACGTCACCCTTCAGCTCTGACAATGGATTCACCCCCTGGCTCAATGCTCGGCCACCCATAGGCACGTCTACAAGAGGACCAGTGACACCAGGTAGGTAGCACCTTTTCAAACAATCAACCTTTGGCTATCCAAAGGGCCGCATGTCCCCAAGGACAAGTCCAGAGGGTAGGGAAGTGGGAGGACTGGAAACAAGAACTGCGGAGCGGAAGCGAGGGAAGTGGTGTGACATGAGGTGTGCGTGTCACCACTGCAGTGGTGACATGAGGCAAAACGTGTAGGAACTGCTGAAGGGAAAGCTGATCTGTGCTGGCAAACTGCACCTGACTCACAATAAAAAGCTAAAAAGAAAAAAAAAAGGGAACTTCCTGGCATGGCAAGCAGGTGGCTCTCTAAGAGGCTTCTGCATCTTATTCTGGAGCAGAGGTTCTCAACCTTCCTAATGCCGTGACCCTTTCATACAGTTCCTCGTGTTGTGGTGACCGCCCCCCCAACCATAGAATTATTTTCGTTGCCACTTCATCACTGTCATTTTGCTGCTGTAATGAATTGGGTGACTCCTGTGAAAGGGTCGTTTGACCCCTAAAGGGGTCGCGACCCACAGGTTGAGAACCGCTGTTCTAGAGGGTCCTGCGTCTCAAGACTTCGCTCTACCTGAGCCCAGGTATCCCGTGTGAAAGAGACCTGCTGGTGGGGCTGCCTACGTGCTGGGCTGGAAGCCCAGGGAGAAAGGAGGCTGTCTGCTCCCGTAGAGAGCGCCTGTGTGACAGGGCCGCTGCGCTGGAATCGACTCGATGGCTGTGGGTTTGGCTTTTCTTCTGCTTCTGCATCGATCCTGAAGTCCCATGGGCGGTGCCAGTGGTTTGGCCCTGGGCTTCCAAAAGATTGCCGGTGTGAACCTCCCCCGTGATGCTGCGGAAGAAATGCCTGGTTCTGTCAAAAGATCACAACCTATGGGGCTCAGGTCCACTCTGTAGCCCGGGGGAGACGTACCCTGAGTAGGAAGCAACTTGACGGGCGTGGGTTTTGACAAATGTATTTTTATCGATCTTGGCTGACTCCCAAGACTTGTGCCCCCCCCCCCCTTTGGACCTCGAATGCCTTGGGTTGTTCTGTCTTAGCTGGATGCTCTAAGGAGAAGTCCTCTCTGCTGATAAATTGGCTGGCGGGCTCCTGTGGACTGGCGCTTCTCCAGCTTCTCCCCTTGAGCACCACTGACCACAGAGGCATATGGACGCTGTTCCAATCTGCCACAAGTGAGCCACGCATTTGAAGCCTCGTGTCTGATCTTTAATTCATGTGGCTTCTGCTGCCTGCTTCCTGCTTTTAACAGGCCATTAGGCTACAAAGCGTTTGAAGGAATGCATCATCAGGGAAGAATACCAAGTGCTTTCCCCGTTGTCCTGTTGATTACTGCACGGCCAGCCACTGCAATGGGCCTAGCCATGTGGTCGTATTGGCTTAAAGTGAAAAGCGATCCCATTGGCCTCACTGGTTAGCAGCTCTGCCCTGTCCAGGGTTACAATCGATCCAAACCCAGGTCCCTTCACTCTGTGGCGGTCGAGGGCAGCAGTTTGTTTTGGGCAGGCCTTGGGAAGTCACCAATCAGAAACCCTTTGAACGCCATCCAGAGAAGGCAGCCTGATGTACAAAGTAGGGATTTCCTCAGTGACCAGAGAGCCAAGAACATGCCGAGCAACCTTGGCCTGGCGATGTCACAGGACTCCTTGACTCCCCACTTCCCTCTGTGTCTGAAGCTGCCCTCACCCTGCCTCCAACCTGGGCCCTTTCATGTCCCGTGAACCCTGAGGCCTCGTGTCTGTCAGCTCCTGCCTTGGGTGTCCAACAGGATCCAAGCAACGCGGAAGCCAGACAGTGGGGGGACCCACAGGGACTCTGAATGGCCGCAGTACGAAGTCTGGAAAGGGGCTGGGTCGGAGTGGATGGACAGCTCGGACATGTCAACAAACTCCTAGGCTCTCGTGATCTCTCTGTTCTGCCGTTCTCTTATGATTGCTTTTCTTCAGTTTGTTCCCTTTTGATGGCAAAGCGGTTGGTGCCGTCCCACCCAGCAGGCCCCAGAACCGCACGTAAGCCGGGAATTAGCTGGAAGGAGATCTCCTTTATCCTGAAGCAAGAAGTCCCTGGGCAGCTGGCCTCTGCTCCTGGTCTGGCACTGGACCCGACTGGAACACTGGCTGGGAAGCGAGTGCGGTTAGCCTCATTGCGATTTGTCTTCTGGGGGATAGAACAGAACCAAACCCGTGCGAGGAGGAGAAGGAAATGGGTGTAGGGTGGGTACTTACAGTGCCCATCCCTATCTTGTGTGTCCTGTTGCCCCCATCGACCTGTGGAGACCTCGGGCCCCGACAAAGGAGGGTAGGCCATCCCCCACTGAGTTACACCCTCTCCTGTGCCCACTGATGGCACCTTCAGGCTTTCTTATGCAATCTCCCGGGGAAGAGGCCCACCCTTTCAACAAACCTCTGGGAGCCGCTCTGGTGCCAAGTCTGCACAAGACAGAAAGAATCGAAGGAGGTGGGGACAGCACCTGCTTCACCAGCCCCCCAAGACTGAGGAGGACAGAGACTTCCTGAAGAAATGGCTGACTACTAGCCCTCACGCACAAGGACCCCAGAACAAGCCGGCGGGACATGGCAGTCTCGGTAACTGACTATGGGTCTAGTTAGGAATTCCACATTCCTGGATTACTTCAAAAGAAGGAGGGCCGAGGAGGGGCAGAAGCCAGGGCACAGACCCTGGAGCCCAGGGCAGAGGTCGAGTCTGGGCACTGTCAGGCGGACCTGGGCAAGCCCTGAGCTCTCCTGCACCCCGATTATGCAGCCCTAGACTGGGAAGCATCGTAGCCACCCCTGGGATGCAGAGAGGATAGCCTGGGGGCTGAGGCAGAAGGCCTTTCAATGGGGAAGGCTATCTGCTGTAAGGTGCGTTCCTTACTGTGTCAGTCTGGGTGCTTTAGAGAAACAAATCCACAGACAGAAACTCATGTCTAAGAGAGAGTTTTATATAAAGGGTAAGTGCACATCAAGAAAACATCCCAACCCAGTGCTGCCCAAGCCCACAAGTCCAACACTAACCCATACATCCAACACCAATCCACACAGTCTTCCGCCATCTCACAAAACACACACTATGATGCCGACTGCAGGAGGAAAGCTGAATCAGTGAATGTGTAAGCATCTCAGCACTGGCAGGGGTCTCCACAGGGCTGCATTGGGGTAGGTCCATGTGGCTCTTCCTTGGGGATGTCTTGCAGGAAGTGAGCCTTGCCAGCTGAAGCAGGGAACTGGCTAAGGCAGCTGCACCCTAGTCTGACCATCAGAAAGCAAGAGACCCGAGAACTTGAAAGGCGAGGCTCACGGAGCCATTTATCCTTC
Organism: Echinops telfairi; assembly: GCF_000313985.2. NCBI lineage: Eukaryota > Metazoa > Chordata > Mammalia > Afrosoricida > Tenrecidae > Echinops > Echinops telfairi. Next base: position 31,029,141 of record NW_022103968.1, on the reverse strand, counting down.
TGCCCTTCAATGAACCCCACGTATTTATTGGCCAGGTTGGCACAATAAACTAACCACCTCACTTGCTTCCTGCCTTCACGGCGTCTTCCATGAGCTGATTTTCCATGATGTATTTGCACCTGAACTTGGCCACCTTCAGGCTAACGTTCTGTGTCCACCGGGAAGCAGGATTCCTGCATCTCATTCACCTCTGCGCTCTTTCTAAGCATTCCCACAGAGCTGGCCTCAGGTGTCCGGCTTGATTTGTGAGTCTCTGTGAGAGGCCTTTCTCCCTCCTTTCTTGCATTGCAAGATTTCTTTTGTTACTGAGATGAATCTTACATAAAACAACCCAAACTCAGCACCATCCAGTAGATTGTGACTCCTGGCAACCCCATGCAAAGCTTCCCCTGCAGGTTTCCAACTCTTTCTGGGAATAGAAAGCCTCACCTTTCTCTTGAGGAGCAGCTGGTGGTTTTGAACTGCTGACCCTGAGGGTAGCAGCCCAACATGTAACCACTCTTCCACCAGAGCTCCCTCAACTTTTACGTAGGACTCCTTTTCAAGACGCACAAGTCCTTGGCTGTTCTGTGTAGAGTCAATGAGATGGGCCGACACTATCACCACAACCATGGGCCCAGAGCAACGGCCCTGAAGACTGTGCAGGACTGGTCTACGTCTGCGAGGCTGTCACGAGGTGAGTCCTGACCACATCAGGATGGCTTGTGAATGTTTTCAGATGGAAACACATGTGTAAGTGACTTCTATGTCAACTTGATAATAGAATGAAGGGGTGGCATCTAGCCTGTCAATCAGGTCACAGGGTGTGTGGCCTTCTCATGAGGATTCTGGGAACTTCTGCTCTCTTGATTCTGCCATCAGAAGAGGCCTCTCTCTCTCCCTCTCTCTGCTTCACCTTCCTGTTGACAAGCCACATGGAGCCATGCTGATGGCAGCCAGAGCCCTGGAGATGCTCCCACTGCCACTGGATCCACAAGACTTTCACCACCACCACCCCAGCCTACGATTTTCCTGCATTTGGCATCATTTTGAGTGGCTACGTGAATCTGGAGAGGAATGGATGGACTAGGATTGGGCATATGGGCAGATAGTGGACTCGTGGACTTGATCCGGACTGGGCTAGGATGTGTTCTCAATATACTGTTGCTCTTGGATACGAAACTCTCTCTCACACACATTCGCGTGTCTCAATTTGTTTCTCTGGTCACCCAGGACGAACACGTGGAGGCTCAGCCTTTCTCTATCAGCCGTGCCCCTTCTCGGTGGCCCAGCTGTCCTCACTTCAGTCACAACTGCTCTTGAACTCCAAAGGAAGTGGCACCACCCACCACGGCTCCCTGCTTCTCTCCATTGCTTCTCTGCTCCTCACATATTGGAGGGCCTCTTGGCCACATCTTGATGGGCAGCGCTCGGCCCGTCTGGCAAACCACATGGCAGTACAAGTACAGAATTCTCCTCAAGCGGGGCGGGGTGTCCGGTGACATGTGGACAACCTAGTTGGCACCCAGATAGGCTCTGTAGGGCCCCTCCCCTTCTCCCCACGCCCCTCCCCCACCAGGGTAGCTGGGAGGCCTTGCCTGCTCTGGCATTATAGAGCTGGGACCTGGGGCCCTTGAGCAAACGTTGCTGAGAAGGGCTGGAGGTGAGACCAGCTGGAAGGTTCTAGGTCTCTAGAAGGTGAGGCTGGAAGGCTGAGTCTTGGCCCTGTGGGCCCAGGCGAGCTGGGAGCTATAGGGAACAAGTGGAAAAAGCCAGAGACCTGAGGGGCCCCACAGGGGATGCTCATGGAATATGCAGGGATGTTGGACGCAGAGGCCCCCAGGTGTGGGCGAAGTAGGCACCAGCCTGGCCCTCCTCTGAGAGGGAGGGAAAGGGGAACAGGGCCCGCAGAGATGTGGTCCCCATCCCTCCACAGGACAGAGCTGGCCTCAGGTGTGTTGGGGCAGGAAGTGCCTGAGTTAGTTAATTGTGCCAGCCTGGCCAATAATCACATGTGGGGCTGGTTGAAAGGCGGAGGGATAAATGGGTGGTGAAGCCTCGCCTTTCTGGTTCTCGGGTCTCTTGTTTTGTGATGGTTGCATCGGGTGCAGCTGCCTTAGCAGTTCCCTGCTTCAGCTTGCAAGATTGATTTCCTACAAGACATCCCCAAGGAGAAGCCGCATGGATCTATCCCGATGCAGCCCTGGGTGCTGGAGCAGCCGTGTGGAGACCCTTGCCAGTGCTGAGATGCTTACACGTTCACTGACTCAGCTTTCCTCCTGCAGTCGGCATCATTGCCTTTGTTTTGTGAGGTGGAGGACTTTGTGGACTGGTGTTGGGTTAATGGGTTAATTAATGTTGGACTTGTGGGCTTGGGCAGCATTGGGTTGGGATGTTTTGGTGATGCACCTTTTCTTTACATAAAACTCATACGTGAGTCGCCGTGGATTTGTTTCTTCAAAGTACCCAGACTAATACAGTGCCCCTCCCTCACGCAAATATCCCATCTCCCCCTGCTCCATCTTCTCATGAGCAAGCGCTCCCCAGGGACCTAGAGGCTCTGCTGCACAGTGTGTCTCCCTGAGCAGGGAGGCTCTCATCTCATGGGCTCCCTGCCCAGACCTGGATGTGGACCACAGCCCGGCCCACAGGTCCGATGTGGCCCTCACACGTGGTTGCTTGGGCTCCCGTCCCATGGTTTAAAAGTCTAGACGTCGCCCATGACAACTTGATGTCTTGACAGATCGTAAGATCTTCAGTCCCACCTGCCTTCCTGCCGGGCGGCATCTGTCTGGGGCTGAGTCCCCGCTACCTCCCTCTGAGGCCCGGGGTGCCCTCCTGTTCATTCGTTCGCCACAGTCCCCACTGCTCCCTAAAGTGCGGCACCGGCTCCTCTTCACTCAGGTCTTACCTGCCCGCCCCACCTCCCACCCACAAGATGACATGCCAGCGCCTCTGAGCCGAAGGCATTGGATGGGCTGTCCAGTGCTGAACGGGACTACTGAGGCCCATGGAAGAGGTGGTGTTGAACTGCTGACCCGAGGTTAGCAGCCCAACAGGACAGCTGACCTGACTCAGAATCACCTGGGGCTGGTCCGAAACACAGGTCTGCCTTAGCCGAATCTGGAGGGACCCCCCCCCCCGCCCCCACAGGTGACTGTCATGTCCACTTGAGAACCACAGAGAAGAGGGGCCTGGGATTGGGAGGCAAGTGGGGTCAGAGGAGTCACAGTTTCTAGGGCGAGCCCAGGGGCCTGCCTCCTACCTCCAGTTCCCCTGGGAGGGGAGGTCCTGACCCCCACCTCCCGGCCCTGGCATGGTGGGGCCCCTCCCCAGGCTAAGGGCAGAAGAAAGACCAAATCAGAAGCTCCATGGGTGGGGCCCCGGTGGTGGTGGCTGTTAAGTGCCGTCCATTCGGCTCTGACCCCTGGTGAGCCTTTGCACAACAGAAGGAAACACCGCCCAGTCCTGTGCCGTCCTCACCACCATTCCTGTGCCGGGGCTCGGTGCTGTAGTCACCGTTGTCAATTCCTCTCATTGAGCTCGTCCAGGATTTCGCCTGGCTTGGAATCCACGGTCAAGGCTAATGGAGGCAGCAGTCAAGAGATCAAAACGACACATGGCAGGGGGAGAATCCGCTGTGCAGGCCCTCTCCACAGTATTGAAAAGCAGGGATGTGACTTTGAGGACTGGGGCACCTGACCCAAGCTGTGGTCATTCCAATGGCCTCATCAGCAGGTGACAGTGGGCCGCTGGCTCAGAAAGAGAGAAGAGGAGTCGGGGTGTTTGAATTGCGGTGCAATCTCAAAAGCAACATGGATGGCCAAGAGGAAGAGCAGATCTGTCCTGGAAGAAGTACAGCTGCCCCAAGGCCATCTCTCAGGCTCCCGGAGCTGCGGTACACCAGGACGCAGGGCTAGCAGTCAGGCTGGGTGCTCACTGTCCTGAGCACCAGCATCTCCCCGGACACCTCAAGCGCAGGTGACTCAGCAAGTGCCCATCCTTCACCTGCAAGAAGTTCCCCCTGACCCACCTCACCGTAGTTCCGGCCTTGCTCACCCCATAGAGCAGCGGTTCTCCACCTGTGGGTTGCGACCCTTTGGGGGTCGAATGACCCTTTCACAGGGGTCACCTGATTCATAACAGTAGCAAATTGCAGTTATAAAGTATCAACGAAAATAGTTTTATGGGTAGGGGGGTCACCACCACATGAGGAACTGTATGAAAGGGTTGCGGTATTAGGAAGGTTGAGCACCACTGCCATAGAGGAAGGTTCCAGAGAAGAAAGGAGTCTAAGGACCCCAACCTGTCCTCCTACTCCCACCCCTGGGGCCCCAGCTCAGAGAGTCATGTCAACCTTTGAATAAAGGTCCTGCCCTGCAAAGGGTCATGGGTCCAGCCTCCTGGCCGGAGCCCAGCCACTGTCAGGCCACCTGGCTCAGACAGAGGCAAGCCCATCAACATCAAAGGCAAGGGGAGATGGTGGCCCTCGGCTGGCAGCCAGCCACCGTCCCACTCCTGAAGGTGGCCCCCTACCTGGGGGACGCTTCAAAGGCTCCAGGAAATGGCAAAGCTTGGCAAACTTTCTTTCCCCCAGGTGCACAGTATTGAGGGGGCGGCGGGTGGGGCGGAGCTGGAGATCTTTGATTTGCTCTCTCTGGGTGCACTGAGCCGCCCTCCTGGTGACCCCAGCGCAGCTAAGTTTGAGAACCTTGGGCAGGGGACGGTGCGGCTTACTGGTGTACTTTCCACGGATTTCTGTTAGAGACAGACGGACAACCACAGCCGACAGCTGCGGCAACATGGGATAACCTAGGTGAAAGGAAATGGCTGGGGATCATGCGAGAAGGCTAGTCGTGCTCAAGTCCGATGCGCCCTGTGTGTGATTCACGCAGCAGTAGCCCTGGGAGGCTGATACCAGCAGGCCCCTCCCCCTGCAGAGGCACATGTGGGCTTAGTTGTGTGGATTTACTTGGTGTGTGCAGTGAACAACCGCACCTGGATTTCAGAGGCAGTGGAACCCGGGTGAAAGTGTGCATACAGAATGATCAGGAAGCACGAGGAAGCCCGTGCTACCTGGAGCATTGGGTAATCCGTGCCTGAGCTCTATTTATAGGCCAGGAGTCTGAGTTCTGGCTAGGTGAGGGCCATTGACTGCGTCCCACAGCAGTGGCTAGCACAGCTGGATTCCTGATGGCTGTGGGGAAGGATGGCGGTCCTGATTGCAACTGACATGAAAAAGCCGCTGGTCGGGGTGGGATGCCAGCCTATTGTGTTCCGGCTGAATCCCCAAAGAAAACGCTTCTGGGGCCAACTGGTGAGCGAGAGGGCTTGGGAAGGATCGAGGCCCTAGCCCCTCTCTGCCTGCAGGAGAGAGGATATCAAGACCACTCTAGTTTCCTCTCCCCTGTCTCCCCGGGAGCTTGGCCAGAGCGAATGGTCCTTAGAGTTTTTAAGGAAAAGTTTCACCATCTCTCCCTTAAATAAAAAAGATATCTGGACCTAGAACAAAATAGTATGATATAAAGAGCGTTTCTTTTCATACATGTGCCTGTGTACACACACACACACACACACACACACACACACTCTCTCTCTCTCTCTCATACTTACGCAGTGTTGCTGTACTTTCACCAATTCCAGAAGAAAAGACTTGTGGGGGCCACATGGGGGAGTGACCTTGTTCTGTCAGTCACATGGTGTTGTAGATGACTTTCTTTGTAACTTAGTGGGGCCAGAGGGCCAACATCCTTGGCAGAGCCTGCCAGACAGCAGCCACTGCAGGGACATATAGCACAAAGGCTTCTGAAGAGGTAGAGAGAGCATTTAAGGTGAAACTTGGAAGATGCCAAAGGTTGCTATTTTCTGGGAAACTTTATGCAAAAAAAAAAAAGAAAGAAAAGGTCATGCTTCCCAAGCAGGTGACCAAGCAGGTAGTGTGAGCAGCTTTATGCTGTGGTGGCAAAAGTCCACTTTGTTCTGCTGGCAGAGTTTTAAAGAGTTCTGCTTTCTTAGGGAGGCTCAGGATGGGGCAGGGGCCCCGGGAAGAGAGCCCGGACCTGGGTGGGAGGTTGGCGAGGGCTCCTTTGGGTGCTTACTGGATACGTGGCCCCAGGGAAGGGGCTTAGCCCCTCCGTCTTGGTTTCCTTGTGCAGCTTCTGGCTCAGATGGAATCACAGACTGAACTACCCTCTGTCATGGAGGAATTGTGTTGTTGACTTGATGGGGCCATGCTGCTCAATGGCTTGGCAGTTATGGAATGATGTAATCCCGCCCCCCTCCCCCCAATAATGTGATCAGCCAATCAACTGTAAGGAAATGAAAGCTCATTGCCATCAAGTTGATGCTAACTCATAGCGACCCCATGGGACAGGGTAGAACTGCCCCTGTGAGTTTCTGAGGCTGTAACTCTGTATGGGAGTAGAAAGCCCCATCCTTCTTCAACAGAGCAGCTGGTGGTTTTGAACTATGGACCTTTCGGTGAGCAGCCCCACTTGTAACCCCTACGCCACCAGAGCTCCTAAGGAGATCAAGGTGGGGGCACAACCACCTTCTCCAAGTCACAGCCCTGGTCTGATTTGAGAGGAGTTTCCCAGAGGGGGGCCTACATCTTCCAAAGAGATTGAAGGAGAGAGAAGCGGGCAGAAAGGGATGATCACCAAGTAAGAAGAGCTGGGCTCAGGGCCCCTCCTTGGAGAAGCTCCGAGCCCCGGGGAAGATGGATGCCCAGACCCAGAGATGCCAGGTTCACTGATGTTGAGCGGAGACAAAGCCCGTCCCCTAGAGCCTTCTCCTCCAGTTGGGGACTTTGGACTTCTGGTCCCTACACATTGCTGTCTGCTAAAGCCATCACTGTGACATCCCTGTTAAAGCAGAACGAAGATACACTCTACTGTGGGTTAAACTGTCCCCCCAAATCCTTCTGTGCGCGTAGTTCTGATCTCATTTGGGAGTAGGGCGTTGTTTGCCATGTTAGTGAGGCAGGGTACGTACAGGATGGACCTTAAGTCAATCTCCTTTGAGAGATAAAAGAGCAGATTAAGGAAGCACCCAAAATGCCCATCTGGGGGCCGCTAGATGGTACACCACAGGATCTTCCAGGACCTGGGAAATAGAAGCTGAACCGAGACAAGGACGGTCCCCCAGAGCTGACAGAGAGAAGGCCTTCTTCCAGAGCTGGTGCCCTGCATTTGAACTTCTAGCCTCCTAAACTGTGAGAAGATACATTTCTGTTTGTCAAAGCCACCCCCTGTGGCATTCTGTGAGAGCAGTAATAACTCACTAATACACCCCTCTCATCTTGAACGACAAAAAGTAAACAAAACACCCCAAACCAACCACCACCTCCAAACCACAGGCAGAACATGTGAAGCAAGGGTTTTCATGACATTGAACTTCAGGCAACCAAGTTCAGTGGTGTGCTGTCATCTCCAACGGCTGCCTTGAAAGAGTCACCAGACCACAGAAACTGAGCGGGGGAGGGGGAGGGGAGGGGGGAGACATGGAAACATACTGTTGTAAGGTTCTTATACTCCATGTGAAATGCTACAATGTTACTTGAAGGCAGACTGTGATAAGTTCATGAGGTTTACTGCCAACTCTAAAACCACCATTAAAATGAGAGCGTGGTAGCAAAGAAAACAAAGCAGATACAATGGAATCATGAAAAACACTTAAATCCAAAAGAAGGGGGAAAAAGAGGTGTGTGTGGGGGTGGATGGAGGGGGGGAACCAAAAACATAGATCAAACAAACAGAAAACAACTAGGCGAGATGGGAGCCGCAAACCTAACCACAACAATAATCACACTAAATGTAAGCGGGCGAAACACCATTTAGAGATTGTCACGTCGGGAGGCAAAAATAGCAAGGCTCAATTGTATGCTGCCAACCAGAAACACACGAACTATAAAGACACAAATAGGTTGAAAGTAAAGGATGGAGCAGAGTTACCGTGCTAACCGACTCACGGGAAAGCTGGAATGGCTATGTTAACATCAGACAAAGCCGGCGCGGAACTGAGAGCATTTCCAGGGAGATGGCCGTATCATCTATGAAACCAAGATGCTTTGGCCTCGTTGGCTGTACAACAGGATGCAGGCGTACTGTACAACAGGATGCAGGCGTAGCTGGGCTGTAACTGTTAGAGGTAGGACCCCTGGAAGAGGGGTCCTTGGAGTACGAGAAGTCATGTCAAGCACTTGACTTCTAGCCAGACGGCTGGGGGTTTGAACTCACCAGAGGCATGTGGACACAGAGCTGACAGTCTGTTTCGGACTGTCACACCCTTGGAAGCCCCGGGAGCAGCTTCACTCTGAGTACGTGGAGTTGGAATCAACCTCAGGACAACCGAAAAACAACAAGCCAAGGCCCGCTTGGACGCTTACCAAGAACCAGATGGCAGGAGCCAAACTTTTAAGTTGTCAAGAAGGAGAACGTAGACAGCAACTCCCACGAGAGCAGGACTCGCTGGACCTGGACACACGGGCGTAACAACCTCTCCTCCACTTGGCTCGTTCTCCGTAATAAGCAGCACCAAGGGGGCTTCCCTCAGCTGCAGGCAGAGAAACAGGCGGGGCTGAACCTCCGGCCGTGATCCTGAGAGCCAGGGCCTTCCCAGCAGAGAGGAGGCTAAAAATAAAGGCAACACGAGGAGCAATTCACTGTGAAGTCCTTTCTGAGTGCTGTCTCGTGTATTCTTTTGTTCCTTTGGGACTGACCTCACCAACCCGGTTTAACACACAAGGAAATGGAAGCCCCGTGTCACGGAGCAATTTCACGACAGAGTCACTGTTGGAAGCCACGGTCCAGGCCTGATCCAGAGTCCTAAACACACCCTGACCTCAAGGCCAGACACCGGGAAGGGCCTCCGTCAGCCAGAGACACCCTCTAGATGGGAAGGAGAGGAGCGGCTTGAGGTAGGACAAGCGCCTTCACCCTTCACTCTAGGGCAGGCTATCCCTGCACCCTGCCCAGTGCCTTGGAAAAAACCTTTCTTTGGACTTGAGCCCATGACCTGCTGTGTTGCTTGCCGACCCCAGGAGCCACTGGAGGCCTGCCTCCTGACTGACCATTTGATCTGCGACCTGGGATTCATTCACCTCTCCAGTCACAGGCCTGACCTGGCGAGCGTGGATTCCCGCCCCTCTGCAGCCTGTGGGGTTCCTGCAGATCCTGGGTTCATCGCCCCCCAAAGCTACAGGCGTCAGAAGAAGCCTGTGTTAACATCTGACCCAAGGACTTGAGACTGAACGTACGTACCCACTTCAACAACAGTGTGAGCCATTATCATCTATTATTAATAATTTCGTTGGAGGGCTCTTACGAATCTTATAACAATCCATCATTCGATTCTATTAAGCACACTTGTACATAGGTTGCCGTCAACATTTCCAAAACGTTTTCTTTCTACTTGAACCCTTTGCTATCAGCTCCTCGTTCCCCCCTCCCACTCTTGTGACTCTTTGATCAATGATACGTTATTGTTATTTCGTGTCTTACACTGTCCGTTGTCTCCCTTCACCCACATTTCCGTGATTCATCCCCCTGGGGGGTGGGCTATAGATCCAACCTTGTGCTGGGTTCTCCCTTACTCCACTGCCCAACCCGTCTTCCCCTTTCCCCTCATGTGAGCCATTTTCTTGACATAAATTTCTGTCTCTGTTTCGCTCTTAAAACGAAAGGGACTCACCAAAGCTGGTCTCAGCCCGACACCTCACCACCTTAGCACCCGCCTAAGAGAACCCTCAAAGGAAGTGCTGGTGTTGAGGGGCCGGACGGTGGGGGGTGAGGCGCGAGGGCTGAGCAAGACCAACCTTGGCAAGTCCCTTGAGCTCTTTTATGTTTTGAGGCTGGGGGGCGGGGGGAGGGTCTCTTTCACTTTAAAATGATGTTCTTTTTAGAGTACAGCCAATGGAGCACCGTAGACAACACAGGAATCGCTGAGTAATTTTATAAGTTCTAAAGTGACTGTAAAAAAATGACATCGAAGTTCATACTTGTGGCAACAACCCAAACAACCAAGAGATTTCCAGAAGAAATAGATCCCTCTGGACCCCATCTTTCCATCCCAGGCAGCACTGTGCACTCTCTGAGGCCCCCCTGTGGAAGGAGGAAATGAAGAGCTAGCTGATGTGGGCTTGAGATGGTAAAACCTGCCAGACACGGTTGAAACCACGCCTGTGTCCAGCAGTGGTCTTTTGACATCACAGGCTCAACCCACACTGCTGGGAGGCTGTGACGCTACCCCCCACTGCACCCCTGTGGATGCTGAGTAGCTCCTAAGCATGCCATGTCTTCTTTGGGATTCCACGGACATGGTAACTTCCTTGTTACCAAGGGTCAGACGGAGAGCAACTTGGTCCCAGGTGTGTCCCCCTTGCTTTCAGGCTTGAGTAAAGCTCCCTCTCCCCTTCCTCACCTCAGGGGCCTCTTTAGGGGCATCGACCACACCTGCCGTACCCTTCCCATCCCTACTTTCTCCTCCCCGCGCTGACCAGGATCCTTCCGGCGTTTACTGGGCATGGTCAGAGCAGCCCTGGTCTGCTAAGCACGAGGCCGGCTGCTCTGTGGGTGAAAGATGAGGCTCTTTGCTCCCGTCAAGAGTCACAAACCCTGGGAAGACCCTCCCGGGGTCCTAGGAGTCAGAGACAACTCTGGCTGTGGGCTCGGTGATGGCGTTAAGACGCAAGCACAATAATGACCCTACGCTCAAGATACCTTTGCAATCTGCCCACTTCTTGTGATGTCTCAGGGTTCCAGGGACTGTCCCAGAACCAGGCTCAGGCTCCCTGGGGGAGGGACCCTGCAGTTTGAGGTGTAACCTTGCTGGGTTTAAAAAACAAAACAAAAACACCGGGGAGTCTGGGCCTCCGGTAGGGACAGGACCATCCCTGGGTGGACTGTGACCATATTGTTGGTAATTTTTCTTCCCGTTATCTGCATCTTCAAGTTTTGGTAAAGATGAATGGCTTTTAGAGTAAGAACGCCCCCTCCCCCTCCAGGCAGGAAGAATCAGGGCCCACAGGCTCAGTGCCCAGCCCAGCACCTTAATTTAGCACCAACTTCATGCCTCTGTGCGTTTCGTCAGCAGTTGTTTACCCGTTGCCTCTCAGGAGGGCGGACAGTTCTTGCTCAGTCCCTGGCCCTCCCCTCGCCCCACCAGGCGGACCCAGCCCCTGCCAGGCACACAGCAGGCCTGTGAATAAACCAGTAGTCCCTGTGAGGGAGGGTGGGCTGCAAAGCCCCTCCGAGCCTCAGCTCCCGCTCTCTAAAGGGCTTGCAGTCCTTGGGGCATCCTGACCGGAGGCCAGGTCCTGGAGCAGATCTCCCTGGAAGGGGGTGGGGGGTGGTGGGCACAGGTGTCCTTATTTGTGGTGGCCGGGCCCAGGGGGCCCAGGCAGGCAGCACCCAGCCGAGGAAGTAATTAGCGAGCTGCCAGGAGCAGGAAGTGGGGAGAAGCTCAAAGCCTTCCAGAGAGATATAAATAGCTGGGTCTGTGGGGAGGTGGCGAGTGGTACACACAGGAATAGAGGTGGGAGCCAGCGTGGAGGGGGGTGGGGAGAGGGAAAGGGGTACCCGCTGGGGGAGGGGACGCAGCACGGAGGTGTGTGCATCCGTGGGGGCGGGGAAGTGAATTGTTCTCTGCCTGTCCTCAGTGCCGTTTGGGAAAGTGAAGGGTACTCCCTGGGGACAGGCATGGGCCGGTGACTGGGAGGGTGCCTGGCTGAGGCCCCCCTTTCTCTCTCCTTGTGGTGAACCCACCTGTCCCCACAAGCTGGCCCACTGGTGTTGCCGGGGACCTGCTCTCCCACCAGACCATCCAGACCCCTCAGCCCTGTGTCTGATCTGCCGTAATCATAGAATAACAGGTGCCACGGTTGTCACCGGCTTGAAGGTACTTAGATCATGTGGACGGCAAGCATCATTGTTTGGTGAGATCTTTCTACTGCGAATGACAACACGCTTCGTTCCAGCCTTATTAGTAACTGAGCCGAAGACTTAAACGGGTTTCTCTGCTCCCCTTTCCCTTAATTCCTAGTTCATTCTCAAAAAGAGATACTGATAGAGGCTCACACATACGAGTTGGCGCAGTAGAGCAGCTACTGTCACCAGAAAACGTGACAGGTGGGGACTCTAAAAAAGGCAGGCAGCAAGGGGAACAGGGCAGGCTTGTGGCGCGCACAGCAGCAACCACGTGATTCCCACGCGGCTACATCACGCTGGGTAATGACCAGAGTGCGGCAGTCGGTCCAGAAGCTAACGAGCCCAGAGTTCTAGCCATTTAGCCTTACATATTGAGACATGTATTAATGCAAAAAACGTCTTGGTTGCTGTAACTAGGTACTATGTTTATGAAAAAGTATACTTTTCTACAGAAACACCGTACAAACGTTTTATAGACATTTTTGTGTCATGCCTTTCCTGTCTGCCACCCCCCTACCCCGTCCCCCTCAACTTAGACAGTGTGTCCACAAGCTCCTAGTGGCATCCCTGGGCTGGCCTGCCAGGGCTGGCGTTTCTGCTGGGGACTCAGAAGTAATGGGGGAGGGGGTTCATGAGCCCCACTGCCTCTGCCCATCCCAACCTCAAGGCTGGGCATCCTGAGTCCAGGATCCATTTCTAGCATTGCCCTGGGCACAGCCCCTGCCAGTGCTGGGCAGCTCCACTCATGGCTCATCGGAGAACACTTTATAAATAACCAACCCCGTGTCCCCTGCGCTCTGTGAGAAGGACTGAGAGCTTCCCAGACGTCCAGGGCAGATGCTCCTACCTGCTGGTCAGGAGCCAGGGGTCCTGGCAGAGGGTCACCAACCTTGAGTGACTGACACAGCTGGGGTGCTCAGGCACTTTGACATGACACCCTCCGTACCCAGCTTCCTAGGGCTTCTCAGCATTTCTGACCAGGTGAAATCCGCTGAACACACCTAGGGAAAAACCAACCAACCAGACCTCTATCCTCTCTGGGTTTTAGGGCCTCACCTGTCACACGAGAGCAGGTGAGAACAGAGGCCCCATCCAACATTTACGTAGGTTTTTGTTGTGGGGGGCTGTCGGATCAGTACGTACAACAGAACGAAACGTCACCCGGCTGCGCTATCTTCACAACTGTGTCTGAGCCCCTTGTTGTGGCCACTGTGTCTGTCCGTCTCGCCGAGGGCCTCCTTTCTCATGGACCCTCTACTTTACCAAGCATGATGCCCTTTTCCAGGGACTTGGTCTCTCCTGGTAACATGTCCAAAGTATGTGGATTTTTTTATGTGAAAAGAAATGTGTTGTAACCTATGTACAAACAGTCCCCGGGATATGAACAAGATCCGTTTCTAAGTGTGTCTTTAAGTCAAATTTCTAGGTAAGTTGGAATAGGTGAACAGGGTGCTTATTTAGACTCAGTTTAGTTCCCAGGGTCTCAAACTTGGCTGATCATTGGAACCACCTGTGGATCTGCTGAAGCTACAGACCCCTGGGCTCCTCCCCTTAGAGCAGTGGTTCTTAACCTGTGGGTCGTGACCCCTTTGGGGTGTCAAACCACTCTTTCACAGGGGTCGCCCGATTTATAATAGTAGCAAAATGACAGTTCTGAAGTAGCAACGAAAATAATTTTATGATTGGGGGTTGTCACTACCACATGCGGAACTATATGAAAGGGTCACGGCATTAGGAAGGTTGAGAACCACTGCCCCGGAGATTCTGTCTGATTCATTAGGTTGCGAACAGAGCCCAGGGATCTGCCGTTTAACCGGATTCGCAGGTGGCTCCAAAGAGCATCTAGGTTTAGTCCAAAGAAAGGCTTGAAGCTTTTCCATTGATTTAAAGGTTGCATGTGCAGCACGTGGAAGGGTTGTGGTAAGGAGTTTGTTTGGAGTACAGCGTTGGTTCACTGGGTCTGGGTCAGGATGGATTTAGATGCTATTAAAAGGCAAGTATGAATTGTACCTCTGTCATCCAGAGACTGTATAATGTGTCATTTCAGCCTTTTTGAAGTGGAATTCTGTGGTGTTAGTGATGTTCACAATGTGACGTGACCATCATCACTCATGATTTCCAAATATTTTTGACCACCCCAAACCCACTACCTACCAGCTCATGACCCTCCATTATTGCCCCCCACCTTCTCTATGGAGCTGTCTCTTCTGGACATCTCAGGACCGCACCCAAACACTGGCATCCAGTTGATTGGGACCCCTAGCAGCACTATTTCAGGTTTCCGAGACGATAAATCTTTACAGGAGCAGACAGCTTCATTTTTCACCTGTGGAGCAGCTGCTGAGTTAGAACCACCGACCTAGCAGTTAGCAGTGCAATGCCTGGCCTACAGTGCCCCAATGGCTCCTTATACATAGGCGCATACAATATGAGCATGTGCCATATTTCCTTTAGCAATGTTCAAGTTATAGCATGTATCAGAACTTAATTTCTCTTTATGACTGAATAATATTAGCCTGTTGTCTGTATATACTATATTTTGAGTCCCTGTTTTCAATGTTGGAGGGTAGAGTTGCTGGGTCATATGATACTTTTTCCACCATGCATCAGTTTGTCTTACTCTGGTGGTTTCTGTGTTATTGGGATGCTAGAAATGATTCTACCAGTATTTGAAATACCAGCAGGGCCACCCATCGTGTAGAACTTTCAGTGGAGCTTCCGGACAAGAACAGGCTGGGAAGAAGGCACAGGCTGTCCACTTCTGGGGAACTAAGTCTAATCATGGTAAACCGAGGTCCGCAGCCCTTCAGGTTGGAAGACACTCAAAATACTATTGGAGAAGGGCTGCCTCCTCAATGTGGACTCAGCCTTAAGGATCCCGATGGAGCAAAGCTTTCGGGACCTTCATTTGTTGATGGGGCATTGTTCCAAAGGAGAAAAAGCAACTGCAAGCACCCATTAATAACCGGAACGTGGAAACAAGGCAGTATGAATCCAGAAAAATTGGAAGCCATCAAAAATGAAACAGAGGGGACACCAAGGTTGATAGGCATCACGTAATGCACAAGGACAATGTTCTCCATCCTAAGCTGGAGCGTGTCCACTGTGGTCTTGACATTCATGCCCAGTCATCCCCAGAGGAAGGAAGAGTGACAAAAATCAAAAGAGACATGGAAACAAGGAGTCCACTGGCCTACTGGTCCATGTCCACATCAGTGCCCACAATCCTGAGACCAGAAGAGCTAGATGGTACCCAGCCACCACGACCAACAGCTCTGAAAAAGGTCATTTTAGGAGGTGTTGGGGTGGGAGAGGAAGATGTAACAATTCAAAGTCATAAGGGTTTAGACTCACCTATTACATAGCGACCAGTAGGACCCACGAGACTATGGCCCTGACCCTTCCAATCTGGAGCCAAACTCATCTCTCGACCAGCCATTTAAGATCAAAAGGGCTGCATTTACCCAAGGACAAAGTTCGGAGGGTCAGGAAAGGAAGCGGGATGGGAACAGGAAGTCCTGGGAAGAAGAGGTATCAGCCATGATACCTTGAAGGGATTATGGTGGATGAGTTGAATCGGAATGAGTATGAATTCCTGAATGTGAAACTGTGATCTACTCTTTAAACTGTTGTTCAAGTCACAACAAAAAGTAGAATAGCCTCCAGCTACTTGTTGAAAACTGAAATATAACCCATCCGAGGCATTCTGAGTGGAAATCAACTGGCCATTTTGAATTGGACGATCGTGTGGCTATTAACGCTGCTCGGAACAGCAAATTCAGGAGGGACGACACCACAGTCCTCTTCCAGAAGAACATTTCAAGGTCTGTCTTGAGCGATATGACTGTCTGTGATAGGATAATATCTACCCGTCCACATGGAAGATCAAGAGGCAGCCATTTGAACAGACCAAGGGGACGCTACATGGCTTATATCAGGAAAGGTGTGTGCCAGGGGCATAGCCTTCCACCATACTTATTCAATCTGTGTGCTGCGTGTGTTAGGCCAGGTTGACTAGAGAAACAAATCCAGAGACACGCATCTATGTGTAAGAGAGAATTTTATATCAAGAAGTAATTATGCATCAATAAAACATCCCATCCCACTCGAGATCAAGTCTATACGTTCAATATTAGCCCATTGCCCAATATTAGCCCATGCATTCCTCTTCAGACTCTTCAGACCCACTACAATGATGCAAAATGCAAGAAGATCACAGGCCGGTGGGTGGAAAGTCCTGTGGGTCCTGTGGCAGGGGAAGCATCTCCAGGGTGCTGGCTGCTGTCAGCTTGACTCCATGTGGTTTGCCAACAGGAAGGTGAAGCAGAGAGAGAGTGTGTTCTACCCCCAGGGAGGAAGACAGGAGTTCCCAGAATCCTCAGGAGAAGGCCATGCCCACACAGAGGCCTTATTGGCTATGACCTGATTGACAGGCTAGACTCCACCCCTTCACTCAAGTTTGACAGGAGATGATGTAACTGCCACACTGAGCAAATGATCTGAGAAGCTGGATTATCTGAAGAAGAGCACAGTGTCAGGATTGGATGAAGGCTCATCTGAGCTAAACAGATTACCCAGTCTTGCTTGCTGAAAGCCAGGGGGACTTGAAGCACTTCCCAATGGTAATCTGATGACATGCAACCTCACAATGTAAAGAAAACCCAAGTCCTCACAACTGGATCAATCGATAAGAGGATACATTTGAAGTTGTCAACAGTCTCATTTCACTTGGATCCACAATCGATGCTCAATCAAGAGATCAAACGATGTATCATATTAGGAAAATCTGCTGCGGACTAAGTGCACCTGACCCAAGCCATGCATTTTCCAATCAGCTCACGTGCATGTGGAAGTTGGCCAATGAAGCAGGAAGGCCGGAGAAGAATCGACAGTACCATAGACTGCCTGCCAGAGGAGCGAACCAGCCAAACCTGTCTCGAACAAAGTCCAGCCAGAATGCTTCTTAGAAGCAAGGGTGGTGAGATTCCACTCAAGTATTTTGGACATATTATCAGGAACGGGCACTGTGCTTGGTCGCGAGTCAGCGAAGAAGAGGACCCTCAGTGAGGAGGATAGGCCACGAGACGGTGACAGTGGGCTCGGACATGACAGTTGTAGGGACGGGGCGGGACCAGGTGATGTTTGACCTGGTGCACACGGTGTGGTCGCTGTGAGTTGGAGCCGACTCACTCGATGACCTCACCTCAACATGCTAATTCTATATTTAACTTTCTGTGAGGAACCACAGAACTGTGTTCCACAGTGGCCACACTATTTTACGTTTTCTCTCTAGCCATGCACCAGGGTCCCACTTTCCCCGTATCTGCACCAACACTTGTTATTTTCTGTTTTACAGTGCTAGGCATCCTAATGAATGTGAAATAGTGGCGCTCTTGCGTGTTTGATTATACTTGGTGGGCATTCCTAAATTAGAGACCACTGGTATTTATTGAGAAGGGGCCCTGGTCGCTCGGTGGGTTACGTTTTGGGCTGCAAACTGCAAGGTGGAGGGTTCAAACCCCCTGGCTGCTGCATGGGAGAAGGATGAGGCAGTCTGCTCCTATAAAGATTCAGAGACTTGGAACTGTATGGAGCAATTCTATTCTGTCCCATAGGGTTGTTGTGAGTTAGTATGGATTCAATGGGACATTTAAAAAATATATTTTGGTGGAGTGGGTGTGTGCGCGTGCGTATATTTATTGAGCATCTGTGTCCTGACACTGTGCTAGGCATCCCCATACAATCATATTTAGTAAAGCAAGCGTGTTGCTGCCAGCTCATTGGTTAAAGACGGTGCTGGTCAGGCTGTGCCAGCGTCCTCTGTGTGTGCCCAGCTCTAGAAAGACCAGAGAGGGAGTATGGGAAGGGTCAAGGCGGACAATGTTCCAGCACAGATGGGAAGGCACTGTGAGCTGTGCCGTTTGCTCGATTCCTGGTCCTGCCCCCTGTCCGAACAAGCAACTCCAATGCACCCTACAGGCCGGTCGCTTGCCCAAGGGTACACAGCTGGGCAGTGTGTGGAGCCCCAGTGGGAACTCAGGTGTCTGACTTCATGCCCAGCTACCGTGGGAGGGTGATTTTTATTTCTGGCTTCTCTATTTGAAAAGCCGTGAGTTGGCAGGATGGGCCCCGGAGCCAGGTGGCAGTGGGTAATGAAGGCAGAGCCCTGCTTGCTGGCAGATTGGGGCCAGCTCCGATCTCAGGCTGCGGGGCACATTGTTTCCCTGGCACTCAGCTCGCGCCTGGCACCTGGAGTGTGAACGCACGCCGAGATGTTCCACAGCCACAAGCTGAGCACTGAGGGGGACAGGAGGAGGAGGAGTGACCGCCCGCCGGGGAGCCTAATGGAGTCTCCTTAGGACCGGGTGGATTCTGGGAGTCTCCAGGGCAAGGACGGCCGCTGGAGGGCAGGGGTTAAATAGTGTGTTGGGGTAGAGCTGGATTCCTGTCCCAGAGGAAGAAGAGGCATCTATGTAGTCTGCAGAGCGATTTCAATTTCCAGCCCCTAGCCCAGGGCTTAAGGAGCCTTGCCTTGATGACGCAGGGGGTTAAGCACTGGTTGGGTTCCAATTTCCCAGTGGCTCCCCGGGAGACCAATGAGCAGTCAGCTTCTGTCAAGAGTGACAGCTTTGGAACCTCGGTGTAGTCGTTCCACTCTGCCCCACGGTCACTGTGAATCAGAAACAACTTAGTGACAGTGGGTATTGGGGAACCTGGAACTAAGGATTGGAGCCCTGGTGACGGATGTGGTGGCTACCCACTGGGCTGCTAGCCGTAAGATCAGTCGTTCAAAGCCGCCAGCTGCTCCCTGGGAGAAAGATGGAGCTTTTCACTCCCATCGAGAGTTACCGTCTCTGAGACGCAGAGGGGCGGCTCTCCCCTTCCGGGTTGCTGTGAGCCAGCATCGACTCGGTGGCAGCGAGTTCGGACTTTCGAGTTTGGACCTAAGGCACCCTGGTGAAAGGCTGCCACCCTCTATTCGGCCCTGCAGGGTCACTGTGAGTCGGAGTTGACTCACTGGCCACAGGTTTTGTGTTTTTCTTGCTACGTCACAGACAGAGCCCTGGTGGCACAGGGGTTAGCCGCCGAGCTCTTAGCCATTGCACCTCCAGGGCCCTCTGTGAGAGGATGTAGCCCAGCACACTGCCTGGGCCCACTCAGCTCCGTCCTGTTGGGCGCTCTGAGCCAGAATGGCCTGGAGGGAGCGCCACAGAGCCTCTCCCAGGTGTCTCTGGGACACAGACAGCCCCAGCCCCTGTCCAGGCCCCTGCCTCCCTGCCCACCATCCCCAAGTCCGTTTCCAACAACACAGACGGGGAACCAGGTGCCATCTGGGTCTGGACCACGAGCCTGGGGCCTGGCTCCGTTTTGCTAGACTCTCATTTTTGCCCCAATTCACTGGAGGTGATCTCGCCCATCTCTGACATCTTGAACACAACACACCTGGGGCTGTTTAAAACACATGCCTCCACACCTGTACTAACTAGCATCTGTCAATGCCCACTCACGGAGACCCCTGTAGGACAGGGTAGAATTGCCTAGTGGCTTTGCAAGAAGGTAACTCTTTATGGGAGTAGAAAGCCTCATCTTTCTCCCTCGTAATGGCTGGTGGTTTTGAACAGCTGACCTTGCGGTTAGCAGCCCAACATGTAACCACTACATCACCAGGACTCAAAAAAGTTAAAAACCAGCTCTCCAGTCTGTAGTGGAGGCTGGAAAAGAGAAAGGCAAGCAGTCCAGGAGGCTTGCCGGCCTGGAGCTCAATATGCCAGCAAAGGTCCCTGATGGTTGGTTCTCCCTGTTGAACCTGCCTGACCTGATTTCCAGCTCTAGGGAATGTTGCATCCCCAGGACCAGAGCGCTGCCCTGCAGCCTGCCACCAGCTTCTAGCCACACTGCCCACATGGCTCCTGTGTGAAGCTGCACCTTGGAGCCCATCAGAGCCCTCCCCCAGCATGGACCAGAGAGGCCCACTCCCCCCAGCAAGATCCCAGGAACCTTGCCACGCAGGGATTCAAGCTGACAATTTTTTGTTTATTCTGCAGGGCGACATCGCCTTTATGCATCCCAGTAGCCTTATAATGCAGAGACATTGAGACTGGAGTGTCCAGACATGTGTCCAAGCTTCTAGTGGCAGGAAGGTGGCCTTGAAGCCAGCTCTATCCGACCAGGGAGCCGGTGACCCTTACGGCACATTGCCGCCTGGTTACCTCTGCCCTCTAGCACCCTCCCCAGGTGCCGCAGGAGAGGCCGCGGTGGAGTCTCCTGGGCTAGGCTGAAGCTGGGCTTAACTGCCATTAGGGCTGGTGCCCCATTCCTTCCGCTGGGAAACTGCGGCCCAACCTCAGAGCCTTCTCTGGGAGCCAATGGTTCCTGCCACTAAGCCTAAAAGTCCCGGGGATTCATCTTCTTCCATTTCGTAATTATACCCTCTCATGTCAGCCCCAACGCTTCCCCTCCCTTGTGGGCATCACACCCCTGAGAGCCTTGCACACAATTATCCTATTCCGTTTAACTTGGCAAAGCCTGGCCGGCATGTGGGTCTTTTCATCTGTTTTAATTATTCCATTTCCCCGGTTCCCGCATTGTCTCAGATATTTTGTCTCTGAACATCCTCCAATTCCAGGGTATCTTTCTGGAACAGTGGCTGCCAAGAAGCTAAGGTGACAGTCAGGAAAGAGCTCATTAGGAGCAGCTGGGGAGGAGGAGCATCCCCCCCTTCCCACCAAATACAGACACACACACAGACACACACACACACACACACACACACACACACACACACACGGAGGGCCAGCTGAAAGAGCTTAGCCTCAGCCCTTCCTGGAGGACCAGGGCTGCCCAGATCACCGTTTGGGAGGCAGAGGGTGTGACAAAATGCCCTCCTGGGCACCGAGCAGGGGAGGGGTTTGACTCTTCAGACACCCTGCACAGATGCCACTGGCTCAACACTCTGTCAATTCAGGGAGCATCCATGGAGCACTGCTGCGTGCAGGGTTAGAGCTGAGCATCCATTGAATACTGCTGTATGCAGGGTGAAGGCTGAGCATTCACAGAGCACTGCTGAGTGCAGGGTTAGGGCTAAGCATCCATGGAGCACTGTTACATGCAGGGTTAGGGCTAAATATTTGAGAGCACTGCTGTGTGCAGGGTTAAGACTGAGCATTCACAGAGCATTTCTGCGTGCAGGGATACAGTTGAGCATCCACGGAGCACTGCTGCGTGCAGTGTTAGGGTTGAGTATTCACAGACCAGTGCTGTGTGCAGGGTTTAGGCTGGGCATTAGCACATCACTGCTGCATGCAGGGTTATAGCTGAGCAGCCACAGATCACTGTTTCATGCAGGGTTAGAGCTGAGCATCCACGGAGCACTGCTGCGTGCAGTGTTAGGGTTGAGCATTCCCAGAGCACTGCTGTGTGCAGGGTTTAGGCTGGGCATTAGCACATCACTGCTGCGTGCAGGATTAAAGCTGAGCATCCATGGAGCACTGTTATGTGCAAGGTTGGTGCTGAGCATCCATGGAGCACTGATACGTGCAGTGTTAGTGCTGTACATCCATGGAGCACTGCTGCATGCAGGGATATGGCTGCACATTCCCAGAGCACTGCTGCATGCAGGGTTATGGATGAGCATTCACAGAGCACTGTTGCATGCAGCATGAGGGATGAGCATCCACAGAGCACTGCTGAGTGCACGGTTAGAGCTAGGCCCCTCGATTCTGTGGTGAGCGACAAAGGTCCCTGCCCTTTGTCCTCTAGTGTGTGAGAAAGGCAGCGACCCCACCAAAGTGCCAGGGCCGTGGGCAGCCGACATGTGTAACGAGGCCAAGGAACAGAAGAGGAGGGGTTCCCTCTGGGGGGAGCAAGGAAGGCTTCTCTGAACAGCTGGCAGTGAAGCAGAGACCTGGAGGGGAGGGGCCTGCAGGGACAGATGAGAGGGCATGGGCTACTCGGAGAGGGTGCAGAGTTGTTGGCATGCTGGCAGGAAAGACATGGTGGAGGGCCGCTGTGTTAGTCTGGGTAGAGTAGGGAAACAGATCCACAGAAACTCATTTATGTATAAGAGAGAGTTTTATATCAAGGGTAAATGTACATTCAGAAAGCATCCCAACCCGGGCCAGTCCAAGCCCCTAAGTTCGACTTAACCCATATGTCCAACACTGATCAATATGTCCAACGCCGATCAACAGAGTCCTCCTCAAACTCACAAAACACACACAATGACGCCGACTGCAGGAGGAAAGCCAAATCAGTGAGTGTGTAAGCATCTCAGCACTGGCAGGGGTCTCCACACAGTTTCTCCAGCACCCAGGGCTGCATCAGGGTAGGTCCATGTGGCTTCTCCTCAGGGATGTCTTGCAGGAAGTGAGCCTTGCCAGCTGAAGCAGGGAACTGCTAAGGCAGCTGCACCCTGGTCTGAACATCAGAAAGCAAGAGACCAGAGAACCAGAAAGGTGAGGCTTGTGCAGCCATTTATCTTCAATTAAACCCATGTGTGTTTAGTGGCAGGTCGGCACAATGAATCTTAACTAGCACAGCCACCGTTGGCCAGCTGTGAGCTTGACCACAAGGGGAGCTGGCACCTTGAGGGCATAATGAGTTCATGGTGCATTGTCAGTGCCTGGCTTTTCCATGGCCTCCCCTCTCTGTGCCACTTAATTTGCTGAAGGCTCTGCCGTCTTGCCTGTGAAATAAAACAACCACAAACAAAACTAAAACTCATCGATGGGGATGATCCCGATCCATAGTGACCCACCGTTCCACCCACAGGACAGGGTAGAACTGCCCCTGTGAGTTTCTGAGACTGTCATTCTTGACGGGAGTAGAAAGCCCTGTCTTTCTCCCTTGGAGCAGCTGGTGGTTTCGAACTGCTGCCCTTATGGACCGCGGCCCAACTTGTAACCACTAGGTCATCGGGGTTTCTCACCTATGAAATGGGGATAGTAATTTCTCCTTCACAATCCTGCCAGGAGGCATACAGGAGACCTCTATAAAACACCCATGCCTGGCATGTGGCCCACCACTCCCACCAGTGGACACACTGACTCGCCGAGACTACACAGGTGTCCTGGTAGGACTGTGCTCCCTGGGTGGTCCATGGCTATTTGTGAGGTAGTTAGTTTATTGTGCCAACCTGGCCGAAAAACACATGTGGGGTTAATTGAAGGGCAGAGCGGTAAATGGCTCGGTGAACCTCGCCGTTCTAGTTCTCGGGTCTCTTGCTTTCTGATGGTGGGACCAGGGTGCAGCTGCCTTAGCCAGTTCCCTGCTTTAGCTGGCAAGGCTCACTTCCTGTGATACATCCCTGAGAAGAAGCCACATGGACCTACCCCAATGCAGCCCTGGGTGCTGGAGCCGCCGTGTGGAGACCCCTGCCAGCGTTGAGATGCTTACACATTCCCTGATTCGGCTTTCCTCCTGCAGTCGGCATCCTTGCGTGTGTTTTGTGAGATGCAGGAGGACTTTGTGGATTGGTGTCGGACAGATAGGGTATAATGTTGGACTTATGGGCTTGGGCAGCACTGGGTTGGGATGTTTTCTTGATGTGCACTTACCCTTTATATAAAATTCTCTTATACATATGGGTTTCTGTGGATTTGTTTCTCTAATGTACCCAGACTAACACATTTTGGAAGGAGAGCTCCAGGCCTTTCCTCTGCAGTGCCTATGGGTGGGCTAGACCTCCACCCTTTCTGTGAGCGGCTGAGCACTTCACCCTTGTAGGTCCCCGGCAAGCCCTCCAGAAAGGGGAGAATTCTCCTGGTTCACTCTTCAAACTCAGAGTTCTTTATCATGGATTCATATTCATGATATAATTAAATATATGTATGTATAAAATCAAACCTCTCCTCAAGGAGCAACATCCTAACACCCCAATCCGAACTCCCATTTCGAAACAACGCCCCCTCCAGGCAGACTCTGCCCACCACCAGCTCGGGGTGTGTTGTCTGAGGCCCACAGGCTCTCAGGTGCTGGACCTTCAGACCCCACGCCCGGCTGGCAGGCCACATACCCGTCTCACTCGGAGTCTCTTACTTTGAAATTGTTTTTATTCATTCTTCAGTAGGTACGAGAGACTATTTCTGGAAGTGTGGAAAGTCTAAAGATGGATCACGGCACACAGCTGTGTGTCCCCCCACTCCGTTTAAGATAACATTGCAACCACGTCCTCCTGCCGTTTACTTTGTGGTGGTTGAGTATTTTTCCCCCGGGACCCGAAAGTGCTGCTGCCACGGAGTAGCATTGCATCGCAGGACTAAATTGCCACTTCATTATTCATTCTCTGGTACTAAGACACTTGGTTTGCTCCCTGACCCCCCACCCCCCCACTTCTCCCTGTTTATCAACAGTGCTGTGATGAGCCTTCCTGTTGACAGCTGACACGCACCAAGGAGGGGTGTGCCGGGCTGTGCCAACTTGGCCTCTTCTTTCTTCTTTGGAGTGGTGGCTGGCTGCAAACTGTGGACCTTGTGGTCCAATCCCTAACACACGACCTCACCAGGGCTTTAACGCAGCAACTCCAATCACTGCCGTCAAGCTGATGCTGACTCACAGTGACCTCAGAGGACAGGGTAGAAATGCCCCTTTGAGCTTCCGAGATGGTAACTCTTTCCGGGGGTCGAAAGCCCCGTCTTTCTCCCATGGAGCCGGGCCCAGTGCATAACCACTATGCCACCAGGACTCTTCCATCCTGAAAGATCACTGAAGGTTCTGCCACCTGCTTCTATCTGGCGTGTATAGAGTTAATTTAATCTTCTGTCGCTGTGATTTTTAGGCCATGGCACTGCCCCGTCATGGGGATGGACAGACACCTGCCTCCTCGATGTTCGCCCCTCCTTTCTTTATCTCCTGTGCTCAGTCCGAAGCAGCAGCCCTTGGCATCTCCGTTTTTAATCTTTCTCGAATCTTCCCCTTTGCCCTCATTCTGAGCAATGACCCACATACCCCCACCTGGACTGGACTGTCCAGTAGCTTCAGCCCTGTCCCTTCTGGCCATCCCTCACCCTGCTCTTGGATGCACGCCCAAACACGCCGCTTCCCCCATGCCTCCCTGATGCCCATTGCCCGTGCACCCAAGGCCCAGCTTTGATGACTCTTCATTACCTGCCTCCAGCCTGGTTTCTCTACAGAAGGGTTTGGAACAGCCAGGTAACTTCCAGCCTCCTGCCCACCTTTCCCTGCCTGGCCTCTTCCTGTAAGTCTCCAACACCTTGCTGCTCACATCCTCCCTCCAGGGTCCTTGGGCTAGGGAGAGACACTAGTCATCAGACCTCGGAGAACAGACACCCCCGAGCTTTCCCATCGTACCTCTACCATCACTGTAACACCTGTCGGTTGCTTGCTGGGTTCTGGTGTCCCAGCGTGGCTTCCACCACAGGGCTGCTAAGTCCTGTTAGATGGGAGACAGGCCTCTCTCCCTGCACAGGGAGCTGGACGGGGATGCTCTCATTCCCGTAAGTCAGACTACTTGCATGTACAGAGAGTGACTGATTACCCACCACGTGGACACAGTGATTGAAATGCTTGGCTGCTAACCGAAAGGCAGGGTGCTCAAACCTCCCAGCTGTCCTGCAGGGGAAAGGTGTGGCAGGCTGCTTCTGTGAGGATGACGACCTTCAAACCCGATGGGGCAGTTCCGTTCTGCCCTACTGGGCTCTTCCGGGTCAGAACAGACTCAACGGCAGTGAGTATGCGAAGACAAGGTGCCTGCCTTTAAGGGGCTCGTACTTTAATGGGGAAGAGAACCAGTGCATGTGTTTCAGACATGTGGTGGTGATTATAGAGCACATGGGAAAAGGGCACCTACCCAGGCTAAGGGCGAAAGACGTGGCTCTCTCCTCCCAGAAAGAGTTGGTCTCGCAACTCACGGCAGTCCTACCCTGTCCCGAAGGGTCACTGTGAGTCGGCATTGACTCAATGACAGGGAGTTAACCAAGGCTGAAGGGTCAGGGAAGGCGTCTCTGAGGAAGTGCCCTGTAAGGTGAGCCCTGACGCGATCTAGCCAGGTGAGGAGCGGGGAGAACGTTCCAGGCACAGCGTCTGTGAAGGCAAAGCGAGAAAGAGCACAGCACCTTTGAGGAGCCGGAAAACCAATCACGCCGTCAGAATGGCACCACTGACATGGAGCGTGTGCGAGAGGGAAGTGGGAGGGCCAGTGTTGGGAAGGGAGCCGCGGAGCCAAGAAGACTAGGGAAAACAGGGGCTCTGAGAGCCGTCACCAGAATGGGGAGGAGGTGAGGTGTCTTTGTCAAGGTAGCTGTAGGCATGGGGACATGCTGGGGTGGCAGGAGAAGGAATCATTGCTGCTGTGGGCTGCCTCTGAGTCGGTCCTGACTCACCATGACGCTCCGTACAACCACACAAAACACTGCCCAACCCTGCGCCATCCTTGCAAGTGTCCTGATGTTGGAGCCCACTGTCGCAGCCACGGTGTCAATCCACCCCATCTTGGGTCTTCCTCTTTTTTGCTGCCTCTCTACCAAGCGCGATGTCCATCTGCAGGGACTGGTCTCTCCTGACAACATGTCCAAAGTCTGTGAGACAGAGTCTCACCATCCTTGCTTCTACAATGCATTCTGGCCGTTCTTCTTTCAAGACACATCTGTCTATTCCTCTGACAGTCCACGGTACCTTCAATCTTCTTCCCCAGCGCCATCGTTCAACTGTGTTGGCTCTCCTTTGGTCTTCCTTACTCAGTGTCCAAGTCTCATGCACATAAGGCGATTGAAAATACCATGGCTTGGTGGGTTGGGTCAGGTGGACCTTCGTCCTCAAGGTAATGCCTGCGCTTTTCAACACTCTGAAGAGGTCTCGTGCAGCACATTTGCCTGATTCAATGGGTTGTTTGCTCTCTTGACTGCTGCTTCAGTGAGTATTGATGATGGATCTGAGCAAGATGGAATCCTCGACAACTTCAGTCTTTTCTCTGTCGTGATGTTGCCTCTTGGTCCCATCATGAGAAGTTTGTTTTTCTGACGTTGAGTTGTCATTCATACAGAGAGCTGCAATGCTTGATCTCGAGAAGGAATAGACCCAAAAGGCAAACTCACTGCCACCGGGTCGATGGTGGCTCGTAAGGACAACGTAGGGCCGTCGCTTTGAGTTTCTGAGACGGTAACTTTGTGGGAGCAGAAATCCCTGTCTTTCTCCAGCAGAGCGGCTGCTGGTTTCAAACTGCCGATCTCACGGATTGCAGCTCAGTGTGTGACCACTATACCACTAGAAGGAATAGGCGATTTAAAGGCAGGGAAAGGTGGAGTGGCTGGTAGAATTCCAAATACTGTAGAAACACTCCGATAACTCAAACTTGCTCCGTGACCTGGACAATGGTCAGGAATTCTAGGAGCTTGATAGGAGTTTATTTAAAAAAAAAACACTGTAAGAGAAAGGCCACAGAGAAACTCCCACAAAACCCTCTGGGGTGGGATGGTTTAAGAAAAACTTCCTTTGGGATGCACCTGGGAGGTGGACCTCCGTGCTGGGGTGGGTGGACTCCTTTCCACCGTGTTCAGTCTTAGCTCTTGGCTGAGGGGCTCTGGTGGCCCAGCTGCCCCAGGAAGAAGCTCCCTGTCCTTGTTTTCCACCAAGAGCTGTTCTTGAGCAAGTGGGGCTGGCCAATGTCTCTTCGTTGACACCCACTTCCCACCCAGCCTCTACAACCTGAGCACACAGCCTTCTTTCCAAGATAATCGAACCTCCCTGTCCAAATAAGCCAAGCCAACAAGTGCCGTATGGACTAAGCTCTTTGCCCATGATAGCATCTCCCTACCCATCCTCTACAAACGGTGAGGTTCACGGACACGCCTTCCCATGTCGCAAGTCAGATGGAAAATGATTGGTTCTAACATGACCTTGGAGGTACCCCGTTTCTTTCTCTTCCTTTTCCTGAAATTTGGGCTTGACTTAATGACCGCATGTTTATGAAGTCAGGCATTATCCTAGGCATTTGGGATAAACAGTAAAACTCACGAAAGCCTAAAGGAAAACACAATGTTTTCTTCTGGAAGGAGGGTGAGAGAAGTGGCAAGACCATGCCCCGCCAGAGGTGGAAAACAGAACCAGACCCAGCAAAACAAGGTGGTCCCATCGAGCTCTGCTTCTCACCACCTCCACTGTATCCGCGAGCAAAGGAAAGCCCGAGCTTACAGGCTGGCAGGCAAGACGGAGTTCAAAGCAAGCCAGTTGCTGCGTGTCGACTCCAGGCCGTGGGTGTCAGGGCAGCACTGCGCTCCAGGGTTTTCACTAGGTGCGGATCAGCAATCCTTTCTTCCAAGGTCACTCTGGGTGGATTCAAACCTGCCACCTCTCTGATAGAGGAGCTCTCTCTTTCAAGAGCCCACCTACCTGAGGGGAGAGGAATGGAGATAAAGGAGCATGGAAAAGGGGTAGGCAGGACTTCTTTTTTCCCTAGTAAACCGTTTTCCCCTGTTCAAACTGTCAGCTAATGGCATGCATCACTTCGATAAAAATAAAGATGAAGCCGAAATAGGGATGCAGCTATATTGGGAGGTGAGGGTAGCAGTGTGCACCCAGCTCGGTCCTGTCATTGCAGAAAACAGGGCAAGGTTTCTGGAGTTTTATGAATCAAGAAACAGCGCAGGCAGATCATTTCCTGATGCCAAGATAACAATGAGAAGAATTTAGAACGGAAACGGCTCAGAGTACAAAGCGATTTCTTCTTGGGGAGAAGACCTGACGGCTGGTGGGAAGGCAGAGGATAGAGTAGGCACCGGGGACTCTTGCCTTTTGTATAAGCCCCTTCTGTCTATTTGGATCTTTGAATTCATCAACCCGTGTTGCTTTGGGGATCAGAACAGCACAGCCCTTGGGGGGGTCCATGGGAAGGAGCCTTGGGTGGGGTGGGGGCTTCTGCAAGAAGTGAAGGGGGTGGTGAAGCAGGCGAGGTCTGCACGCCTCACCCAAACTCCCACCCCTTTGTGGGTTTTGCTTACCTGACTTTTATGCAGGATGTTGTTTGAACCAAGGGTTCTGCTGCTGAAATTGGTTTGAACTCCACGGTCCCTCTTGGCGCTCCTAATTAATTATGCCGTTGAAGCACCTGTTACCCTTTATGCTCTTGCCTATTTACTGCCTCAAAGAATTTCCATAATGAATTCACAAGCCTGGCCGACTGACTGCCCCCCTCCCCAGTCTGCTTTGGGTTGTAGTGCCTGGTGTGTGAATTGCCAGCCAGGCTGCTGTGGCAGGGACCCCGCAGCCAGTCATCTCATGGGTCCCCTCGGGAGACTCTGTTAGAAGGCCCAGTGGCCGTTGTCATGACAGATGAACACTCTGGCCAAGAGTCTCTCAGCATCATCCCACCCTCATTTCTCTTGGGCAGCTGTGCCTTCCACCTAACCTGGTTTCCTACTCTCCTTCCGCTGGTGGAGGGGAGTGAAGAGAGAGAGAGAGAGAGAGAGAGAGAGAGAGAGAGAGAGACTATGAAGTTAAAGGGAGGCATCAAGTAGCTTAGTCATCTCCTGGGGACGCCACTTCCAGACATGTGTCATGGTCTGCTGCTGCCACAGTCCTGCTTTCAGGGCACAGCCCCTCCGTGTGTGTTTCGGGGCCTCGTGGGCTCTTGTTTCTGCCTGTCAGCTGCTTTCTCAAGGATGCGGTTCCAGGTAAAGTGTCTTAGGCTCACATGGCTCCTCCATCCCGAGAGAGATGGATGGGAAGGTCCAACGCATGTCCCGGATGCTGCGGCCACTGCTTCCTCCCCCACACACCGCCTCAGAGTCTCCACCAAGTTTTGCGAGACATGGCGGTTCAGGCTCTGGGACCACCGTTTCCTCTCAAGCAGGCCTGCGATTCCTTCCTGCGTGTCTGCTGAGATGCTGAGACTCTCCTGGTCCCGTGGCTGTTGCTTCCTTTCCCTGAGGTTGGCTAACTCCACACAACCCCCCACCCCACCTCCAGGATTCAGTTTCCTCTCATCTCTTTCCAGACACCATGATTTCCAAATCTTCTAGCCGGCTTCATTACCGGCGGTGGTCTGTCTGGTTTTGGGGAGCTGTTCGAATGCAGCTGCAGATTGGAGGAGGGTAGGTGATGTCATCAGGGATCTTCTTTGATGTCCTTATGTGGGTGAGCTCATGAACTGATGACAAAAACATCAAAGGGCTGGGCTCTTCCAGCAGGTGGGCAGCAGTGATTATTTGGATAAAATCTCCAGGTCCTCCCCGTCGTAAGAGTTAAACGTCCAAAGACGTGGAGGGTGAGAGCATCCCAGCCCATAAGATCCCCTCTGTGTCAGCATCCGTGGGAGACCCCGCCCACTGCCAATGTGTATCCCTCTCCATGGCCTAACTTCTCCTGGCGCCAAGCCTGAGGCTGTCAAGGTGGTCTAACAACCCTGGTGGCAATGCCGTGACAAGAGGCTCAGGCTAGTGTAGCCTCGCTCCCTGCAGAGGAGCTGGTGATGAAAGGAGACCATTCCTCCTCTCACAGGTGACCTCAAAGTCCTCTAGAGTGTCCTAGTCCTGGGATGCCAATGGAAGACTCTCTAGGCCACACAGGAAAGTGCCAGGACCTGGTAACACAGGAAGGCTTTCGGACACATTGACAGCATATGAGACGTGCCATGATGCGTGAATGGTACCTGGCCAATGGAAGTGCCAGGAGCAGAGGGTCTTGGCTTCCACTACGAATTCTCCTGATGTGTGTGTGGCCCTTTACTCTGCTTCTTCTGTCGCCATAGTGGGAAACCTAGTCTGTTCCTCTCCAAGCACCCCTGCCCCCTGGTTCCACTGGCTCTCCTCCCCTGCTCAGCCAGTGAAAGACTCACCTCTGCAATGAACCCCTCTCTTTCCTAAAGCCACAACCCTCCCTTCTCTGTTGGATCATTCCTATGGGCATACAAGCAAGCCCGACATCTCTCCGACCTTAAAAAGACCCTCTCTATC
This sequence comes from Echinops telfairi, assembly GCF_000313985.2. Taxonomy (NCBI): domain Eukaryota; kingdom Metazoa; phylum Chordata; class Mammalia; order Afrosoricida; family Tenrecidae; genus Echinops; species Echinops telfairi. The sequence goes on along the minus strand of NW_022103968.1, from coordinate 30,998,333 downwards.
CCACGCCCAAGTCCCCACCCTACTCTCTGCTTCCCTTTCTAGGCAACCCGCTCAGAAGAGTTGGCTATGCTCTCAGCAACCTCTACTTCCTCTCTTCCCATTCAAACTCCCAGACTCGCTTGAATTAGGACCGGAGCCCCACACTCCACCCAAGCAGCTCTTGTTGAGGCCACCGCAGGCCTTCCTCAGCCCTCGTCTTCCTCAGCCCTGGTCTTTCTTCCTTTCTTTGCTTGTCTCCAGGACAAGCTTGTTTCCTCGGGCCCCTCCTCCCCTGCTGGCCACTCTCCTCAGCCTCTTTGTAGTCCTAACCTCTGAGCAATGTGAAGTGCCCAGCCCCAGTCCATGGGCCACGGTTCAAGCTACCTCCCACCCTCGATGAGCTCATTCACTGCCGTGGTTTAAAATACCATTCATATGCGATGACTCCTGGTGGGCCAGCTCCAACCCCTACTGACATCTCCCCTTGGCCCCAACAGTCTGCTCCACGTAATACGCTCATCAAACTTCAACCACAATGAACCGAACACACCAAAATGCTGTGCCTCCCATGCCTTCAGGCCAGCTCAGCTCCGGTCTCCCTCCCACTGGGTAAAGGACACTGGCATTCTCCCAGTGGCTCAGAACTTGGACTTATCTTGGACGCTTCTCTCATCTCACACGTCCAGTCCATCCCTTGGCTCCGTAGCATAACCTTCAAATTATATTCAGAATCTGGACCCTTCTCCCCACCTCTGCTGCTAACCACCTTGGTCTCAGCCATCTCCTGCCTGCTCCTCACCGCCCCCACCCCCAGTCTCCTGATTGGTCTCCCTACCCCTACCTCGCCTCCTCCCCAACCTTAGCAGCCAGAACTGTCCTTGGGAAAAAAACCCAACAATGTCTACTCATTTGCTGAAGCGAATCCAAAGTCCTGCTCCCTGCCTGAGCTCAGCTGCCATCTCTCTCTGCCGGCTGACTCGAATCGAACTAGATTGGCCTCCCTGCAACTCTGTGAGCGTTCCGAGCCCGCTCCTGTGTTAGAGCCCACCTGGTCTCTTCCCTCCCTGCCCGGCCACTCTTGCCCTAGGTTTCTACGTTTCTCCTTCCCTCACCACTCTTAGGCTTCTGCCCAAATAACATAAAAACCTTTCCTGAAATCTCCTTCTAAACCAGCCCCTCCCCGACATCAATCCCCAGCACCGGACTGCCCTTTGCTTTTCGTCCTGCACTGACCACGGGTCTGCTCATTTTCCATGTCCTTGTTGGTTTGGTACAGTTACCCGCTGCATCAGTAGGGGAGTCCCCAGGGACAGGATCTTTGTATATTGGCTCCTTGCCATTGTCCGTGCTCTAAGACTAATGCCCGGCACGTAGTAGGTGTTCAACCAACAGATGCTGACCGAATGACTTTAACAAACGGATCCCTCCAGGGCTCTCATCATCATGGTTGTCTAGTTCACAGGTTGTCTAGTTCAAGTCCGAGAGCCCACGTGAGGTGTGCATGAAACGCCTCAGACCATGTAGTCATGCATTACCAGTGGCTTCCACAGTTTCGGGTTGTTGAGATATTTTCCAGTTCTTCCGTGATGCCCAATCATTGGCCACCTTCTAAGGTGGTACAAAACATCTGCCTTCGGCTTCTTTGGCATGCCACGTCTCCTCGATGGACCTCAGGGTGTTCATCTATGAGAAAGGCAGTTGGAGAGATGGCCACTGCTCTGCCAGTGTACGGCCTGGAAGATGTTGGAGGGACTTCCTACAGTTAGCAGGATCGAGCACACAGGCTCTGGGAACCTGACTGCCTGGGTTTGAAGCCTGCCTCTGCTTCTCACAAGTCATGTGACCTGGGACGACTTAGTTTCCGCATTTATGAAGTGGAATGAATAAAAGGCAGGTAACAGTATTTAACTCAGTGGTACCTGTGAGGACACTTGAGATAACACATACAGGGTGAATAGTATAGGTCTGGCACATGGTAAGCATGGAATACAACGTTTTCTGTTTAAAAATGAAAAGCTATGGGGGATGTTCTAAAGGGTCATTGCTATTCAACTAGAACATTAGACGATCAGATGAAACTTTAGTTTGGAATGTTGAGTTCATATCTATTGATAAAGCAAGTATAGTAAACTGTTAATTGTAGATCACATAAGAGCATTTATTGCACTTCAAACTTTTCTGTATGTTTGAAATTAAAAAATAAAAAGGTTGAAGGAACCAAAGACTGAATGTCCGGTGAAAGCCTGAGCTCACCTTTTATAGAAGAGGAGGTGAGGGCCAGAGGTGAGATGCTGGCCAGAGCCACGGGGCTAGAGAAACCTGCTGGAGAATGGGGCTCCTGGCTGTCCAGGTCTCCCCCATGTGGGTTACTGCTGGTGATCCTCGGGCAACAATGAGTGACAGAGGAACACAGCTGGCTTCCCCACAGAGAGACGGAGGGTTTTTTTGGATGTGGAAGAGCTGGAGCAAATTACCCAATAAGCCAGGTAGGCAAGAGCTTGCTCGTGCTTAGTTACCAATTTCACATGGGCTTCACTACCAATTCAGGAGGAAGATAGGGCATTATACTTCTGGCGAGAGTCAGCATCTTGGAAACTCACATGGACAGTTAGACTCTGTCCTATAGGGTCCTTTTGAGTCAGCATTGCCTCGATGGCAGTGGTTCCTTTGGGGGGGGGGCGCCCCCTCCCACACTGCAGATTAGTAAGCATAAGCCTGTGCTTGCTTACTGGGTACTCCATTCCCATTAGGGACTGTAAATTTGAGAAGAGGCTTTGATTCTGTAGGAAGGTGTGATAGGGTTGGGTGAGAGACAGATGCCAGCCAGGCCTCAAAGCAGAATCTTTGTGTGTGGGTGTGTGTGAATGACATTGTTCACTACAGATCAGTGAGTAAGCAAAGGGAGTTTGTGCTTACCTTGTCGATTGAGTACTCTGACACTGGCAAAAAGGAACCCTTATTGGAGGCTTCCTTTGTTTACTAAGCAAATAAATTATCTGGATGGAAGGTGTCATGTCAAAAATATGAAGGAGACGGTGTCCTGGGGCCTGGGGAGTGACCACACCGGTCTGGCATCACCTGTTTGTGGTATTGAGATGAGTGTGTGTGTGTGTGTGTGTGTGTGTGTACTATCGGATTTCAGAGGGGAGGGGAAAGAACAGAAGGTGGGCGGCACCAGAGGGAGAGAATGGCTTCAACTCCCCGGGCTCCTTGAAAAGGGGGGCCCAGAGGGTTGCTGGAGCTGAGAGGTGGGCGCCTGTTTGGAGAAAGCAGGCTTATTTGAGTTCTGAAGGCCCCCACCCCCTCTAGTTTATGGGGTTCAGGGCGGAGAAAAAAGATGAGGGAGAGAAAGGAGTGTCCCTGCCAGCTTTTGTTGTGTTTGTGTCTGTGTGTGGCTGGGAGGGGGTGAAATTGCACAGAGCGGAATGAGGAAGAAGGAAGAATTACAGAAGAGGAAGCCCAGGACTGGGAGGGGGGGAGGTGTAAGAAGTAAAGAGATAGCGTCTGGGGGCCTGTGATGAGAGGTCGTGGGGGTTGCGAGGGGCGGCCGCCGCTCGGATTTGAACGTTTTATTCCAGAACCGCCCAGCCTCTCTCTCTGAGCCAAGGTAGCGCAGCGCTGGCTGCCGGTGCTCTCGTTAGGGAGCAGGGCGGCTGGGAGAGGCGGGGCTTCCCCGTGGGGCGGGGCCTCTGGGCGGGGCGGGACCTCAGCCTGGGGCCCTGGGCGGGCGGGCGGGGCTCCTGTGGAGCGGGCTCGGAGTCTGGGGGCCCCGGCTTCCCCCTCTCCGCCCGCGGAGGCGCCTGGCCCCTCCTCCACCCCTCCGCCCCCGCTGCACCCCGATCGCGCTGCCGCAGCTGTCAAAGGGACTCTGGCCGTTGCCTGCAGGAGCAGCAGCCTCGGGCGCGGCCTCGCCTCGCCGCCGGCTCCCGTGTCAGCACCGCGGACAGCACCGCGCCCCTCAGCAGGACCCCGCCGCTTGGCGAGCACCCGGCCCCCCCGCGGCGCCCGCATCAGCACCACGGACAGAGCCAGGCCCCGCCCGTGCGGCCGCCAGCCCACCCGCTCCCCCGAGTCAGCACCGCGGACAGTCCGCCTCGGCCGGCAGGCTGCAGGCTGAAGGCGCGGAACATGGCCACCGAGGTAGGGGCAGCACCAGCCCCGCAGGCTCCGCTGACTGCTGCGGGAACACATCCCCGCTAGGAGCAGGCTGGGCGGGAAAGGAAGGCGGGGGTGGGGCGGGTGGGGTTCCCTGGGCTGGAAGCTGAAGGGTGGGGCGCCTGGTGGCAGGGGCTCCTGGTGAGGGCGGCTCTGAATTGAGGCATGTCAGCTTCCCCCATCCCCCACCTGAGCCCCAAGAGCTGCCTGCACCACTTGTTGGCACCAAAGCCAGGTGGCTCCAGGGCTCGACGCTGGGCGACGCTGGGCTTCCCCTTTCTCAGGGCCTGCAAGTCCCAACCGCTTCCTCAAAGGTTTGCGGACGTGTGTGTATGTGTGTGTAAGGAGCGGGAAGGTGGGCCAGCCACTGCTGCGATGCGGTGCAGCTCTTCTGGAACCAAAGGCATGGCTCACTGATGAGAGAGACCGGCCTAGTCTAAGCCTGCCTTTCTGACTGGGCAGGAAGAGACAAAGACATCTTCAGGCTGGGAACAGAGCCGCTGGTTGTGACGGGCTTGCCTGCACTGACCACTGCACACCCCTCTCTTGCTTTCCCACCCGGTTTGGATCCCCTGCCCTAAGGTGTCCACATTTCCCCTCCCCACCCACTGGGAGGCTCTTCCTTCTTGACGTTGAACCCAGGAACCCTCTAGCTGAGGGCAGAGTTACCCACTCACCTGCTAGGAGGGTCCTCGCTCACACCCCCTCCTTGTGTGGTGAGGCTGGTGGGGATTCATTATACCTCATTGCGTGAGTGGTAAAACCAGCCTACGATGAAGGGGAGGGCCTCTAGGTAGCAGAGCTGAAAAGGGCTTTTAATTTCTGGCGTGGAGCCCATGGCACTGGGGAGGTCTCCCCTGTGTGGATGTGTGTCTCCTTTGTGGCTGTCCCCCATGTCCTGCCCAATGGGAAGGGACGCAGGAGGCAAGCAGGGGTTGCTGCTGAATGATTCTATGTAGTGCCTCTGGGCGGCCCGGTGAGCAGTGTGACATCAGTACCAGTGTTGTTGACATTCTGCTCTTGTAGCCACTGCAGAACAAGGTGTAGTTGCTCAGCACTGCTTGGCTCCTTGAAAAAAGGCCCAGGTTAGCAAGAAGGAAAGATCACCCCGCAGGCCCTGTGAGGGCGAGGACTCTCTGAAGACTCGGGAAGCCTGGCGTTCAGGGTAGAGGAATGCAAAGTGCCCAGAGCGTGCCAAATCGACTGAGACAGGTTGAAAGAACAAGGGGGAGAAACGGCCAAGGAGCTGGTCCCCTTCCAGAGGAGGCTGCCAGACTGCAGCAGGAGCTGCTGGCATTGGGCTGCAAGGAGAAACTCGGGCCACAGAGGCATGGCTGGGCCAGCAGTGTGGGCAGAGCAGGCAGCTCCTTCTGTGGTGTGATCTGACCTGGTGGGCGGCCAGAGGCCCACCTGGCCCAGTATCTCTCCCTCCACTGGGCGACACTGGCCCACAGATTCCGACCACCAGGCTCACGTGGCGGCCAGTGCGTTGTCTCCAGGAGGCTGTTGCAAGGCAGCCTGGCTCTCCCCTGGGAGAGGCGCTGCTCACAGGGCCTCTGCGGATGCAGCACTTTCCTACCTACCGAGCGCTATCAGACATGCGATCGCATCCTGGCAGCCCTGTGAAGTGGGCGGGGATGGTGTTGTTATTATCCCTCATTAAAAGATGACGTGATGGAGACTCGAAGCTTTGTGGATTCCTCAGAAGAGCCGAGGCAGGCATCATGATCCCATTTTACAGATGGTACAACTAGAGCCCTGAGATTTAATGACAACAAGATGGCTGGCGAGAGTCAGGGCCAGGGCTGGAACTGGAGTCTACTGCTTCCCTCACCAGTGATTTTTTTTGGGGGGGGGGTAACGGCACCCAGGGGTAGTTAATTCAACTAGCCACATGTGTTGCCTAATAGAGAGGAAGGCGCTAGGCCCCTAGACATGGATATTCACGATGGGGAACGGATGCAAAGGGCAGGAGCACAGGGGAATCTGCTCCCCTGATTGGTCCTGTTGGGTCAGCTTTGGGCAGAGGTTCAGAGGCGGCATACCCAGGAGGGGTGGGTACTGAGGCCAAGCATGACCAGTTTTGGAATTGGCCTTGGGTGGACTTTGATGGCCGCTGCCAAGGCCCAGGACAGTGCATTATCTGGGCTGTGAGTCATTCTACCCAGGCTGTTTTTACAATGAGGACTGGGTTCAATTACCAGGAAAAACCTGTTGGGGGAAGCACAGGCTCCCTGTAAACTCCTGTGGCTGTTCTTTGAGAATTCTGAATGGGAAGTCTTGAGCTCCAGGAGAGGAAGGTGTGCTGAGGGGAAGGAAGTGGAGGTGGGGTGGGGCGGGGAGAGAATAAAGGAGAACATCCTTGGGTGGAAGGTCCAGATAGCAGGTCCTTTCTGCTCCCTAACGTCTGCTTCGGAGTCAGCATTAGAAGCGAGTGTGTGTGTGTGACAAGCTCAGAGGAGGGACACAGCTCTCTAAGTGATACACTGACCTCATTTGGCAGACTACGATGAGCGAGTCCATTTCCTGAGCAGCAAATCTCTCCGAATGTGTGTCATGGGGAGCAGAGGCCTCCCCAGGAAACAGCCCAGATGGCCAAGGATGACTGGGAAGAGCCCAGTTGGGAGGGGCTCTCCCTCCGAGTGGTGATTTCCAACTGCACCCAGGCAGCTCGGTCCCAACAAACACGTGGTGGCTTGACCTTGGGCATGGGTTGAATGCCTGCAGGCAGTGGATTGGACTTGACTGCTGGTTGAGGCTGGAAGGGAGCCCAAGTCCAGCTTTCATCCTTTGGTCGGCTCTGGTTGCCTGTGATTGACTTCCCTCTTCGTTCCCTCTTGCCTCAGCTGGTTGGGGGTGGGGATAGGGATTGGGGGGCACATGGGCTAGTCAAGAAAATCTAGTTCTTGAGCCTCAAAAGCCTCCTCTGGAAGAACCGAACCCCAACCCCCAACCCAACGCTTTGGAGTCAATTCCGATTCCTAACTCCCTACAGGACAAAGCAGAGCCCCTCATGGAATTAGATGGTTTTAACTAGGGGGAAGATGTGGCCCAGATGGGACTTCCCATTGGCCTTGGGCCTCTTGGACTTGGAATGCTTATCTGCATGAAATTCAATGCTTTCTCCTCCCCATCTCCACCAGGTTGATTCTTTAGGTGTTCGGGTTCACATGTCTGACAGGTAATTCACAACTTCCAGGCAGCCTAACACTCGCCTCCCCTGTCACACTACACTTTGAAAATGAGTGCCATCAGTTCTCACCATTGATTTCCTGTCTTCCTCCTGGACTACCTCCTGGTCCTGTGCTTAGCAGGCAAGAAGCCAGTGGAGGGTGATGGGAGAGGGAGAGGGTCACCTGGGTCCTGGGGTCAATTCAGAAACTCCCGGGAGCTCAGGGAGCTGGTGCCTCCAAGAAAGGTGTGTGCCTGTTCTGGGAACTTGCAGGTCATCTTGCAGCATCACGAGTCTCTGTGGAACAGGGCACCAGCTTCCTGGATGTTGACTCGTGGGCAGGTGCCTGGGGTCCTGGCTGGGACTCTGGCCCAAGGCACCTGCTGAGGGATTCCTCACTTGGAGAGGACAGTGCTAGGGTGGAATCTTCCACAAATGTGCTGCTTCTTGGGGTGGTGCTTATACATTGGAAAACATGGGTCTGAAGCATTCAAGAATCAGGACATTTTGCATTAAGAAAATCCTGGATTTCTAGCTTGGCTTGAAAACCCATAATAAGTGCGGGTGACCTGGGGTCCCATTCACATGTAGCATGGTCAGTGGCTTTTTTAAAGGCAGGGCACATGTGCATTCATTCGCTGCAGCCTCCACCCGGCCCACTTACTGTGGAGCACCTGTCAATATTTGCTTTCCTTGTCCCTGCTAAGGCCTCTGCAATGTTACCACTAGGAGGGGCTTTCAAGATTACCTAGTTCCACCTTATTTTCCAGTGGAAGTGGAGGCCGGAGAAGGGAAGAGTTAGATCAGGTGGCTGGGACTAACACCCACATCTCTTACTCCCAAGTGTCGTACCAGGACTTGTTGGTACTTCCTGTCTGTGTCAGGAGCAGTCAGCCTTGCCTTAAATCCTGCTCTTCACCACCTACGGATGGATCTGGGACACCAGGGTTCTGGCACACGAAACACCTGATACTGTTTTCTAGCAGCTTCTCAAGACCCCCCATCCATGCCTAGGAGGGGCGATGGTCCCCTGGTACGGAGAGTCAGGACAGTGCTCTAAGGCTCAGGACATGGCTGAGGCTGGAAGGGTGTCGACCCCTCCCAAATTGGCTCCTCTCAAACACACGGATAAAAAAAAAAACCAAGAGGAAAAGGTCCTGTATGATTTAAGGATAACCTGTCGCTATTGAGTTAATTCCAGCTCGACGCAACCCTGTAAGACAGAAGAGAACAGCCCCACGGGGTTTCCAAGGCTGCAAACCAGGGGTTCTCCACCTTCCTCATGCCGAGACGTTTGAATACAGTTCCTCATGTTGTGGTGACCCCAACCATAAAAGTATTTTTGTTGCTACTTCATAACATTCATTTTGCTACTGTTATGAATCAGGCAACCCCTGTGAAAGGGTCATTCAACCCCCAAAGGGGTTGTGACCCACAGGTTGAGAACCGCTGCCATAAATCTTTATGGAAGCCGACTGCCGTCTTTTTCTCTCATGGAGCAGGGGGTTTGAACCCTCGACCCTTCGTTTCCGCATCCAAATACTTGACCACTGCCCCACCAAGGCTCATGCCTTAATGACAGTCACACTCCACCCAGTAAAGTCACTGACAGTGGTCGAGGGTGCCCAGGCAAGGGCATCGTAGAGCTTCACCATCCTCAACATGTGGTCTCCCGTTTCCAGAGAGGGGACAGACTTTTATGGGTTGAGGCTACAAGACATTGATCCTCTCCCCTCACTCCCATTGCAAGGGCTGCTGGGACTTAATCTAGCTGTGTGCCTGGGGCAAGAGTGTAAACAGCCAGGGAATCGTGAGGCACATGCCTGTTGAGGCACACACACATGTTCGCATGTGAGCATGTGTGTGCAGGCAGAGACAAAGGCTGTTGGAGGGAAAGGGGATGAGTTTGTATCAGAATGACAGGGGCACCGTTCTCTCTCTCTCTCTCTCTGCCACCACTCTGCTTCTTTTAGATCCAGTCTGAGTTGGAAACAACTTGATGGCAACTAGCAATGAAGATGATCACTCTTTCAGGGAGACCTCCAGCCTAGTCTAGACCATTCCCCATCTACCTCACACAAAGCTCCGGCAGGGTCACTCCAGGGCCAGGGCAGTTCTTCCCCAAGACTGCGTGGTCCTTGAACATTGGTTTCGGAAAGGTGGAGGAAGGCTGCAGCCCTTTCATTTTCTTTTGGTAACAGATGCACAATTTTAGTGATTTATCCTTCAGCTAAGTTCACGTCCTTGAGAGGTACTTAGGACACCCTAAGCATGCTCAATTTAAAAAAACGTATATGTATCTATACGCACCCAAAGATGCCTCATTTTTCACTCTATCATTGCCTTTTTGTCAACGTCAAGAGGACCAAAACCCTGCTTGGAGGAATCAAGAACTATCAAGACTAGACGAGCCCTGTATAGATTGTTTAATCCAATCACGATACTTTGGGATCACGCTGCTTCCACAGAACAAGGCTCACCTGGAGTGGGAGATGCTCATTCTGCACTGCACTGCTCCCCATTCTCTGACCCTCCAGCACCCATCACCGGATCTTTCTACCATGTAGGCAGCCTTTGCTCTCTTTCTGCCCCCTCCCCAGCTTGTAAGCAAGTTCAGAGACTGCTTAAATCCTGCTCCCAGCACCGCCTGCCAGTCCCCCGTGATCTGATCTGCTCTCCCCCAGATGCGATCTTCCAATCCTCTCAGCTAATCTGCAAAACCACTTCCATCTGGCTGAAATCTGCCTCTAGCCATTGGGCGAGTCCTCGGGTGTCATTACTTGGTGCAAGATACTCCCTTTGGGCTGCCTTTCCTCCTTTCCCCGGACCCTGCCTGTCCCCAGCACTGGTGACTCCTGGCCTGCGTCGATGCCTTAGTGCAGGAAGGAAGCATTTCTGGGCAAGGTGCTCCTGCTCTGAAACATTTATCACAGCCTAGTTCATGATGCATTGACTGGCCATTCTCCCTGGAGCTCACCCGACCGTCATCTTTCTCAGTGTCCCCAGAGCCTGGCAACAGCAGGGGACTCAATAAATGACAGAGAGTGACAGGGGCAGATGCATCTTCATTGTGCAGGATGGACCGATGGCTGGCTGCTCACGCTGCCTCTGAGGCTTCTGGTTTGCGGACATCCTTCACCCTGTATGATGCTGGCCTCCAGCGTGGGCAACTGAGGCTGGAGAAGGGTGGGAAAGAAGTCCATTGTCCTGTGAAAGTGTGCCCACTCCCCAGCCCTGGCATCTGTCCGCGTCGGCTCCACAAGGGGGACAGGAATGAGTCCTCATTCTTCTGTTTTGGGCTACATGCCACTCAATCCACAATTGTTTTTTTCCTGGGAGATTTTGGACACTTGTGGTCCCTCTTTTCCTGTGGTCCATGGCTCTCTCTGGCCCGAGCCATCACTCAGCCCGAATCTGGATCTCCCTCCTCCCTTGGTGCTCCTGTTCCATCTGCTTCCCTCCTCTCCCCTCAGGCCTCCCCTAAACACTGTGGAGAGTTCCTCTGGCTCTCCTGACAAGGGGTGAGGAAGGAAGAAGGGATACAGGTAGCTACCAAGAGGGCTCACTCCTTTTGTTAGACCTGGCTTTAAAGTCTACTGATGGTTCCAGAACTTCTCATTTTGGTTCATCTTTGGCCTTTCAGGCATTTTCTAGAGCTTTCCAGGATAGCTCAAGGATGCTTCTCAGAGAATCTACAGCCCTGATTCCTCTGGTCTTCCGGAGCTCATGCTGTGCCCGACCCCAGCCCCGGTGTGGCTGGCACGTTCTCAGTTTAAGCAATGAAAGTCCCGTGTCGGGAAACCTCTCAGCCCCATGCACACGGAGGGGGAAGGTCCCACTCAGCACACGCCTCCTGTCTCCCCAGGTCCACAATCTGCAGGAGCTCCGGCGAAGCGCCTCCCTGGCCACCAAGGTCTTTATCCAGAGAGACTACAGCGAGGGCACCATCTGCCAGTTCCAGACCAAGTTCCCCCCGGAGCTGGACAGCCGGGTAAGAAGACGCCTTCTACACTGGGACACAGGCCGGGCGAGAACGGAGGGGCTTCTCTGAAGGTACCCACCCCCGCCCGATAAACATACTGCAGGATACCTAACTTGCCCCTGCCGTTTCATGTGGAAGAATGAAAAAAATATCCCTAGCACCGTCTTGGTCTCTTTGTAGAAAGAGCTGAAGAAACTTCATTGGTCTTCTAGACAGCCCGCTCCCCCCCAGGCCTGTGGCTGTCGGGTTGATGTGGACTTTTAGTGACCCTGCAGGACAAGGTGGGACTGCCATAGGGGCTTCCAGGGCTGGACGTGCTGGACTGTGATCTGCAAGGCCAGCCGTCTGACACATCAGCTGCTCTACAGGAGAGAGGTGGCTCCCATGAAGGGTTACAGTCTCGGGCACCCACAGGGGCAGTTCTACCCTGTCCCAGAGCGTCCCCGTGAGTCAGAATCAACTAGATGACTGTGTGCTTGTTTATTTTGGGGAGCTTGGCCTTTCCAGAAGTAGAGAGCCACATCTTTTTCCCGGGGAGCAGCTGGTGGGTTCAAACAGCTGGCCTTTCTGTGTGCAGCCAGCGCTTCACCACTGCACCACCAGTTACTATGGAGTGGATTCTGACTCATCTTGGCCCCCGGGGCACTGTAAGACTGCCCCTTTGGGTCAGAGAAGCCAATGGCCTCCTCTTTCTCCCGACGAGCCACTGGTGGGTTCAAACCACTGACCTGGCAGTGAGGAGCACAACTTGGAACCCACGATGCCTGGCCAGGACTCCTTCCAGGCGGGCAGCTCCCTACACTTAGTCCTTGAGCATCACCTGCAGAGCCTGCTTCGTCACATTCAGGCCCGAGTCCTGGTCCAGGCCGCCTCCACTTGGTTGAGAAGGGGTGGTTGGGGATCTAGAAATGGTCTTTTTCCAAAGCAGCAGTTCTCAGCCTTGGCCTCATGTTAGAGTTCTCAGGAAACTGGGGAGGGAGGGGGGGATCATGACATCCGGCTGCACCCAGACCAGTGAGATCCATCTCTGAAACGGTGACCCAGGCAGCAGGAGGAGCTTTAAACCCCTTGGGCGATTCTAGTGTGCAGCCAGCAATGAACGGGGACCTTAGTTTTCACTGTGGGGCCTCCAGGTGATCTGCAGCCAGGGCACCCACAGATCATGCTTGGAGGGTCACAGGCCCTCTCTCTGGGGGCCAAGGTGCTGCTTCCCAGGCTCCCCCCTGCACTCTAGGACCACCCAGGGAGCTTTTGAAGGAGGGACTTTGCAGGGAGTCAGTTTGGGCGGGTCAGGCAGCCGTGGGCTTTGGAGCTCAGGCACTCCCACCCCCACTTGGATCAGAATCTCTTGGGGGCAAGCCTGGGGCATCCGAGGGTGTTAAAAGTTGCTCTGGGGGCTTAGCATGCAGCCAGAATTGGGGACCCCTCGGCTCGCATTGCTGAAACAGTGGCCTGTGGGCTGGCATACTCAGCTTTCACATGGGTGCTTGTTAGAGGTACAGAATCCGGGGCCTCATCCCGGACCACTGGCTCGGAACCCGCATTTTGACAAGATCTTTAGGTAGGAGCCCTGGTGGTGTAGTGATGATGCATTGGCTTGCTGACCACAAGGTCAGCAGTCTGAAACCACCAGCCTGCTCCTGGGGGTAAAGACGAAGCTTTCTCAGAAACCCTTTTTCAGGGGCAGTTCTGCCCAGCCCTAGAGGGCCGCTGAGTCAGTGTGGGCTTGATGGCGGTGAGTTTGTTTGAGTTAGGTTATTTGTGGGTTCGTTGGGCTGAGAAGCCCTGCACTGGGCTATCCCTCTTATCTCGCAGAAGAAACAGGGCCCGAGAGGGGACATGACTTAGAGTCAGCTAGCCACAGTGCCAGGAGAGCCTCTGAGCCCTGACCCTCGGCTTTCGCATCTTAGAGCCCTGGGTCACCACTGAGCGGATAACCTGCCAGGCTACCTGGGCTCACTACCTGAGCAGAGACTATGAGCTCCGAGAAACCCAACCTTGGACAAGTCTCCTCAGCATCCAGCTAGCGTGAATGAACTGGGCACCTACTATGTATTAGCTCCTATGGCTAGAGGATGAACAAACCTGCCCGGGGTGTATTTTCCACTAGTGTGTGTGGAAAAGAGACCAGCAAGTCTGGTTGGGGCTCAGGTGGTGACCAGAACCCTGAGGAAGACCAAGGGGGAGCCAGGCAAGATGGAGAGTTGGGGATGTGGGTGGTAGACAATGCCTGTCAGACAAGTGGGGAACAGAGGGATGGGGTGTCAGGCGGAGCACACAGGCATAAAGGACCAGGGCCCAGCCACACCTGGAGAGGACAGCGTGGCAGAAGTGATGCTGAGCAGGGAGGCAGCAGGTGATAGGCTCAGAGGGGCCACAGGGCAGGGCCATGCATGGCTGTGCAGGCTGTTCGGGGAAGGGCCTCTTGGAGAGAGATGGGAAGACTCAGGAAGCTCTTGGTCAGAGGTGTAACATTTCCTAGGTGCACTCAGGCAGGGACAGGCGGGGGAAAAGGAAGGCCCGAGGAGAGGCCAGAGGGCAGGGTGGCTTGGATGATAGCCTAGCCGCAGGCTCGGTTTCCTCCACTGAGAAATGAAGCTGATAGCAGGGCTGATCAGATGGCTATGAGGGTTAAACCCAATCCTCTCGTATCTCCGATGAAGTTCTAAAGGCCAGGTTGTTACACGGAAACTGGCCTCGTGGGAGAATGACTACATCATCCCTGAGCTGCCAACCGGCCGAGAATCACGGCCCAACCAAACTGACATGTAGCCTTCACCTTCATAGCGAGGCTGACTCTCTCGCCTTACACCCCCATCACTTCACACTGCCAGATGAAGGTCGTTAGTGGGCAAAAATGGGCAGCCGGTTTTTCACTACTGTCATAAATGTGAAATGTTCAGATAACGAGATAGTTGCGATGCAGGGAGCAGGTATAATGTATAAACAGTACCGGGCGCATGAGAAGTGCATAATATATAGTCACTGTTTATGACTGTGGGTGCGAGAAGACAGCTTCTGGCTGTCCAGACACGTGGGGCAGTAGGTGACCTCTTAGTTGGGAGGCAAGTCCCCTCCTAGAGACACACCTGAGGTCCCGATCCCCAGCTTCAGGCCACTGATTCCCTACTGACTGGTACTGAGCTCCTGGCTGCCGTCACGGGGCGCAGGTAAGAGAATCCCCAGATTCTTGTCTGGTCTTCTCAGAAAGCTTGCATGTCTAGGGCATCATGTGAACTTCCTGGCTTTGAGGGGAGGCCAAACCCGTTATTCTAATCCCCACCTTCTAGACAGTGAATCAGAGTCCCGGCATGGTTAAGCCATTAGTCCAAGACCACACAGCTAGTTGCTGGCCATGTCTGGACTGGAATCAGGTCTCCTCTCATCCAGGGCTCCTTCTGTGCCACCTGCATCTTTGGCCTTGTGAGCCCCACGCCCATGGCATCCCTGCCAGCCTGCCAGTGTCCCTGTGGTCCCACCACTGCCTCCTGACTGTCCCCACTGCAGAGAGGCTAAGCTCAGCCCCCCCCCCCCTCCGTCCCTGCCACCTCTTTCCAGATTGAGCGGCAGCTCTTTGAAGAGACGGTGAAGACTCTCAACAGCTTCTACACGGAGGCCGAGAAGATTGGAGGCAGCTCCTACCTCGAGGGCTGCCTGGCCTGTGCCACAGCCTACTTTATCTTCCTCTGCATGGAGACCCACTACGAGAAGGTGCCTGCCCTCCCTGCGCCCCTCCCCTCTGGCTTGCGGCCTGCACGCTCACCTCCCAATGGACCCCTCTCCTTGTAGGTCCTCAAGAAGATTTCCAGCTACATCCAGGAGCAGAACGAGAAGGTCTTCGCCCCCCGAGGTCTCCTGCTCACGGACCCCGTTGAGCGGGGGATGAGGGTCGTATCCTTCCTGGCTGTTGTGGGGGAGGGGGGGGCCCAGAGCAGCCAGCCAGGGGATCTCAGGGGCAGCCTGTCCGGCCGCCCGGCCATGAGGCCATGAGGAGATGGGCACCACTCTGAGGCCACCTCTCAGGGTTGCCCAGGGTCCTGCACAGCAGTGGTCACCCCCACTCTGTCCTCACTGACCCAGGCTGCTGCAAAGTACCAGGGTTTGCACCTGGGCCAGCAATCATGCCAGGGGCTTTGATAGCACGCATCCATTGGGGAGTCTCCTAACTCCGGGACACAGGTGACTCTCAGGTCCTGCAGACGAGGATACTGAGGTTAAGCCGCTGACCCGGGGTCACTTCAGGATGAAGGTCCGAGGCAGGATGTGGGCCCAGGCTCAGTCTTAACCCCGAGGCTGCACTGGCCCAGGTCCACCACTTCCTGTGGCCCTCGTTGCCCTCCACGAGACACTCTCCCGGCTCTGCAGATGAGGAAAATGGGGTAACCCCAGAGACTGCGGGTGGGGGGTGGGTTCTGTAGATATGTCCACTGTACCCAGAAGAGTGCAGGAAGGTGCCCCACCTCACTGAACGGCAACTAGGGGAGACTGGTTAAGAGAGACGTTTCCTGGGAAACCTGGGAGGGAGAAGAAAAAGTGGAAACCCACACGCCCAGAATCCCCCAGGATGACTCCGCCCAGCGCCAGGGCCTGCATTTTACTGGGCCTTTACTATGTGCTGTAAGTCAGAATTGACTAGGGGAGGGGGGCGTGTTAAGGTTTTTCTTTCTTTTTGAGGCACTAGGATTAGCAATTTACATCCTCACAGCCGCCAAGGCCCGCCTCTTACCTCGTTCCCCAGTCATGATCATCCATGACAAGCCACTTGTCTGAGGTTACACGGTGTGTGAGTGGGTCAGGGAGGATTTGAACCCGTGGTTGGAGCTTCGGTCCTGGGTTGCTGAGGGAGGGAGGGGCCGGGTGGGCGGAGTGTCCCGCACCCCAGCCCTAGCCCCAGCTCCGTGGGGTTCCCATCTAGGAAGATGCTGGGGCTCGGCCTCCCGCCCTCCTGTCCAGCAGCCCCGTGGCTCCCTTAACCGCTGCCCTAGATAGAGATCTCCATCTACGAGGACCGGTGCAGCAGTGGCAGCTCCAGCAGCGGCAGCAGCAGCGGCAGCGGCGGTGGCAGCAGTAGCGGCGGCGGAGGCGGGGCGGGGGCCCGGTGACTGGCCGAGAACCCCTGCAGGGAGGTGTACGGCCGGACCGAGGGCCTGTCGGACCTGCGGCGCCTGCGCTACCAGAGCACCCGCTTCTGAGCCCTTCTCTGAGCCTGCCTTGCGCCCCACCTGCCTTCGCAGGGTCGGTCCACTTCTCACGGGCTTGCTCCTGCTAAGGCCGGCCTGGGCCACTCGGAGGGAACCAGGTCTGCCCGGGACAGGCAGGGTGGGGGCAGACCCGGAGAGCCCCTCTCCACTGACAGCACCCCCTCTGTCACCGGCTGCAGCCTGGGCCTAACGCCTTGAGAATCCCGTCCTGCATGACTCCGAGTCCCAGATCCCCAGGCCAGGTGGCTGAGGGGATGGCCCCTCAAGGTTCTGTCCCCAGGTCTGTCTCCCCGTGGCTGCTCTTTCCGATGCTACCCCAGGCCTCTGCCTGCCCGTGACCCCACCTCCCCCCACATCAGAGGCCTGGAGAGACACGAAGGACTGATCTATGGACCTCAGGGTGCACCTGGGGCTGCCCTGTCCTCCATCCAGGGTCTGAGGGTCCTGTGGCCTTGCCGAGAGTCGGCAAGTGCTAGGACTTTGCCGGCCACCAGGCTCTGGTCGTCGGGCACAGACGGGGCTCTGGGAGATTAGATGGGGTTCCGGAGAGAGACTTCATGGAGAGATGAGGCCTCTGGGGCAGGGTGGCCTGAACCCCAAGCTGAGGCATCTTCCTGAGATTAGAACCCGTGTGTGTGTGTGTGTGTGTGTGTGTTTTCACATGGTTGTCAGTTTGAGTCTATCACTGGAGCCCATACGTGTGTGTCACTGTGTCAGTGTGTGTGAACGTGGATACCTGTGTGGGTGGCATGGTCCACGTAGAGGTATGTGTGCACAAATACATGTGTGTCCATGAATACATGTGTGTCTGTACTGGATACTGGGTGGTGTTGCCCTAGGCACTCGGTCTAGGTTCAGCCGCACAATGACATCGTGGCCTCTTCCCATGACGGTCCGGCCTTACCCCTGTAAATAAACACCCCCAGGTACCTCCTGTCCTGAGTCAGCCAGTCTGGTACGCCCCACCCTGGCCTCCCTCCCCCTTCGGTGCTCCCTGTGCCTCACCTCGGGACCCCACTGTGTGTATCCGGAGAAGAGGAGTTGGGGCTTTCTGAGGGCAGAACTAACCTTCCTGGGCCTCTAGGCCCCCCTCCCAAAGTGCATATTCAGCTACCCCCCCCACCCCGGTCCAGGCCCCTAAGGCTGTGTGAGGGGCCAGCAGCCTGCAAGGGAATCAGGGCCTGGAGGAAGGTGGGTCAAAAGAGCTGCCCGCCTCAGCTGGCAGGAGGGGCTATGAATGGACCGGGAGACCTGTCGCTGCAGACCCGGCACCAAGAGGGGCCTGGCTTTCTTCTGTCCTGGGGAGCTGCAGGTGGGAATCAGGCGCTGACCCACAGCGAGCCCCAGGGAGTCCTGAGCCAGAGTCCAGGTCCTCTGACTGAAGGACCTGGCCCTGCCTGCCCTGTCCTCCCCCTGCTATGTATCAGGGCATGTGTCTGACCAGTGCACCCCTTGGACATGGCTGGGCACGGTATGGGATGGGTTTTTATTTTTTCCCAATAAAAGGACTGCCCGGCTGGAGGCTCTGTCCTTTCCCGTCCTGTGGTGAGCAGAGGTGGTTTTCGTGGCCCGGATCACAGCAAGATGCTCAGCTGACCATTCAGCTCACACCCAGGAGGTAGGACTGAGTCCACCATGGTGCTCTTTGACAGGCAGAGGACCTGGCACAGGGGGATAAGATGGCTCTGCCATCCTGGCGCTGACCGTCTGGGCGACAGGCAGATGGCCTCGGTCCTCTTGTCTGGAGGACACAAGGAGGCTTGGGGTGGGGGGCATCGGAACCCTGGAGCCTGAGTGGATTAATCATTGGGCTGCAAACCACAAGGTCAGCAGTTCAAATGCACCACCTTCTCTGTGGAGGAAAGAGGAGGCTATGCCACCATGAGAGTTCACGCCCACCTCAGACACGATGGGCAGTTCCACTCTGGCTCAGGGTCACTGCGGCTGAGAATCAACTCGGTGGCAGTGGGCAGTGGGGGTGTTCACAGCCTCATGCTCCGGCCGCCCCTCACCCACTGATGACTAGGTAGGTGTTCAAACCCAGCAGAGTGTGGCTTGGGAGTTTATAGAAATGATTGAGCACCTACTGTGTGCCGGAGGCTGTGGCAAATCATACGCAAGAGCTGGAAAGGAACTTAACGATCAGCAGAATCCTTTCACCTTATAGAGGTGGAACTTGCCCAGAGAGGGCAAGTGACTTGCTCCAGGTCACACAGTGGGCTCACCGGGGGGCAGGGGCACCTAGATTGGAGGGTGCCTGAAGCTGCAGGGTGGCCCGGGGCACACATTCCGGTCTCTGTTGTTGGAGACGCGCTCCCCAAGCCAGCTCAGCCCGTGGGTGCTCACTGCCCTCCAGGATAGCTACAGGATAGCCTGGACCCCACTGCCTCTGGTCAAAACTGAGACTTGTGTGGCAGCTACAGGGAGGCTGTTTGTGATAGGAACTCCCCCATCTCCAGCCCATCTGCCCTGAGAGGAGGTTCTAGTGCGGGTTCACCTCTGTGCACCTGACTCAGAATGCGGATCCAGCCGAGAGGCATCTGAGCCCCTCCGGTCAACAGTAACAGCTGGCCCTCACACAGCATTGGCTCCGTGGCGCTCCACGGGACCTCTGGTCATCTTCACAGCAGCCCTCTACGGGATCGGCTACTAAGATTCCCATTTTACAGATGGGCGAACTGAGGCTCATGGACACAACTCACCCCAGGCCACACGACTAACTAACAAAGTGGCTCAGCTTGACTTTGAACATGGGCAGTCTGACTCCAACTTGCAGGGAAGAGATTTCCCCCACCTGCCCCTTCGTTAGCTTGAGGTCCTGGGGGTTAAAAAGGACGCAGAGCTGCCTCTGGGCTCCAAGGTGGGGCTCATACCTCGAGGCACAGAGCATCATGGGAACGTGAACGTGGCTGGGCTGTGTTGTGGGTGGGGGTCGGGGAGCCCATAGGGCAGCCTGGTGAAGAGCAGGGGGGGGGGACCCCACTCACTGCAGGTCGGGGTATTTGTGACTGCTGATAGCCATGTTCCCGCTACCGGCTGTCCAGCCCTGACAGGCCCCTTCAGGACCTGCCTTGGTCAGTTTCCTCACTCTCCCACCCCACCATTGGGAGGCGGTCCCCCTCCCTCCCAGCCACCAGCACTCCAGCCAGTCAGGGTGTGGGAAACCACAGGGTTGAACGGAAGCTGGAGGCGCCGCTGAGTGGCGAGATCGTGAACTGCACCCGGAATCAGAAGCAATACTATTCCTTTGGGCTGTTGATGAAGCTTCCCCCGTCGTCGTCCAAAGCCAGCAAACTGCTCCCAACTGGAAGGGGCTTTCTGTGGTCCTCGGAAGCCCAGGCGATGGTGGCCACCCTCCGAGGGCTGTCACCTCCACAACATCCCCTACCCCGGCCAGAGGCATCCCCAGTTACTAGTGCTTCCCCAAGGGGCTCGGGTGGGGTAGTGGTGAAAGGGCATGCTAACTGCTAACTGAAAGGAAAGGTTGCTGGTTCAAACTCACCAGCCGCTCTGCGGGAGAAAGATGTGGCAGTCTGCTTCCACGAAGACTCCAGCCCCAGAGGCCTTATGGGGCATTCGACCCTGCCTGGCAGGCTCACGCTGGGTCAGAATCGCTTTGATGGCAGTGGGCAGTGTGAGCAGGGCTCCACAGCAGACACTGGCACCTGATGGGGACTGCCTGTGACGGATGACCTCAGCTGGGAGACACTGGTCAACATTCCCTTCACATGAGTGCTTACTGGTTGTCCGTCTCAGCTGGTACCTTGTGGGGGACACGACCTCCCCGGACACCGGGTTCCAGCCCCAGACCTGCCGACTTAATGCCAAGCTGTGCTAGGGGTGAAGAGGATGGAGTAGTGAGTGGCAGTGGGCTGCTCACTGTGGGTCAGCAGTTCAAATCCACCAGCCGCTCCGAGAGACTGTCCATCTTTACCGGAGCAGACAGCCGCAGGCCACAGTTCTACTCTGTCCAATGGACCACTGTGAATCGGAATCGACTCGGTGGCAGTGAGTTTGTTTTTTGGTGGGCTGCCAAAAACACAATGATAATAACGGACCATTTGGTCTCAGAAGAAACACAACCCGAATATTCCTGAGAAGCAAGAAGGATGAGGTTTCAACTGGACCCTCACTTGGGAGAGAGTGGTGGCTCAGAAAGCACCTCCCATGTGGTCAAGTAGACCAGCAGTGGTGCTCCACCAGCCTCAAGCCGCAACCCTGTTATGCGGTGATGACCCCCCAACCATAAAATGATTTTCGTTGCTACTTCATCGCTGTAATTTTGCTACTATTATGAATCGGGTGACCCCTGTAAAAGGGTTGTTTGACCCCCAAAGGGGTTGAGACCCACAGGTGAGAACCGCTGTAGAGGGTCAGTGAGCGTGAGGGCACCCCTCAGCGAGACAGAGCTGCACTGTAGCTGCCACCGTGGGTACGACGCACGATGGTGGGGAGATGACACAGGGCCGGGGGATGTTTCCGCCTTCATCAGGCAGGTTCACTGGCAGTCAGAGGCAACAGGCAGCCACCGACGGAGACAAGTGCCAGGGAGACTTTCACAGGCCTCTAATGGCCGAGTCCCGAGGAAAGATTTGATTGGTTTCATGAGAGCAGCCAGATGGCAAACGAGACAGAAGAGTACAATGCCATTTATAAACAAGTTCAAAGACAGGTGAGTTCATGCTGTTAGAAGTGGGGAGCAGACACCCATCTGGGGTGGGGGTGGGAGGGAGGGGTCTGGGATTGCTTGTTCCCTTCTTCATCCCAGGGTGTTAATAGGGGGCGCTCGCTGCCTGGGAAGTCACTTCGGATTTATGTACTTTGTGGACTTTCCGTATGGTGTGGCTCAAGGGGTCCTACTGGTGTGGTGGTCTCTGCGTTGGGCTTCTAATCACGCGGAGTCAGCAGTTTGAAACCACCAGCTGCCTGAGGGAGAAAGAAGAGGCTTTCTACTCCCGTAAAGATTTACAGTCTCAGAAACCCACAGGGGCAGTTCTACTCTGTCCTATAGCGTCGCTATAGGAATCTACTCGATGGCAGTGTTTTTGAGTTCGTGAGGTGACTGTTCTGAAACACGCAGAGATGTTTGTCGGCTCCAGAATTGGAGAAGAAAGCCCCAAATTGGCATGGGCTTTTTATTCCAGTTCTCCAAATGTAATAGTTATGCCATTGCAACAGTCCATTGCAAATCAGCCCTACTTGTGCGCAGATGTGCCTGTGTGTGTGTGTGTGTGTGTGTGTGTGTGTGCATGATCCTTACTATGGGCTGTGGTGTCTGTGAGTGTGCTTGGCAGGATGAGGGGTGAAGCCCCCCAAAGAGAGCATCCACCCCAGCAGCCCCAGGTATGGCGGGTGTGGAGGGCTTACCCTTGACCCTCAGCACCTGTGTGCAGAATGCCCAGCCTCTGTCTGGGGAGCCGGCCCAAGCTGTCGGCAGGTTCTCACAGTGGTATGTGCTTTCCCCACCCAAAAGGAGAACTGCTCTGAGGAGTCTGTGAGAAGTGGCCCATGGCACAAATAGGGGCTGAGTCATGTCCTTTTTGTCTAAGGTGACCAGATTTTAACATTGGTAAAGCGGGACCCCATTGATAAAACTCATATCCTGGCAAAATAGCCACATGGCAGCCGAAAACCGTATACCCTAGCTTGTCGTGCATTCTTTCCAAAAATTGGGACTTTTTAAAATGCTGTGGGACGTGGGAAAAATTGTCCAAAAGCGGGACGTCTGGTCACCTTATTTTTGTCCCCTCCTTTCTAGAGACCAGCCTTTGGGGGTTTCAGTGTGACCCTTCTCAGGCGACTTCTGGAGGGTCTGGGCTCCTCCGGGGAGGGAGGGCAGACTCTCAAAGCTGTTCAAAGACTGGTCACTTCTGCATCTGTGTCAAGGAGCATTGCTTTGCTGGACACCCAGTGTGAAACGGTGTCATTTTGTGGCTGAGGTTGCATGAGACCAGCTGCCACTGAGCGCATTCTGCGTCAGGGAGACCCCAGCGATGCCCGAGTGGGATGGTGTGCCCCATTGAGTTCTCGGTGGCTGGTTTTCTGGAAGTCATGTGCAGCGCCTTTCTTCCAGGGTGCCTGGGTAGACCTGGACAAGTTGAGCATGTGAACCAGGTGCACTGCCCAGAGAATGTGAGGTCACGCGAAGACCTCATGGCACCCCAGACTTGCACCCAGGTTTTCAATTCTTCCCCAGGAGAGGGGGGTATTCACCGAGTGCCCCGCCCCCCCCCCGCCCCCCCCGATTCCAGACATGTGCTGGAAACTGCAACTGCAGTACATTCTGGTCTTCCAGTCTCTGCTGGGGGCTTCCGTTTGAGCTCTGATTTTGTAGAGGAGGACACAGAGGTGCCAGGTGCCTGGGCAGCTTGACGTGGGCCCACAGCTGGTGGCTAAGCCTCTGGTGCCAAGCCGTGTTCTCCTTCCACACCCCAAGTGACAGCCAGACCCAGACTCTGCCCTCTCCATACCCGCTCTGGAGACAGAGGCCGGGCCCAGAGAGAGGCCCTGGGGCGAATGCAGAAACGGAGGAAGGAGCTTTGCAGGGGCCCTGCAGGTGCTTGTTAGTGTGGAGTCCTTTAACTGATTGATTTCTGTAATGGAAAAGTGATTGGGGTCTAGCCACCACCTGCGCACAGGGCCCAGGCAGTCGGCGGGAGGGGTGCGACACGCCATCGTACAGGACCTGGAATGACGTGTCTGGCCTGCTCCCTTGCACTGAAGAAACAGAGGCTCTTTGAGGCCGGGAATCTCACCTCCTCATTCCCACTCCCTCCCTTGCTCGGCCCTCGCAGGTGAATGGGAAATGCAGTCAACCGCAGCCTGGCCGGGGGTGGGGGGCGATGGGGAGAGGAAGGGACACAGCCTGGAAGCCCTCCGGTCTCCGGGGGCCACGTGCCACCTGGAAGCAGCTTAGGCAGACACAGGTGGACAAGCAGTCACCAACCAACTCAATGAAACGGGAGAGGCAGTGACCCCCGGCCACTCCCTGTGCCGGGCAGCAGCTGTCACCAACCCTCTGCCCTCTGTCCTGGGAGGGGAGGAGGAGGGGTGTCTCCACCCAGCTCTTCTCCAGCACTGTGACCTGGGGGGCAGGGGGGAGCAGCTTTGGCTTTGCTTGGGGAGAGTGGGGCCGAGGCCCTGGGGGGTGGAGGGCCCCCTGGATGGGTAAGTGGAGCGATACAAAGAAGAGGGTGTGGGGGTGACAGATGGGTGGGAGAAGAGTCAGCGAGCTGCCTGGCTCAAGACGGATGCTCACAGACGCCCCGGAGAGGCAGGAGAATGGGTGGGCTCCCACTGGCCTTGATCCCCCCAGCGCAGATCTAAATACAGGGCGTGAGCTCTTCCAAAGGCACAGGCCCTGTCCACCCTGTCCCCAAACAAACTCTGCAGCTGGAACTCCGAATGATGGACATGTCTTGCCAGGAAGGATTCTTAGGGGCCTACTATGCCCGAGTTAAGGACCCATGGGTGGCTGTGCGCATGGGCGCGGCTGGAAGCGGAAGCAAGGGGTCATAGGCCCGGGAAGGTGTTATAATCACAACACCTGTGTTTTATTCGTTCGTTCGGGTGTGGCACCGAGCGCCCAATAGGCCTTCACCTCCATGAACTTTCCCAGCTCCCCCGCCCAGAGACCGCCTGGTCTGTTTCCAGGGGCTGCACTCCAGTAGGATGTCCAGGGGCCGACTCTGGGGGGCAGACAGCTGGCCTTTCTTCTTCCTACGAGCCCTAGGAGGTGGTGAGTCCTGCCTGCACTTTGTAGGCAAAGAAACTGAGGCCCAGAGAGGTGGAATGACCCCTTCATGGCCACCTACAGGGTGGTGGATGGGGTATCTGGGATGCAAACCTGCTGCTCCCTGGCCCCAGAGTCTCAGACTGAAGACGGAAATTTCAGATGGATAGAAGGGTGGGAGAAGCCCATAGAAATCTCGCAGAAGCTCGCTCAGAGAGACATGGCACACCCTCTGTCTTGGGTGAGGGACGGAGACCCCTTCCCAGTGCACTAGCCCAGCCCCAAGTGCCCTTCTCCAGTTTTTCTCTGCGTCTGCCCTCAGGCTGTAAACATTGTCCCCCAGCCCCACCCCCAGGTCAGAGCGGGCCCTGGGCGTCCCTCCCTCCGGTTGGCCTATACTTGCCGCTCTGCCACTGCCCCTACAAGAAGTTGGGGGCCTTGGGTGTATTCCTCTCCTTGCCCAGGTGGTCTGCACCAGATCCGGGGCAGAGAGAGGACAGTTCGCCCTTAGTGCTTTTCTCCTGGGCGGGGGCGGGGGCATTGGCCAGGCCGGAAATAATTTCAGGGGGTGGAATTCTTCATGGACCCCTTGGGGCTGGCCATGAAGGAGAAGGAGCTGCCTCACAGGGATTCTTCTGGGCCCCTGAATGGTTTCAGGAGGCCCAGTGGCACAGGAGTTAAGTGTTTCCCACAGGTTTGGTGGACACTTTCTGGAAAGGGGTGGCACAGACTCCTCTTTCTGCCCCACCTTCACCACTCCACGTGCTGGCCCCACCCACGGTGCCCCTCTCCCCTGACCACAAGGACATGCACACGGTAGGTAGACTGAGGAGACACGCGTGACACCCCCCCCTCCTATTTCTGAAAAGGATGAAGAATCATGTTTTGGGGGTGCTGAGCTTCATGGTGAAAGAGGTCAGGGATGGATGGGGTTCAGGACTTAGCATTCAGATCACCCAGGGACCCAGGTGAGCGCAAGCTTACTTGTGCTTACTTCCTCCCCTGTGGTGGACAATTTCACATGGGCCTTTCCACTGACAAAACTTACATATGACTCACTACAGAGGAGGGAGCAAACCGAAGCCAGCCCGTGTTGTCTTGCTTACTGGGAAAATCAGACACCAGCGGCCTCGAGACAAAGGCCAGAAAGGGGCTGTTCATTTCTGAGCCCCAGTTTCCACATCTGAAAAGTCGGCCAGACCTGGTGACCCCTTCCTGTGTGACCCCCCTCCCCTGTGTAGCCCAGCGCACCCCTCGCCCTGCCAGCTCCTTCATTGCCGTCAGTCTGTCCACCCTGGCGTTGGCACCCGGTGAGAACCAGGGGACACAGACGTCAGCTCAGCCGGCTGGGCGGCGCTGCTCTGCCCCCTTATGGCTGCTTTCGGTATCGCCGCATCTCGGCAAACTGGTGTGCTCTCTGTGGGGCTGGGGCCCTCTGCATCTCCCCTACTGGGGATGCCCCGGTGACCTGGGTGCCCCAGGAGGACAGCAGAATGTTCAGGGGGGACCCGTAAACGTCCACACTGGCTAGATCTGGGCTCTATCCTGAACTGCACTACTTAGAAACGCTTCTACTTTATTGGGGGAATTAAAGGAGCCGTGGTGGGTGCGTCGGATAGCCCTGGACAGCTAACAGCAAGGTCAGTGGGGTGAGACCATGGCTGCGCTCTGGGAGAACCATGAGGCTGTGTGTTCCTGTAAGGATTTACAGCCCCGGAAACATGATGGTCCAGGGTTTCTACGAGTTGGAACTGGGTCGATGAGAGGGGGTCTTCTGTACCGGGGTCCCTATCTCTGGGTGGCACCAACGGTTTCTACCCAGCCACTCACCTAAAGGTTTGGATCTGGAACCTCCCTAGCTGCACGCGGAAGAGAGGCCTGGCGGTCTGCTGCCATAAGAGCACAAGCCTCACACCTCCCGTGTAGCCTCTGCTCCGTCTGCTCGCTCGGTGACCTGGCACGGCTGTGAGTGTGGCACAGTATCTTGTTACTGGCTCACAGCAACTCTGTGAGGTAGGAATCCGCCCCATTTCACAGCTGTGTTCACCAAGGCCCCGATGCCTCACCCACTTTAAGCTCAAATGCCTCTTGATTTAAAATGGCATCCAGCTCCCATCCCCACACGGATCGCTGCTTAGCATAGTGTCTTCCTTATAGGACAACTCCTGTGCCTGCCTGCGGTTACCAGGGAGGGAAGCTCTGCCCATGTTGTCCGCTCATACGTGAAGGCGAGTCAGGAAGCATCGCCCTGGGGGTCCGGCTGATACGTGTTCGAGGTGAGTCCTGACAACCCGTGTTTATGTCACCAACGGCGTTCCCTCAGTAACACACTTGTCTTCGTCTCATCAGGCTGCTTTAAAAAACAATAGTCCAGTCCTAACAGTGGCTTTCAAGGGGATCTGCTGGGCCAGGGAAGTTCAAGGCTGAGAGGTCGGTTCAGAAGGTGGTTCAGGGCTCCCCAAGGGTAATCCTGGTAGATGTTCTCATAGGACACAGGGAGGTGCATGGGGCATACCACGGAGAAGTTTTAAGAAAACTGAAAACCACATTGGTGAGCAAGAGGCCAGAAAAGTAGCAAGAACGTGTTTTGCATCTCAGTGAGATGCTTGCTTGTCCTGTGAGCGGCACAAGGGCTGCTCTATGAAGGTTTGGTGGACCATCCTTATTACTGCCGCGCCCCCCCCCCCCAGTCCTGATCTAGCCCCTTCAGGTGGCTTTTTCTTCCCCAAACTCAAAGAACACTGCAAAGGACCAGGATGGGAGGCCCACGCGGCTGCTGGGACGTGGTGTCAATTGAAGGAGGCAGGAAGGGTAGAGACGGACACACACCTTCAGAAGCGCCCGGGTCTGGATGGAGGATGTGGAAGAACGAGCGTTGCCTCTGAAGCTTTTGGATCAGCAGGGCGTCTACGATGCCCTAGCTGTACGCTTCGACTTTCCCTCATAGCAGGGGGCTTCAGAAGGTTCTCAGAAAAGTGGAATGGAAATTCAGTCCACGAACTCTTGAAGCCCCCTCCTATTTCCCAAGCCATTAAGCATGGAAGTGTCTAGTTGATTGGCGAAACAATTTGTCCAAGTGTCTACAACCTGGAGATGGCAGAGCACCGTGTGGGAGGGCACAGGCTTCGGCAGCAGAGTCCTGGGTTTGGGTGACAGCTTTGCCACTGAACTGGCTACTCGGCCTTGGGGAACTTATGACCTCGGTTTCTTGGGTAATGTGAGGGCGAGCAGCCTAAGGAGGCGGGTGGCAGCAGCTGTGGAGTGAGCCAGCTGTGCTCTGCTTGCTGCCCACCAGTTGCTAAGGAGACCAGCAACACCAGCCCCTGACAGGCTGTGGCTGGAGTCTGGCCCACACCGGAGAGAGACCCCGGGGAAGGAAGGAGAGAATAGGAGGGCCCTGGCTCATCTCCCGGGCTCTGGGTAAGGCTATCGGCCCCGGGCTGCCTGAACAAACTCAGCTTGCTCCCTGAGGAAATGGAGTGTTCAGCCTCTGGCCTCGCTGGGTCTGGAGAGCTGAGTAACTCTTGTGCCATGGGAGTGGGCTGCAGTTTGTGCTGTTGTCCCGTGGTGCTAGTCTGGGGGTGATGCCCAGACGCTGCGAGGGGGGCCATACAGCCAGAGTGACACATAATCTAACTCCTGGCTTTGGAAATGGCACCCTCCCTGAGCAGGGCTGGCAGCGGCCTGCTGTGTGAGTCGTGGCTCTCTATCTCCTCGCTCCAGTCTCTTCTGGCAGCTTGGGCAGGACCCCTGGCCCTCTAGTGACCCCTGCACCGCTCTTCCCACCCTTGATGCCGGGGGTTTCACCCGGCTGAAGGAAGGAGTGGGGTTCAGAGGAGGAACTGGGGAGCCCACGTGTGAGGGATTGAACCCTGCCTGGGTTTTTCCAGCTGTGCCACCTTGGACCAGGCACTTAGCTTATCTGCGGAACTGGGGTAATTATAGCACTTTCCCCTGGGGCCTGATGTGAGGATTAAGCGAGTTAATTCTTGTAAAGGGCTTAGCACCCACTCAGGCACACCGTGTTTATCCAATGGAAGCTATTATTGTCATTTAAGGGGCTACATTCCTGGGAAGAGTGTGTATCTCTCCTTGTTGTAGAATAAAAATGATAATATTATTATTTTTATTAGGATGTGACTTCTCTTGAAAACAGTTAAAAGTAGGATGGGTTGATTGCATCGGCCACCTTGTTACTAGGCTGGAGCAAGTGCCGGCTGCCCCCTCGGCTGGGGCTCGGGCTCCCTCAAGTACGTAAGCCTTTCCTGGCCCCTTTCACGATGTGCGTGCTTTGCCCCTGCAGGCACGTGCTGCTTCTGTTTAAGATCCCAGATGAGTCTAAGTGAACGCAGACGCAGCGGCTCTAGTGCAAAGGCCGCCTGGCCTGTGCTCAGAGCCAGAGGGGCAGGAGATGCAGAGGGAAGTCGAGGAGCCTTGAATGTGAGACTGGCTCGTGCCGGTGGCTCTGTTCCCTCCCATCCCTAGGCTGGCAAAGACCCTCTGGGTTTCTGAGGCTGTAAATCCTTACAGGAGCAGAAAGCTGCATCTTTCTTCTGCAGAGCTGTCGGGACTGGAACTGCTGACCTGTGGTTAGCAGCCTGACACGTATCCACCATGCCAGCAGGGCTCGCTTACTGGGAACGCAGGAGACTCTTCATGCTTGCTTGCTGAACAAGTGAATGAAGGAAGGAATGCAGTGACCGCACTGCAAGCCAAGCGTTTAGCTAGACTTTTTCCCAAACTTTCCCCGCCCCTCCTCCCCATCCCACCCCCCATCACCTCATTTACCACTGTATGCCCAGAGCCTGGCTCGGTACCTGGCACATAGTACGTGCTCAACCAGTATTTGCTGAGTGAGTGAATGCATGAAATGAACGTAGTGTTTCTTTGCCCTGGGTCGGAAAGCTGTAGCTGGGCTTTTACAGATGGGGGCACCCTGCACTCCTCTTTGTAGCTTATGTGGCTCACCCACCGGGTGGACTGACACCGCTACAGCCTATTAGAAGACACCCCGTGTGCAGGGGCTTATGGCTACGATTTCCCAGGCAGCCTCTGCAGTTTGCTGCCACACTGAGTTTCCCAAAGTCCTTGGCAAGGAGTCTCACTAGCTGTCCCGGCCACTTATTCCTTGGGCAGTTGTGCGTGTCCCATTAATGGGCACTGCATCTTATCATTTCCTGCTGTGCTTAGAAGCCCGGCCTCTGGGGGTGTTGGACTTTTTTGATGTTCCAGAACGACTAGGGAATCGGGCCTGAACAGTGACAGAGCTGCCTGTCATCTGGCTGAAAGGAGCCGGACCGTTTGGGGGCAAAGTGCTCCAGCTTGGGCTTGGGGAACCAGCTGGCTCTGTGACCCTGGGCAGACCACTTCATTTTTGTGAGCCACGTCCCCAGGGCCCTTGGGCCTCTAATGCTAAGTCAACACTCAGCGGCGGGCTCCCGGAGTGGAGTGATTGTTCAGCTGGTCTGTGTTTCTTGGTGAAATTGTAGCTGTTTTTATTTTAGAACTTTTCATTTCAGCGCCTGTTCCAAGTGTGAAAAAAAAAAAAACCCAACAAAGCAACAAGTGCACTAGCTATGAGGAATTCATATTTTGTGATTTATTTGAAGTATTATTATTACATCAGAAAGCGGTAGGGTGTTTTTTGTTGTTGTTAAATAGGTTTTTAAAAGGCTGGCTGCCTTCTTAAGTGTGATTTTATTATATCTGGGGTGACTTTTTCCCGCCCGCCGTGAAGGATAGACCTGCAATTTATAAGGGAGGTCTGTGGGAACCTTCAACAACAAGGCTGGCTGTGTTATTCCCAAAGCCACAGCCTCCTTGCTTCCAAGCCGGCTGCAGGGGAGCCTGCACGGCAGGGTTCTTTCAAGAGAGCTGGGTGATGGGAGATGAGCCGTGCCTACATCCAGCCTCAAGGATTAAGGGGTCTCAGAAAGAGCAGGATCTCCATTGGTATGCCAGCCCGGCCCTCTTATTCTTTAGATTAGGGAAACTAAGGCCCGGAGTGGAAAGTGCCTTCATGTCTGCCCCTCGCTCTGTGTGGAACCTCACTGGCCCCAACCCTGTTTCCCCCATGTGAACAACCGCCCCGCCCCCACGCCCCCACGCCACTGTGCATGCCCGGCGGTGGGCATTCCCCCGTATGGTGATTAGCTTTCCACGTGTCACTCATTGGAAGGGCTGTGTCCACGCAGCACCCTCTTGACCCAGACGTCCCCCACGCCGCCCCCACCCCCATCAGCTAGGCACTACCATCCAGCAGAGCGTTTATTGGCATCATTTCTCCAGGAGAGAGACCGGAAGACTTAGCAAATTCAGACTTTAACATTTTTATCTTGAGTACTCCCAAAGAGCCCCCTTCCCCCCGCCCCCAGCATCTCCCACCAACCCCCCTATGGCTTTCTCTCGCACAAGGAGTCAGGGGCACAAAGCAGGGACAGCACAGGTGAAGCCAGCAGGCACAGGCTACATTGAGAAATCAACCCAGCGAGCGGCGCGGAGGAGCCATCTTTGTTAAGGGCAGACTAAGCCGCTCAGGACGCTGGAGGGTACAGAAAGAGGGCTGCCTTGACGCTTCTGGATGGCTGGGGAGGCTGACTGGGGCTTGGGTGAGGCTTTCCTTTTCTGTTCTCTCAAAACAACGAAAACATAAAACCATGCAAAGAAAGCCTTCGCAAGCCGCTAAGTGTCAGTAGCTCTCTCGTGTCCCTTTTCAAAGATGGCCACCCCTGCTGGCCACTCAAGAGGGGAGCCGCAGCAGCAGAAGATACCGGGTGTGGAGAGAGACAGGCAGCGGGAGAGAGATTTAGTGTTCCACAGAAGTTGTTTGTTTAGTTTAGGCTTTTTGTTTTTTCTCCTTTTTTATTGATGGGATTTAAAGTGCATATAACGGAAGGCAAAGTCCAAGGCCTAAAGAAAGATGGGAGGCCCAAGATAGAGGCTCAGAGAGTCTCAATGCCGCCGAGGGGTACCCACCTAAAAAGGCCACTTGAGCTGCAGAAAGGATGGAGAAGGAGATAAAAACAACAAACAAAACAAAAGGGGGGGGGGGCAGAGAAAGAGGGTGGGCGGGGCGGGGGCAGAGGAAAAAAGACAAACACGGTTCAGAAATTCAGACCACCGGGGCACATTGGTATTCCAGATAGGAAAAGGCAGGCTGCCCTGAAACAGCATTTATTCCAGGAACTGGGGAATGGACAGGAAGGAGGCGGAAGGGAGCCTTGGCTGGGACACAGTAGCTCAGGAGACCCAGAGGGAGGATCTAAGGAGACTCCAGTCAGTCAGGAGATGGCCAGGCCTGGGCACCTTGGCCGGGGGCCTCCCCAGGGCTGCCCGGGGGAAGGGACCGTCCCTTGGCTGCAGGCGGGTGGCGGGGGCCCCACTCACCCACACAAGCCGTGCCATCCTCGTTGGGCTCGTAGCCCTGAGAGCAGCGCTTGTTGGTCCGGCACCTGTAGCTCCCGTAGGTGTTGACGCACACGGGCTTGTCTCTAGGGCACACGAACGGGAACTGGATGCACTCGTTGGTGTCTGCAAGGCGAGCCAGGGGAGCCACTCAGTCTCAGCTGGGAGGGGGGTGACCGTGGGTGGTGGGTTCTAGTTCAGGTGACTTTAGGCCTCAGTTTTCCTCACTTCCGTTTCCAAGGCTGACTCCTCCTGCAGGTGCCCTCTCTGGGCTGGCAGGCTCAGCTTGCCTGGCCTCCTTCCCCTTCACCGCGCTTTCTCTTGGCCAGTCCCTGGGCCTACAGGATTCGAAACCTCCTGTCTCGTTGGCCCCAGTGACCTACCCCAAAGCTCTGCTTGAATGGCTTCCATGCGTCTCCGATGGCGTTCCCTGCAGCCCTCCCTCCCCCCTCCCCCACGCTCCCTAACTCAACAAAGAGCGACTTGCACCCAGAATCCAAGGATCCCCTTTTCCTTACCCCCAACCCACACCCCAACCCGCCGCCATCAGGTCAACTCTGCCCCATAACGACCTCACCGAAGGGCACCCGAGACGGTCCCTCTCATCACCCGCCCCTCCCCCCACCCTTAAAACAGCCGGTGGCTTTGAACTGTGCACCTTGTGGTTGGCAGCCCAATGCCTCATCCCTAGCACCACCAGGGCTCCTTATTAGACAGCAGGCCGTGTCCATTCTCCCACAGAGCCCCTCTGTCTGTCCACCTCCCACTCCTTGGCCACCCCTCCGCCCCTCGTCAATGTCTGCAGAGGCCTCCTGCCGGGTCTCTTGGCCTCCCCTCTTCCCGACCCACTGGAAAAGGCTGCAGCCAGAGACCTTTTAAGAACACGGATCGTGTCCTGTGATTCCCCCTGCTCCTAATGGTCCTAAGAACAGAATCCTGGTTCCTTACCAGCCCTGGAGCTCACCTGTGCTTGACTCCGTCTCCTGCTACCTCTGCGGGCCCCGGGCTCCCTTCCTTCTACCAGCCTCTGCTCTGCTACCCCCTCTGCCAGCAAAGCTCTCTCTCCCCTCACACCTTTCCGGGTCTTTCTCCTCCATCAGCTCTCAGCCCCGTGGTGCACCTCGAAGGCCCTCCCGACCATCTGTCTAGAACCTGAGGGTTGAAGCCGGAGTGGGGAACGTCAGGCCCTCGGCCGCAGAAGGCCCAACAGATCATTGAGACCGGCTCACCTCCCATGCCTCACCAAAGAGAAGCCGTCATTTTAGGGGTGAACTAATCCAGTGTGTGACCAGTAGGGGCTTTGAATGCTCCCAGGCAGGTAAAAGGCTCCCCACCTGTGGGCTGAAACATCGATTCCCACACTTACTGGGCCTTCTGCCCCCTTTTCAGAAAAAAATAAAAAATTACTCAGCACCTCGCCCCTCCATTAAAAATCAGGTATCTGCTTTTGCAGACCCCGGTTCGTTCCAGCACCCACTCATCGAAGGGAAGGTGGGTTGGCCTTGCCCTGCCTGCTTTCTGGAACGCAGGCCATTGGGTCGAAGGGCTCCTGGTGGCTAAGCTGTCCCCACACGATTCTTTTCCTTCCCTGGACTCTGTGGCTTTCAGAGCTGCCGTCCTGGTAGCAGAGCACAGCCCTCCCCACCAGAGACCCCCTCTGTCCACTGCACACGCGGCGGCACCTCCCCTACTCCCTGTTTGATCCAACGCTCCCTAGTGACAGCCAGCCTTGGCGGCCAGTCCTGTGCTAGTGGCTTCCCTGCTGGCTCTGCTGGTGGCTGGGCGTGCACCCTGAAGCCCAAGGCCCCGTGCCCCACTCATTCTCTGCCTTCCCGGCAAGGAGGCGCTGCCAAGCCCAAGACGGCAGTGAGTCAGCCACCACCGGCTGCTACCATCCCACCCACCTTGGTGAGTCACGGTGGGAGCCTTGGCATCTGGAACTCCAGGGACGGCACACTCCCCACCCGCCTCTCCAGCCCCTGGTCTGCAACTCAGCCTTGCCAGGGCTCTGGCTGCCGATCTGGGGAGCACCTGGCCTCGGTCCCACCCTTTGGTGCCCGAGGGCAACTCACCCATGCAATGGCCAGTTTCCTGCTGGGAGAATCCTTGGCCACACTGCAGGATGGGTGAAAACAGAGATACCGGTGAGTGGAGAAGGTTCCATCTCAGGTCCCCTCCTTGTCAGCTGCAGAGTCACCCAGTTCTCGGAAGGCGGAGAACTCTCAGCTCTGGGCCTGCGCTAGCCCCTCCCTTCCATGACCCCCTCCCTTGTACTGAGAACAGGAGGTGGTGGGGAGGAGGCCTAGCTCGGATACAGTTCTATCTATGTGCACTTGGGCTCCCCTTGCCACAGCTGGGAGGCTCCCCCCAGCAGGACCTCTCTCTCCTGTAGCACAGCCCCGTAGGGCTTGGGCAGGAGGGTGACATGGCTGTCTCTGCAGTGTTGGCTAGAGGCCTGCGCCTTCGCCCACCTCCAGTGGGACTGGGTCCTGAGGGTTAGTCTCGTCCAGGGGGTAGGCGATCTCCAGCACCGAGTTCATTTCCCCGCCGGCCACGTTTCTGCTCACCATCCTGCCATCCGGCCACGTTACCTCCACGCTGCTGGCTTCATCCTTCCCTGAGGGACAGGAGAGGGAGGGTGTGAAACAGAGTAGAGCAGGGCCTCTCGGCCACAGGCTTCGTGCGAGGCAGTCACTGCCCGTCCTGAGTGTTGGGGCATTGGTGAGCCGGGCAGACAGGCTCCCTGCCCTCTAGAGAGTGGACGTGGCAGCAGAGAGATATACTGTATCTGAACTGCCCAACGCCATTGCCCCCAGAGCCCTGGGCCTGCTAGGGACTTGGGGTGGGAAGATGTGCGCGAGGAAGCGAATTGGAATTTTCAAGTCACTGTGGTCCCTTGACTTTGGCATCAGGAGCCCCTGCGGCATAGGGGTTACATGTTGGGCTACTAACCACAAGGCCAGCAGTTGGTGACTGCCTGCTCCTCTGAGGGAGACAGACAGGCTTTCTGCTCCTATAGAGCACAGTCTGTAAAGAGTGACGTCTTGGAAACCCACCGGGGGCGGGTCTACCCTGACCTCGGGGGTTGCTAGGAGTCTGAATGGAATGGTTGACTTTGAGGCTTGTAGCCCCTGGGCCACCAGGCTTCCCTGGTGGGATGGCACAGGGGCCGGATACCAGCCTGGTGGCTGCTTTGCTATGCAACCCGGGACACGTCACTTATATCAAGGGAGATGCTGTGAGGAAGGGGCAGGGCTCCCTGGGGGTGACCCTGTTCCCTGGCAGGGAGGAGGCAAGTGGGTGGACAAATTAGTCATGCCAGCTGTGGATAAGCTCTTCGAAGAAACCCCAAAACAGAGCAATGGGGGAGGGGGAGGAAGTGGGGTGCAAGGTGGGGCTTTTCTCATCTCCGAAGAGGCCATGTGGGAGCCGAGTTCTCAGTAAAACCATGAGTGACAAAGGAGGGGGTAGGGGGCAGGTGGGGGCACAGGGGCAAGATCAGGGCACAACACGCAGGTGTTTGTCACAGAGAACATTCTTGGCGAAGCCATTCGCACGCCCCCAAAAGCAGCGCGCTGTTGTTGGCAGCTCTGGGGCAGAGCTGCTGTTAGGTGTTGAGCCATTGTCAACGCCTGCCCCAGCTCCTGCATCAGGAAGCAGGTCCCTCCCCCCCCCCCCCCGTGGGCCCGGCCCCCCCCCCCCCCCCCCCCATCACCGTCACCATCACCACCACCAAGGTCAGCCTGATAGGGATGGGTTGAGAGGGGGGTGGGGCTCACCAGTCTCCCAGGTAGTCACCTGAAAAGCAGGCCAGTGCTCTCTGCCTGGGACCTTGGCCGCTAGCAGGTAAGAGGGAGGGTGCCACCTCCTCTTCATCATTCCCCTCCCCGCCGGGAGGCAGAGGGCCCTGCTGAGGGCCCCACAGCTCCACACACTCCCAAGCATCCTTGATGGGCTGACTATGATTTATCATCTACCGCTCACCTGTCACACTCCCTTTCCCCTAATGTATGTAGATGCCGTTAGAAAACAAACGTAAGCTTGTCAGTGCAGTGGACTTGATAGCAACTTCCGGTCCTTGGAGGGGTAGTGGTGACACAGGGGGCCTCAAGGTCAGCAGTTTGAATCCACGAGCTGTTCCACAGTCTCAGAAACCCACGGGGGCAGGTCTACTCTGTCCCACAGGGTAGCTAGGAGTCAGAATCGACTCAACGGCAGTGAGTGTCCTTTGGTTTGGGGCTTGATCAACCGATGGCTTGCAAAGGCAGCTAGCCACTATGCGGGCAGAGTGGAGTCTATGATGTTTTGAAGCATAAATCCCATCTTTTATTAGAGTTGGTGGACCAGTCTCATCTTCCTCCCACACAGCAGCTGGCGGTTTTGAATTGCCCACCTGGTGCTTAGCAGCATAACTGATACCCCACTAGGCCACCGGGGCTCTCTTAGGGTTGAACTAAGTCTCGGCTGCCTAACTCCTGGGGATGTCACCCAGTGAGAAAATACGGTCTCTGTTACATCAGCGAGCCCACGTCAGGGCAGGCAGGTCCTAGCCACCTCACTGAATTAAAGGGGGACACATAGACAAAGAGTCAAGCCAGTGTGGATTGGGAGAGACAGGGACCAGGGCCACCCACAAGGAAAACATCCCTGTGAACTTCTTTGCACTAGGACCATGAGAGAATCCGTGTCTGCTCCGTGTAGAACCTGGTTGTGGTGCATGTGTTACAGTGTCCATTGTACGCCCCGTCCAGGTGGAAGGGGGATCTGTGTGGACTGTCGCCACTCTATGTGTGGACAGCTCCCCCGGGGGAAGGACCAGCTGTTCTCTTTTCTCTCCCGAGTTCCAGAGCCAGTTGGGTGGGTGGACAGACGGACATCCTGAGGAAGTCACATCTCAAGGGAGCTCCATCTGCTCCCTGCTTCCCTCTGTGCCTGGTGCTTCTCTCCCCGGGCAGTCAGAGAGGTCTGGTCCGAATGTCCCAGCCTCAGTCTGGGCTGGAAGCTAACCTGGGCAGGGGCCAGCTGCCACCCTCTGGGAGTGCGGAGGTGAGCGGCCCCTGACGCGGCCAGCAGGCATGGGGAAGGGCTCTGAGAGTGGAGATGAGCAGGCTTCTCCCATCTCCCCCTAGCCCAGCCTCACTGCTTCTGGTCCTTCTGCTTTAAGGAGTCACAAGCATTCACCTAAATGCCTAGTCGTCCCCCCCCCCCCCATCTATAACACGCCTCCTCCGCACTTGTCAACTGTCCTGTTAGCCAACACGTCACGTTTGCGGCAATAGTGTGTGGGGCTGGGAAAAGACTCTCTATTTGGTTCATTAAAAGATGCCTGTCTGGCAGGAAGAAACGCCGGGGTGGGAGGCCAGAGGAAGGCGGCTGGGGCTGTGCTGGTTCCCTGTCAACTTGGCTGGCCCGGAAGCCCGGTGGTTTGGCAGTTAGATAGCGATCCGATTCGGCAGTGATGTCATGATGCAGTTATGATGTAGTTCTCCATCCCTGCATAATGCTGGGTTTTTTTGCATAACAACCTGAGCTTTGCAACTTAACCAAGCCTGTACATGAAGCTGGGTGTAATTCCTTCTCGGCAAGAGGGTATGGAGATGCAAAAAGAGAAAAGAGAAGCGTGTCCCTTTCGAATTCGTAGATGAGGGTCAGGTGGTGTGGCATTGCAAGGTATCCGATGGCACACCATTAATGAGGTACGTGGATGCCCTTAAAGCAAAGAAGACAAAGGAAAGGAGACAAAGGAAAGCAAACATTCCTCACCTGAGCCATCGGGACAGGTGCAGGCACACACTTTCCCTTGTGACTAAAGTGCCACAAATAACGCCAACGAACCTCCCAAGGGTCATGGACACTCACGCATTTACATCTTGCACATGAGGCCCTGCCCTCCTCCCCTCCTCCAAGCCCAGAGTGCGGCCAGGAGGATTAGCTGGGAAAGCCAAGGGGCCTCTCCCCTGCCACCGAGTAGCTGACTGATCTCTCTGGGCCTCAGTCTCTTCACCTGTAGAATGGAGGCGTCGGCTTCCTTACAGGGCTAACGAGCCCAGGAAGGACAGCCTTCCTCGTCATTAGAAGGTGAGCCCTGCACCAGGTGGCCCACTCTCAACATCAGCGTCCCCATCTCTTAGACACAGAGGCGCCCTGCGATCCCTGAAGGCCCTCCCCTCCTTGGTACAGAAATGACCACTCGGTGAACACTTACTGCAGCCCCAAACTGTGAGGTGTTAGTTAGCCCCCCCCCCCTGTCCCCCATCCTGAGAGGACTTCTCTGAGGAAGATGCCACTCTTGTAATTTCCACTGTAGAGATGACACGCTGGGGCTTGGAGAGGTGAAGTCAAGACCAGCACCGTGCAGCAATGCTGTCTGACCCCAGGGCTCACACCTGCTATCCCCAGACCCCCCATGTGATTCTACTTACCCTGGCCCCTGGGAGTGGTGAACTGAGTGGTCCTATGATCCTACACTGGGGACAGGTGGCAGTGAGGCAGAGAGGGGAGGAAGGGCGAAGAACATTCCAGGCAGAGAGGACACCCAGCTATTAAACCAAGGCCATTTCCATTGAGTCCACTTCAACCCATGGCGCCCCCTACGCGCTCAGAGTAGAACTGCGTCCTGCAGGCTTCTCCAGGCCTTTCCTCTGATGTGGCTCCGGATGTGCCGCACTCCCACCTTTCAGTTACTAGTGGAAGGCTTAATGGTTCGCGACCCCCAGGGTCAGAGGTCTGTGGTGCACAGGCGGCCTTTGAAGATCGAGGAGCAGCGTTCAGACAAGCTGTGTTGAGTGGGGGGCTGGGAGGGGAGACTGGGCAGGGCTTCACAGCCTTGGTGGGTCGCAGATGCTAATCTGTGCAGTGACTTTCCGAGGCGGGCGCTGTGTCCCCATTTTCCAGATGTTGACATGGAGACTTGGCGAGGCAACGTGAACAGGGTCTGCTGTCCTCTGTCCAGGGTCCCTGCGAGATCCGCTCCCAGCCACTGCACAGTGGTGGCCTTTAAACTGGCTCACCTGCCTGGTGGTGGTGGGTAGGGTAGGGGCACCCCATATTACCCAGCAGGGACATGAGGTTAAGAACGGTAACGGGTTTGCTCTGGCAGCCTTTAAAGGACAAAGGACAGGGAGGTGCACAGAATTGCAGCTTTTCAGAAGAATCACAAAGAAAGCAGATGGTGGGAATACAGTTGGCGGAATATTTTTGCACTTTAATAAAGCCGTTTTTGTGTGGGCCACTGAATTTTCCTTCCCTAAATGAGCACCAGCCGGCTTGGAGGCGGCCCAGAGTCACTGGCAAACAATGAGCTGAA
Source organism: Echinops telfairi (assembly GCF_000313985.2). Lineage (NCBI taxonomy): Eukaryota > Metazoa > Chordata > Mammalia > Afrosoricida > Tenrecidae > Echinops > Echinops telfairi. The sequence goes on along the minus strand of NW_022103968.1, from coordinate 30,959,402 downwards.
GCAGGGGAGCAGGAGGTGCTGTCAAGGCCGGGGTCCGCTGGTCCGCCCGGGGCACAAATAGATTAGGGTTGATTATTGGTGCTCGATTGTATTGGCTGCGGTTGGTAATGAGCCGCCTCAGCCCATGGTCCATTAGGACAGCAGTGTGTTTGTGTGTGTGTGTGTGTGTGTGTGTGCGCAACTGCGAGGAGGGTCAGGGCCTTGGGCTGCTGGACACCCACAAAGCCATAAGCAGAAATGCTTATGCACGAGCCTGGTGGTTGGGCAGCACCCAGAAGGGCAGAGAAAGCCCAGGTCACTCGAGGGAGCCGCACAGCCTGGGCCAGGGGTTTCCACGGAGCATGGAGGGAATGGTGGGCAGCTCTGCATAAGAGGGTGGGGCCTTCTGGGCAACCTCCAGGGGACAAAGCACCCTTCATCTCGAGGGCCCTGCGGTGTATCCGCCGATTCCCTATAGCATGCGTCTGAACCCTCCTCCGTGAGCACGCTCTGCAGCTCAGCAAGGCCTGGCGTACTGAGAGGCATGGCTATGAGGTGCACTTGAGCAAGTGCAGGCCTGAGCGTGGGTGCAGGGTGCGGTGAGGTGCCCTCTCAGGGGCCTTCTGAGCATCCAGGGCATCTGTGACCCCCACCCACTGCTCAGCCAGGCCGTCTAAGATGCCCGTTCCCACACCCCAACTCCCTGGTTGCCCCCCTGCAAACACAAACTTCTCAGATTTGGGAATAATCTAACTGCCCATCCCTGGAGGGCTTGCTAAATAAATAAAGGGCATGCTGCCACCCACTGCCACCCTGCGCAGCTCCGGCCAACGGAGGAGTGGTGAGCAGGTATGTTTTGAAGAGAACGAAGCAGCCTCAGAACAAAAGGAAGAGTACGATCATTTGTGTTATATATCTCTCTCCCAAAGAGTATCTATGTCTATGAATGTATACTGTGAATACATTTGCCTGCAATCAACGCGCATTGAAAAGCATGGGGCTGCGCACAGACCAGCAGAGGCCAATGTGCAGGTAGTCCTGGCTTAGGAAGTGTTCCGCTTCCGTGAAATGCACCGAGACCCTCAGCCTCTCCCCGCCCCCCTGCCCCCTCCCCCTATGACTATCTCCTCATCGTGCTCGAACACCGTTGCAGCACGCACTGTGCTGATGCTGTCCTTCCCAGAAGCTCCCTTCCAGACTCCCAGCATGATGGTTTATAAAGATACCCATACTACAAGGCCGTCATCGTGAAAGGTTAAAAAAAAAAAGGTATTTGACTTAGGTCAGAGCCGATTGATAACACAGTCGTCAGAACGGAATCCCAGTGCCTTATCCCCCAAGGGACTGCTTGCTCCTTCCCCTCCACACCCTGTGTTTCCAAAGCACTGAACACTTTCTAGGACTGCTGGTGGCCTAGTGGTTATGTGTTGGGCTGCTAATGGCAAGGTCAGCAGTTTGAAACCACCAGCAGCCCCATGGGACAAAGATGAGGTTTTCTACTCCCATAAAGACGTACAGTCTTGAAATCCAAAGGGACAGTTATTCCCAGCCCTCTAGGGTTGCTATGAGCTAGAATGGACTCAACGACAGCGAGTCTGTTTGAGTAACACCTTCTAGTATTTGATCCAAGGAAGCCCCAACTCTGACTGACTATGTGAGGCTGCCATGTGACCCAAAGGGCTCGATGGCAACTGGCTTGATTTACAGTGTGTGTGCGCATGCACTAATGTTCAGCCAGATGCCTGGACCCCCTTCCTGCCCACAACACTATGGCGATCACCTTGGTGCTTGGGTGGGCTCACACGCTAAGTCTCCTTGGGCTGCCTGGTAACTAACTGTGGGGATAAGGATGCCCAGAGAGCAGACAGACCCTGGTTGGCTTGGGGAGGTGATGCATCTCCAGGGTCTGCTCCTCAGGCTGTGGTGTCCAATCCACCGGGGTTCCAGGCCAGCTCTCTCTACCGTCAAGAGGTGAGGTTTGGACAAGCTACTTACCCTCAGTCTCAATGTTCTGGCCTGTAAGATGGGTGTTATGATCCTGAAAGCATGACGTTGGGGTGAGAATCAAGGGAGATCTCTTAGGCAAAGCACTGAGCCCAGTGCCTGGCACACACTGACCCACTGCCACCCGGTCCACGCTGACTCACAGCGACCCTGCACAGGGTTTCCCAGGCAGAGCATCTTTATGGGAGCAGACAGCCTCATCTTTCTCCTGCAGAGTGGCTGGTGGTCTTGAACTGCTGTCCTTACAGGCACCTGTAGGGTCCACATAAGGAACAGCTGCTCGGGAGTGACAGGCGCTCCAACTGCAAACCAACCCACCGAGGCTGAGGCGGCCTGAAGACATGCTATGTTGCATATACAACTTATGTGTATGTATGTAACCTGGCCCAGCCCTCTGAGTATTTATTGTGTCTTTTCCAGGTGCTAGAAAGATTAAGTGTTCCCTATAACAATTGAAAGGCACACTGCACATACACAAAACCTATGGAAGCTCACCTGGCTTCGCTCCATGTCCAAATTCTTTTTGTTTCCTTAGATGAAGAGAGACATGAAAGATTTGATGACGTAGAAGAGGTGAAGGAAAAAATGATGGAGGTGCTGTCAGCCATCCAAATAGATGAGTTTGAAAAGTGTTTCCATAAGTGGAATCGCAGATTTGATGAATGTATTAAGTGTAATGGAGAGTATTTTGAAGGTGATAAGGTTGTTTTGTAAAAAATTTTAAATACATAGCTTTGGAAAAAAAAACCTATGGAAGAAAATAAAAAGCATATATTCTAGCCAGGGTTTGAATCCTAGCTCTGCCATTTACCTAGCAGATGACCCAGGGCGGGTTTGAAGAATTTTCTGATCCTCAGTTTCCCAGGTGTAAAGGGGAATAATAATACTGCCCATCTTGCCAATGATCCTTATTCGCGGTCCAGCTTTCCCAGGTAACATGCCATGCTTGGGTCAGGCTCACCTTAGTCCTCAAAGTGACGTCTTTGTCCTTTACCACGTTAAAGAGGTCACGTGTGCCGCCGGATGTGCCCAATGCGCAATACTTGTATGTTTTTGATTTCCTGACTGCTGAATTACAATCCCGTTGAAGAATATCGAAAATACCACGGGCTGCCAAAGAATAAAGACATCTTGGAAGAAGTTAGAACCGGAGTATACTCCTTGGAGGTAAGGATGGCGAGACTCCGGCTCATCTCCTTTGGCCATGTTCTCGGGAGAGCCCGGTCCCTGGACAAGGGTGTCATGGTTGGTAAAGGAGGGGCAGTGGAGAAGAGGAGGCCTCTCGAGGTGAAGGACACAGGGGCTGCCACAATGGGCTCAGCCGCAGCAGCAGTCGTGAGAAGGTGCAGGACTGTGCATGTTCGTTCTGGTGTGCGCAGGAACCCATGCAGCAGCACCTGGCAACCACCACAGTGTCCGCCCCACTGGGTGGCCACAGGGCTCAGGCAGGTCGTCCCAAGGCTACTCCATCAGAGCACAGGGCTTGGCACAACCCCTGCTAGGTGGCGAACGACGAGATCCATCACTGTTCACACTTGGCTGCGTCGTCTTATTCTTTTTTCTATGCACATATGAGTGTGCAGAACATTAGCATGTATATTTTTATTAGTTTGAGACCATATTGCCTATTCTTTTAATATTACCATCACCTCACTTGGTGCTAACATATGGGGGAAGGTGTCGGGTTTTGAATCTTTAAGAAAGGCCGATATCCTAACCAGCCCCTCCTCCCTCACCTTTTCTCCACGATCCACCTCGCTCAAAGCCTTTTTAGAACACCCCCACCCCCCGCCCCAGTCTCTGCACCCCATGAATTAAAAACAACACCCCCTGCTATCTGGAATCATTAGAGATCCGAGGACAGCTGCACAGAGAGAGTCCGTACAGCCTTTGGCGCCTTTCCCTCGGCGGTTCTGTCTTGGTCAACTACAGCACACTGTGGGAAACCCGGAGATGTGGCCTTGGCCCAAGGAGTGTGCCTTGCTCTCTGCCATGTTGTCACTCGGGCAGACTCAGGCGTGCACCCTACCTTTAGCCGAGATACAGAACTGTGCCGCCACCAGCAAAGACAGTCCCTGGTCCCCTCCACCCCTCCTCCCGTCAGCTCTAACCCCTGGCAACCACTCACCGGGTGCCCGTCTCTAGAAGCGAGTCCTTTGAGAACGTTCGATGAACGGAACCAGACATTTGGGATCTTCTGGCATGGCCTTCCCCTCCCCACCCCAGAATTCCCTTCTGATCCACCCAAGGTGTTCAGGGTCTCCATAGCTCCCGCCTTTTGCTTGCTGAATACTCTTCCGTGGTACAGGGAGCCCTAGTGGTGCTGTTGGGGAAGCACTGCGCCTCGAACCTCTCACGGTCAGCGGTTCAAACCCACCAGCTGCTCCTAGAGGGAAAGATGAGGCCCGCGGCTCCTGTCAAGAGTGACAAAGTCTCAGAAATCCTAGAGAGGGTCACTCTGAACTGGAATCCACGTGATGGCAGTGGGTCTGCTTTTGTGGTTCATTATTTGGCATCGATGTCCCATGGGATGGGACGCTCCCCGGCTCGTGGGATGGTTCATCTGTTGAGGGATGCATGGGCTGACATCAGTCCAGCTGTTAGGAAGGCAGCTGCCAGGAATGTACGTGTCATTGGTCCGAGTAATGCCTATAATGCGCTCGGAGCTTGGACTTCCTCAGTGCGGCCGGGAAAAGCTCTAGTGAGCAGCTCCCGTGGAGATGGAAGCCTGGAAAAGTGCATGGATCGGGTCTCCCCTGTCACCCTGGTCACTGGGAGCTGGAGGCCCTGGGTGGCACCAATAACCATAAAAACAAATGTCTGGGGGTGGGGTGAGGGGGAATGAGCTGATACCAAGGGCTCAAGTAGAAAGAAAATGTTTTGAGACTGATGATGGCAACATATGTACAAATGTGGTTGACACAATGGATGGATGTATCTATTGTGGTGAGAGCTGTACGAGCCCCCAATAAAATGATTTTTAAAAAAGAACATGGCGAGGAGGGTGTAGGATGCCAAGTAGGGCTTAATCAAGGGCGATGTAACTGAGAGGAATTACTGAAATCCGAGTGAAGGCCGAACATGATAGTGGGACAAGAGGAAAGTAAAAGTAAATAGAGGAAAGAATTAGGAGGCAAAGGGCACTTACAGAGATCTAAATACATGCATGTACATATGAAAATATATTTAGATATAAGGATAGGTAAATAGATCTATTTATATGTTAAGTATTAATTAAAGTAGCAGAAGACCTCTACTCAAGTACTCCCTCAATGCAAAAACACTTTGTCTAATAACCTGGAATTCCATGATGCTCATCTTCCCAACACGATCGCTGAAGACAAAGTGAGTGCTAAGCAAATGTGGTGAAGAAAGCTGATGGTGTCCGGCTGTCAAAAGATATAGCGCCTGGGATCTTCAAGGCTTGAAGATAAACAAGTGGCCATCTTGCTGAGAAGCAACAAAGCCCACATGGAAGAAGCACACCAGCCTGCGTGATAATGAGGTGTTGATGAGATCAGGTATCAGGCATCAAAGACCCAGAGCAAAAAATCACAATGTGAATGAGAGGGAGTGCGGAGTGGAGGCCCAAAACCCATCTGTAGACAACTGGACATCCCCTTTCAGAAAGGTCACAAGGAAGAGATGAGCCAGTCAGGGCACAGTATAGCACTGATGAAACATACAACTTTTCTCTAGTTCTTTAATGCTTCCTCACCCCCATTATCATGATTCCAATTCTACCTTACATATCCGACTAGACCAGAGCATGTACACTGCTACAAATAAGAGCCTGCAACACAGGGAATCCAGGACAAATAAACCCCTCAGGACCAATAATGAGAGTAGTGATACCAGGAGGGGAAGGGGAAAGTGGGGGAAAAAGGGGGAAGCAACCACAAGGATCTACATATAACCCCCTCCCAGGAGGATGGACAACAGAAAATGAGTGAAGGGAGACATCGGTCAGTGTAAGACATGAAAATAATAATTTATAAATTATCAAGTGTTCATGAGGGAGGGTGGGAGAGAGAGAAAAAATGAGGAGCTGATACCAAGGGCTCAAGTAGAATGAAAATGTTTTGAAAATGATGATGGTAACAAATGTACAAATGTGCTTGACACAGTGGATGCATGTATGGATTGTGATAAGAGCTGTATGAGCCCCCAATAAAATTATTTAAAATAAATAAATAATAAAGGGATAACTTTAAAAATAAACAAAAAACCAAAAACCCTACAAATGTCTGCCCGTGCTAGGCCGCAGGGCAGTGGGATGTGTAGTTCGTGAAGAAACTGCCCAGCTGTTTTCCAGAGTGGCTGAGGAGTTTTATGTCCTCCCACTTCCCCCCAGGGAGGTGTAGGGACTCCAAATTCTCCTCCACCCTGCTGGTAGTAGGTATGGTCATTGTGTTTAACCTAGCTGTTCTGGCCCTGGTGGTGTAGAGGTTCCATGTTGGGCTACTACCTGCAAGGCCAGCAGTTCGAAACCACCAGCCAGCTCCATGGGAGGAAGACGGGCTTCTCTACTACCGCTAAGAGTTACAGTCTGGGAAACTCACACGGGCAGGTCTATCCTGTCCTATAGGGTCGCCATGAGTTGGCATCAACTCAGTGGCAGGGACTTTGTTTGTTTGCTTGGTTTTTGCTTTGAGTGTGCAGTGATATCTCATTAATACCACAGATATACTATATTTATGTATGTATGTATATACTTATCAAGTAGTCATTGCATTAGGTAAATCTGTGCTACAACACCTCCTAAAGTGTTGAAAAGCAACGCTGTCCCTTTGAGGACCAAGGTGCGCCTGACCCCAATCAGGTCTTTCCAATGCCCTCACAGGCATGTGAAGGTTGGGCATTGGATCAGGAAGCCCGAAGAAGAATGGGTGTAATTGAATTGTGGAGCTGGTGAAGAATCTTGAAAGTACCAGGGGCTGCCAAAAGGACAAACACATCTGTCTCCAAAGAAGGCCAGCCAGAGTGCTCCTGAGCGGTAAGGATGGCGGGAGCTCATGGCGTGTACTTTGGACACGCTGTCAGGAGAGCCCAGTCCCTGGAGAAGGGCATCGTGCTTGGGCAGCGAAACAGAGGAAGGTCCTTGGCGAGATGGACAACGGGCTCAGGCAGAAGCTCAATGGTGAGGAATGCGCCGGACCAGGCGGTGTGTCGTACACGGGTCGCTGGGAGTCGGAACTGACTCCATGGCACCCGGCAACCACATACGTGTATGTCCATGTTTATGTCGCATGTCTGTCTGTCTTGTACGTAGACATACATGAATTTTAACAAAGGGGGGATACGTTTTTTTCCTCCTCTATCCAAGAGCCACTTTTTGCCTCCTTGGGAGGGACACCATTCCCGTTGGGAACGTCATGGCTTCTCTAAGCCTCTGTCCACGGAAAACTCCAAGGGTTTGATGAGACATTTCAAGCACGAGGCCAGCCCCCAAGAAGCCAGAGAAACAGCTTGTTTGGATAAGCGGGCAGCCAGCCATCGTCTGAAGAGCAAGGCCTTGGCCCAGAGGCACAGCATGCACTCTGACCTGCTGGTGGACCAGTGACCGAGGCGAGGATTGGGATAAGACCAAGATGGCCAGCATTTCCTGTTCCGTCCACCCTACGCTCGGGTCCCTGGGGGGTCGGTGCAAACCCTTTGTGCACTTGGTTCCTGATCCAAGAGTCAGAGGTTCGAACCCACCTAGAGGCACCTTGGAAGAAAGGCCTGGGGATCTATTTCGGAAACATCAGCCACTGAGGACCCCATGGGGCCCAGCTCCACGCTGACAAGCCCGGCGTCACTGTGGGCGGTGACCTAAGCCAAGCGTCACTGCCTCCAGGAGCCGGTGTCCGAGTGGCATCCACACATCAGTCCTGGCAAGGCGGTCGGCTGTGGCTCCCTGAGCTGCTCAGCACCTTCAGGACTCTGTGCCCCCACGGGCCCCAACTCACCCAAGCCAAAGTGGGCCACAGGCTCCATCTCGCACAGGTAGCCAGAGCCCCCGTCGATGATCCTCAGGTGGGCCCCGCTCTTCTTGGTGTACAGCACCACTTTCGCCCCCCTGGCGAAGGCCCCGAACCGCGTCCGGGGCACGACTCGCAGCCAGTTGTTGCTGAAGCCCTGGTGGGAGGGGCAAGGCCGATGCCGATGTAGCCAGTGGGGCAGGCAGGAGGAGGGGAAGGGCAGGGCGAGCGGGGAAAGCAGGGAGGAGATGCTGGTGGTCCCTCTGGAAACCAGTGTTTGGGGGAAGAGGCTGAGAGCCTCCTCCCGGGAGCCAGGCCTTCTCTGCCCTGGATGCCAAGAGCCGATTTGGCCAGGGAGGCCCTGGATTTCTATGCTTTGCCCCTCTCCCCGCAGCCCCAGCCCACCTGATTCCCCCGGAAGACGGACAGCGGCTGCGCCATGGACTCTCCGTGGGACAAGATGAGGTCCAGCATCCCGTCTCCGTCGAAGTCCGTTACCACGCCCCCTGGGAAGACATAGATTTCATCACAGCCCAGGGCCAGGTGGGCTGCCCACAGCCCTGAGCGCAGCGGGCAAGAGGAGAGGAAGAGGCCGGGGCTGCGGGGAGGTGAGGGTGAGGGATGGGAGACGGGACTCGGGCTCCGCACCACACCTGCCTCTGCTGCTGTGCCCGCAGCCTCCCCACCTCTGAAGGCCCGTGAGCGTGAATGGAGATGGTTCTCAAGGTGATTCGGGCCAGGAGAGGGTTCCTCTTCCCCCACCACCCCCAGAGGCGCAGAGGGTGGGCCACTAGACAGGGGATCTGCTGGCCTATCGTGGACTGAATAAGCCCTCTTGACGTTTCAGATGCTTGAAGATTCCTGGCCTCCTTTTAGGCCCCAGAGTGTGGAGGAGGGGAGACAACGAATGTAGAGAACAAGGCTCAGACAACGAAGTCGCGTTTCCAGCACGGTGTATCGGGTGGCCATGGCAAAAGTGGGTCTGGTGACTCTTGGCCCCGGGCTCTTTCTCTGAGTGCCTGGCCAGCAGGGCCAGACTGCAGGCCCTCCTGCCTGGGTGTGGAAAAGATGCCCTTCCTCTCCCCATCTTCTCATTGCAATGCCAACGCTCCCCAGAGAGCCCTCCCCATGCCCCAAGCAGCCCTGGGCCGGGAAGTGACCTCTCCCCTTGGGGGAGGCCCACCTTTGTTCTTAACCTCAGTCTTCAGGTGGGGCGAGCCCCAAGGAGCCCAGGGGAGGGGCCCCTGCCCCCTCCTACCTTCCCTCTAGGACGCTGAGAGCCCCGAGGCTCCTCACCTGTGCCCCGGCCCTCAGGCTCCAAGGCATCTCCGGGGTTGAGCTCCTCGATGAGGGGGTCTCCATGCTCCCGGCGGATGACGCTGCAGAGAGGAGACAGGCTGTCCACGGACTGTTGCTTGTGAGCCAGGCCCCGGACCTGCAGGCTCGCTTGCTCCAGCCTCTGTCCCCTGAGCGTTCCCAGAGCCACCCTCCCCCCACCCCCCACCCCAAGCCCCTCTGCACACAGACCCTGCCAACACCCTGGACATCCCCTTCCCAGGCTTTAATTTATGTTGGCGAATATTGACTTTTCCCTTCTCTAATGGATGAATTATAGACAAGCCGGGGCAGGGCAGTTGATGGATGGGGAAGGGGTGGGGACACAACTCCCTTCAGCTGACCTTCACACCCTCCTCCAAGGGGTCCCTGCCTCTTGGGAGTCCTTAGTCCCACCCAGGTTCAAACCCCTCTGGAATGCCAGCTCCCCTGGACCTGCTCTGCTAGAAGCCATCCCGCCCTGGCCTTGTATCACTTCCTCGGCCTTTATCACGTTCCAGCTGTGTTCAAGCTCTTGCGAATGCAGCTTATCTGCCTGGATGGACCGCGAGCTGGCTGCAGGCCGGGACCATGCATTATTCATCTCTCCGTCCCCCCAGCAGCCGGCTCTCTGGAGCTCCAAGCACGTGTCTGTGGGATGTCTGCACAGGCTCCAGAGACAAAAGCGCAGAGAGAGAGTCTCTCTGGCTTGCAGGGGTCCCGTCTGGTTTGAACTCTGAGTCTGGGGATCTTAGCTTCAGAGAAGTCTGCTCCCCTCTGTTCCTCCTCCATGCAGCTCAGCTCAGCTCAGTGCTGAGGATACAGGTGGGCTAGCGCTACCGGCTTCCCCCTCCCCCTCCTCATTATCTACTCACACCCAGCTCCACACCTCTGGATGTGTGCCGCCGCAGTGGGGCACGGGGAAAGACACGGGGGTTCTGCAGGACTCTCTGCCACTCCCTGTTGTACTGTCAAATCAGAGTGCACACAGCCCAGAACTGCGTGTACCCCGAGCTCTGCAGGAGGTGGGGGTCCCCTGCATCGGGTCAGAGAGGGTGTCTGCTGGATGGAGTCGACACCCGAGGAGTGTTGTCTGTGCACCGGGGTGCACACCTGCTGCAGGGGTGCAAGCCCAGCCTGCTGACCCCGCCCTCAGGCGTGTCCTGCAGGCTCTGCCGCAGCAGGGCAGGGGCGCTTCTTGGTGGAGGCAACCATGCTGTTGTGAGAATCATGGGTTCTCAAGGATAAGCTCAGGAGCTCCGGGTGGTGCAAGCGGCTACTATGTTCAGCTGCCAACCATAAGGTTGGTGGTTCAAGTCTCCGAAGAAAGGCCTGGAGATCTCCTTTAGAAAAAGCAGCACTATCAGAATTCTAAAAATAAACCACCTCACCGAGGTGATGGAGAGGGCCAAGCTAGAGACCCAGGGCCCATCTGTGGATAACGGGACGTCCCTACGCAGAGGGGCTGCACGGAGGAGAAAACGCATCTAGGGAACAGTTTAGCACCGATGAAATACACAACACTCCTCTAGTTCTTTAATCCTTCCTCCTCCCACTATTAGGATCTCAGTCCAATCTCACAATTCCCACTAGTGCGGTGTACAGACAGTGGCACAGATGAGAGTTTCTAGAATACGGAATTCAGGAAGACAAATCCCCTCAGGAACAGTAATGGGAGCAACAATTCCAGGAGGGTAGGGGAAGGGAAGGAGGAGAAAGGTGGGTGGGGTGGGGGTGGGAATGGATAACAATGACGGCAGAATAACCCCCACCAGGGGAAGAATACCAGGATGGGCGGTATAAGCGATGTGTAAGTATTAACAACAATACATAATACATAAAGGGCTTGCAGGGGTGGCAGGGTCGGGAGGGAAGGGGGAAAAAGAGGAGCTGATATCAAAAGGCTGAAGAAGAGAGATAATGTTTAGAAATTGTTGATGCCAACTGCACATGTCCGCTTGAGATAATGGATGTATGGTTCGTTATAATATATGTAAGAGCCTCCAATAAAATGATTTATTAAAAAAAAAAAGCGAAGGAAAAGCAGCCACTGAGACCCCTGGAGCCCAGTTCTACTCGAGAGTCAGCGTGGATCCCGGGAACCAGAAGTTTGTGTTACCAATGTGTGCGGGGACTGGGTCAGGCCTAGGGGGATGGATGGCGGGCCCTGGGAAGGATGGGCTCAGAGCCCCCGAGGGCAGCTGCCAAGTCACAGGGGACCACAATGCAGAGTGCTGGACGGGGAAGGTGGGCCCGAGGGGAGCACAGGGCTGGGGTGCTTGGTCAGGTTTAGGCAATCAGGAAAGACAAGAGCCACGAAGCTGAGGCCGGAACTTGTGGAAATCCTGGGGGGCACGGGCGGTCGGTGAACACGCTGGCAGCTCACTGAAAAGGCTGTGAGAGCGCCGGGGAAGAAAGGCCTGAAAAAGCAGCCCTGGGAACTCTGGGATCACAGCTCCACCGGACACACCCGCCAGCCGTCACGGCTCGATGGTGGCTGGCGAGAGCGAGTCACGCACAGGAATTGGGGCTGCAGCGGAAGGCCTGGGAGCTTGCGTGGGCGGGGATGTGGCCAGCTGTGCAGACCCAGCAGCTGGCTCTGCAGGGCAGGAACTGGGAGGACTCGAGGGGGAGGGATGAGGACAGCTCAGAGGAGGCTTTGATGTGTAAGTAGGATAACTATACTTCCTGGTAGGCCTCGGGCAGTATCCCTTCCTGCCTGCTGTCCTGTTGCTGTCACCCATTGCCTCCCTGTCCCCATCTGAGTGTCCTGGTTTGGGTGACGAATTCTCTGCCCACCCTAACTCATTTCCATCAAGACAATCCCGACTCAGAGCGACCCCCCCGCCCCGTGTGCCATCATTGAGGTTCTCAGGGCTGATGTTTTAGAAGATCACGAGGCCTTCTGAGGTGCCTCTGGGTGGACTAGAACTGCCAACCTTTGGGTAACAGCTGATGTGTTCATGTTTTGCACTGCACTGGGGGTCTCTCATTACCCTTAACAAAAACCTACTGCCATCTCGTTGATCCCAACTCATAGTGACTGTGGTAGCTACATAATCTGGGGTCAACTCGAGACTATTAAAAGTGAAGGGGTGGAGTTTAGCCTGTCAATCAGGACACAGCTTGATGACTTCTTCTGGAGGTGTGAAGGAGATGAATAGCGCACTGGGGGCCAGACACTCTCTCTCTGGTTGTCTCTCTGTGAGACATTCCTGTTGACAGGCTACATGCAGCTACACTGATGGAACCAGAGCCCTGGAGGATCCACGTGGAGACGCATACCAGATGCTTCCACTGCCACTGGATCCACAAGACTTTCCACCCACTGGCCTGTGATCTTCCTGCATTCAGCATCATTGCATGTGCTGCGTGAGTCTAAAGAGGAATTTATGGACTAGTGTCAACATAGGGGTTAATATTGGACTTATGGACTTGATCTGGACTGGGCTGGGGTGTCTTCTCAATAGACAATTGCTCTTTGATATAAAGTTCTCTCTTACACACATATTAGGGCAGAGTAGAACAGCTCCCTAGGGTGTCCGAGACTAACTCTGTCTTCCCTGGAGCAGATGGCTCCATCTTTCTCCCTGCGGCTCGCGGCCTGATGTCTGACCCCCAGCACCACCAGGTTCCTTGCTGGTGGCTCTAACCTACTGATGGAGGCCGTTCCGACTCACAGTGGCCCTGTGTGGGGTTTCTGAGACTATCAATCTTTATGGGACAAACAGCCCCAACCTTCTCCCTTGGAGTGGTTGATGGGTTTGAACCGTTGATCTTGAGATCAGCAGCCCAAAGCCTACTCCACGGTGCCACCGGAGACCTTCAAACACTCTGCCACTGAGTTGATTCTGACTCATCGCAACCCTACAGAACAGAGTAGAATGGTCCTTTTCAGTTCGTAAGGCTGTAAATCTTTCTCGGGGAGAAGACCTCATCTTTCTTCCTGGAACTGGGTTTGAACCTCCGACCTGTGGGTTAGCAGCCCAACACCAACCCACAGAGCCACCAGGACTCCTTAGGTGCCATTAACAGACTTGCGAACACAGGTGCATGGAGGTGCTGTATATCTGGACCCAGGGGTCCGTGAGGCTCTCTGTTCAGTAACAGGTGTGAAGCCCTGGCCCTGTGGGACAGGTGGGGTTACAGCTTCTAGAGCTGCAGCTGCATGGCAGCCCCAGCTGTGGTCCTGCTCTCACTTTCCACTGCATGTTCAGAACAGCCATCTGCCGCGGGGACCCGGGGCACCGCCACATACCTGGGAAGTGGCTTTTGCACCGCTGTGTGTCAGCCAACACACGCACCACGCGGTGGACCTGTCTCCCTCCCAGCCCACTCTGCATGGCTAGAGGTTAGGAGCAGGCCTATTCCGGGGACTGTGGGCAGTACCTGGTGCTCAGCACTGGGCCCCAGAGACTGTGCTCCTTGGTACTTGGGGTCCTGGTGAGCGACACACTCTATTAGCCAGTGGAGGAAAGCGGTGTCTCTGTTAACGAGCAATTGATCTTCCGCAATTAATCTGGAAGTTGTGAATAAGCTTTTTGCAAGGCACCTAATTAGTAAATCTGGTGCCTTCAGGGGGTGATTACATCCGGTCAGGATTGATGCGTTGTTAATAATTATATTTTAAAACACGCTTAGTCACAGCGCTCACTGTGTATTAATAGTTGAGGTCCTCCTGAGGCAAGGGGTGGGAGCCTTAGGGACTGAGCAAGGGGGCAGGCCCGCTTCCTGGGTGCAAAGCGCCCGCCCCGCCTTTCTCTCCCAATCCCATCCTCCACCTCCAGTCTGTCTGGCCGGGAATGGGGAAGCCTCAAGGCACACAGGTCCTGCTTAGCTCCCCAGCAGTGCACCCCAAACCAGTGAGACGAAAAATCCAGGAGGCCCAGTGATTCCTGCGCCCGAACCCTGGGAGGGGAAGCTCAGCACAGAGAACAGGACACAGGACAGTGCAGTTTGGGAGATAGGGGGGCAGGGGGGTGGGCAGTGGTCTCTGAATCACCCTCAGAAAAGAGCTCCTCAGAAAATCCGGCCCCTCCCTCCCTGGGTTCCAGGTTAGACGATGGCAGCCCCCTCTCATCTCTGTAGCTCCCCTTTTCTTGTCTAGCGCCACGCTGGCATTTCATCTAGCATCTCTTGAAGGCTGTCTTGCAGAATAGTGGTTCCCAGAGACCCTCTCAGAGAGAGATGCCCTGAGGTCCACCCGCTTGGCAGCACTCTTTGACACCCTTCCCACCCTCTACCCCAGCCATGTGTCGCCCAGAGCCCACGCACGGTGCGTTCTGAGCATGCCCATCGTGAGATCAGGCGCTCTGCGGTCCGGATGTTGAGCGGACGCGGCTCCGGTGAGAGCAGGATTTCCTACCTCCCTGATATCCTTCCCCAACCCTTTGTTTCACTTCCAGATCCATGCTTCTCCTCGGCCACTGGCAGCTGCTATCACAGGCTCTGGCTCTGCTGCTCGCAGGAGCCACGCTGCCCTTCGTGGTGAAATTATCCAAGGATCATTCCACAGAAAGGGAACGCTACAACCTTCCAGAGACTCGTGATCCGAGAGCCCAGGTACTGCGTGTGCTGAGAGGTGGTGGACTTTGTATTTGTAAGGAGGGAAAGTTCACGTGACAGCAACGATAGGACTCGCAGCACAGGGCAGACTGTCACACAGACGTGCAGTCTGACTATCGGGGTGTCTGTGTTCTCACTCACTGCCACCGAGTCCGTTCTGAGCCATCGTGGCCCCACAGGACAGGGTAGAACTGTCCTTGTGGGTTTCCCAGACTGTAACTCTTTAAGAGCTTCATCTTTTTTTGGCAGAGCAGCTGGTGGTTTTGAACCGCTGACCTTGAGGTTAGTTAGCAGCCCAACTCGTAACCAACCACTATGCCCCCTGGGCTCCCAGGCATAGGTGATATAGGTGATTTGTAGACGGTATAGTTAGACTCCTGGCAGCACCATCACCGTATACTGAAGGCGTGGGATTCCTGAGCTGCGTGCGGGAGGCTGCTGCATTCTCTGTGCTCGCTCCAACCTGTGCGTCAGTGGAATTTCTGAGCTCCATTCCATGCAGCGCCTTCTGGGATCACATACGGGCAGGTGCTCGGATGTTGCCCGAGCCGATGTTATTCGGCGCAGGGCTATTCTGAGCATTTGAAAGGCTCTGAGAAGTTGTTTCAGTAAATAAACCTGCCTGCTGCTGCTTTGCTTGGGTTTGCCCCAGCAGATTGGGCCCTGCAAGCCCGTGTACCGGGGTGTGGGTTCCTCTCCCAAAGATCTCGGCTTCCGGCATGCTGAGGGCCACGTTTCCCTGCCATTGCAACGGGCTACTCCTTGTCCAGGACCTGCCCTCTGACCCCCACAGCCTCTTGCTCAGCCTATGCTCCACCCTGGAAGGACCTCCCCCTCCCTTTTCCCCTCCCTCACTACCCTTCGGATTCCTAAGCCTTCCTCCCTGACCTCCCCCAGCTGCCAACATTAGAGCAGCTACCGGAAGAGGCGGTTGGCGGAGGAGCTGCGGTAGGCGATGTTGTTGAAGAAGACCTCCAGCTCCTGGTCATTGTCAAAGTCGGCGGCGATGACTGTGCGCACCGGGGAGGGCATGGAGAACTTGGGTGAGGCGATGTCCTGGCAGAAGACAGGGTAGCCGGTCAGCGGGTGGGCGTGGAGGAGTAGGAGTGGGCTAGAGTCCCCTCTACTGGGAACGGGGGTGGGGTGGGGGTGCTCATGGAGAAGACATAGCGCCCATGCAACACCTCCTCTCGCCTCTCCCTGGCAAGGGGCCTGCATGGCGGTGTGTAGGACCACACGCACCCCGGGCTGTTTGTGGGAGGGCAGAGGCACACATCATGACTGCAGGTCACACCAACAGGCTCTTGGTCCTTGCCGACCCTCCCGTCAGCCCCGTGAGTGAGGGCAGACATGAAACGAACCCGGCCTCACTACCAGTGAGTCCAGTCTAATTCACAGCAACCCTGCAGGACCGGGCAGAACTGCTCCGTGGGGTTTCTGAGACTAAATCTTTAGGGGAGCATACAGCCTCATCTTGCTCTCTCGGAGCAGCTGGTGGGTAGGAACCACAGACCTTGTTGTTGGTTAGCAATCCAGCATGTAACCCGCTGATTACTGGACTCTGGGACAGACATTAGCCTTCCCGTTGTACAGGTGAGGGAACTGAGTCCTGGGAAGGGAGGGCCTGCTCTTCGTCTTGGCTAATGAGTAGAGTGGTGAGAGCTTGGGGCCAGGTGCATGCAAATATCCTGGCTCCTTCTCTGCTGGCTGGCTGTGTGATCTCAGCCCTTTGAATAGCCCTTTCCCTGGCAGTACCAGGAGGATAATAGCAGGCTGTGAGGACTGCATGGGGTGAGGAAGGTAAATTGCTGGCACCTAGGAGAGCTAAACAGAGCTCTGCTCCAAGCTGAGCAGGCTGAATGTCTAGGAAGTGGCCCTGGCTGCCGTTAGCTGTGGCTTTTGCTGATGGTGTGTTTCAGGAGCTCCTTCCTCACGTTTCCTTTTTTAGAGGATGCAGTATCAGATAGACCTGCCTACGGGATCCAGATTACCCCAGCGGGGACCCACAGTGCTGGGGGGGCTTTGGGTAGATGTGACAAAGGGTCCGGAGGGGGCCTTGCCTTTGGTTGGCATTAAAGAGAAGCTGTGTTGGAGGACCTGCCTGAGAATACCCCTTACAGCTGGGCTGTCCCTTCAAGACACTGGGGGCTAATCTGAATGCCCAGCCCTCATGGAGGAGGGGCTGAGAAGGGGCGGGTCAGTGTCTCTGGGCCTGCCTTCCTGCTCCTTCGCTTGGCCACCAGGGCCTCCTGCTGGCCCGGGAAAGGTGGCAGGCCAGGGAGAGGTTGTCTCATGGGCACAGTAACGAGGTTGATTAGGAGACTGCTCCATTGACCTGGCTGAGCAAGGCCTGAAGATCTTGGGGAACCAGGAGACCTCTGGATCTCTAAGTCATTATCATTCTGTTGATCTTATAAGAATGACAACCTCCAGGGCCCCCTGGGGTCCCCCTACTGGGCGCCTGAGCTTCCCAGGTAGTGTATGTATGGCATCAGCACAGTTCCTCCCCCCGGGGGGGGGGCGGCGGGGGAGACCCTTGATAGATGGGGTGTTCATGATTATGATAGGTGTCCTGTGGGTTCTGGGAAGGAGCTATAGAAGGTTAACAGGGTCCCTTAGTCTTGGTCCTCCTGGTGTTTTGGGTGGGCTCTGCCGGTGTGGAAGGAGCCCCATTGGTATAGCTGGTTACACTCGGGGCTGCTACCCACAAGGTCTGTGGTTTGAAACCATCAGCCACTCTTCAGGACAGAGAGGAGGCTTTTTACTCCCATCAAGAGCTACCACTGTCTTGGAAACCCACAGGGGCAGCTCAACTCTGACGTAGAGGGTGACTAGAGGTTGGAATCAACTCGATGGCCGTGAGTTTGGCTTGGTTTTTGATGTCCCTGTGGTGGGGACTACCCTGCGCTTTGTAAGATGTCTAGCAGCATCTCTGGTCTTGAATTACTAGACGGCAATGGAGCCCCTGTCCCCGTGTGACACCCAGTCAGGTCTCTGGACATGACCCAATGTCCCCTGGTGAGAGGTGGGGAGTGTGGTCAAAACTGCCCCTGGTGGAGAAGCACAGGGTTAAGATAAAAGGGAGATGATGTCAAGGAGTTCAGGGAGGAAAAGTATGTTTGGAGACTGCTTATGGTAGCAATTGTACAATTCCGTTTGATGCAATTGAACTGTGGAATGGTATGACCTATGTATTAATTCCCAAGTTACAGCAAATTAAAACCAAACCAAAACAAAAGCATAGATCCAAGAATAGGTTGCACTAAATCCTAGCTCCAACATCATGGTCCTGCTCGATACTCGCCTCCAGGAAAGGACCACAGAAGATACGGGTGTTAAAGCAAAAGTTTGGCGAAGAATTTAGATGGTGCGCGGTGCGTGGCTATCAGATAGAATAGCGTCTGGGGTCTGAAAGGCTTGTCTCCACCCCAGCAGCCATCTAAGAGAGATGTCCACACCACCACCAATCACTGAAGGATTGTAAATCAATAATCTGATATCAAAGGGTGGGTCAGGATCAGAACCGGACTTATGAGGGTCCGATGTGCAGAAGCAGTGGATGACAGTGAATGCCCAAGATCCATTAGTGGAATCACGAAGGACATAAGCCTCTGGAGAACTCCCCCATCTAAAACTGAGAGGTGGGAGGAAAGTGGTCACTAAACAGAGTGCTTGGGAGTGGGGAGTATTAAAGGTCAAAGGCATACATTTGACTTAAACAGTTAAAATGTTGTCAGTAGCTCCCCCAATGATGGAGGCTGGACCTGGTCTGGTTTCCAAAATGTTCTGTATTATTGGTTTGGTTTTTGTTGTTCATGTTAGAGTGTATCTCAGAGGTGTTCTGTCCATGGAGGTCACCCTCCTGAAGCTGTGTTGTATGCTTTTCCGTGTTTCGGTCTATGAAATCCAGGGCTGATGAGCCCATAGGGGCAGCGAGTAGAATAAGGGTTTTGGGGGTGGGGTGGGGGTAAGAGTGATGGTGGTGGGGTAAGTGGGAGACGATGCCAAGGAGTCCAGGAGGAAAACGAATGTTTGGAAACTGACTGGGGTAGCAATTGTACATTTCTGCGACTGAAATAGGATATGATGTCGGTATTACATCCTAACTAAAAAAGGGGTGTTGAATGAAGATGAAATCATTCAAACCCAGGATCCACTGCCCTGCCACTCCAGAGCTGGGCACGCGGAGAGAGAGCTCTCAGCGGTGGCCTCTCTGTGGCTGCTCAGACACAGGAGCACAGACTGGGCTTGCTCACGCCTTTGGGGCTTTGGCAAAAATCTAGGTTTTCCCGGGAACAACTTGACTCCCAGAGATCAGCTTCAGAGGTCCTCTGCCCTGCTTTGCGTAAGCCCAAACTTCAGGTTATGCTGGTGGCACCTCATTACTGCCACCAAGCAGCCCTGCTGAGGGATCCCTGGCATCACTTTGGGGGGGGGGCAGGGGGGGGACAGAGGTCCAAGGCCCTCATGCACCATGTGACTCAGATGCACTCAGGTGGCTTCATCCTCCCCTGCTCTCCTACCACCGTGCCCTGGGCCTGACCCCCACTTCCGTAAATTCAGGGCAGGGCTACGGAGCCATCAGGAAGGATGCCTTGACCCCCAACCTTGACCCAGTGGAGGGAGGCCAGGCCTTGCAGACCCTCCTCTGCCTCGCTTGGCCTGCGCCTGCCCATCTTGGGAGAGGCTCGCCCCTGCTGCTCCCTCAGCTCGTTTGCTCCAGGCACTCCTAGCGTCAACAGCAGACCCCTGTAGACCCCTCGAAGGCCTGCCACCTCCTTGTCTTGGATCCCCCACCTGCCCCCGGGACTCTGGAGAGGCACAGCACCTCCTCAGCCTGGAGGGAGAGAGCTGGCACGGAGGGCAGGAGGGCCCGCTGCCATCTTACCCGGAATCGGACCTTCCCATGGGCGCTCATCTGCAGGTAGAGGCGGTGGGGGCCGTTCCAGTTGCCGTAGACGATGTCCACCTTGCCGTCTCGGTTGAAGTCGGCCAGGGCAACGCCTCGCCCGTGCTGGTGGGGGTCATCCACCCCTGCAGAGGAAACGGCAGGCAGGATCCCTCAGGGCATCGCCCCCTGCTCGACCCACTGGCCCTCGCCTTGCTGGAGCTCCGGGAAGAGCAGGGATGGCGGGTGCTCCCCTAAGGTCCCTGCCCCTAGGACGGGGGCTTCGCTCTCAGGGTCAAAGTGGGGATGGGCACCTGGTTGTAAAGGGGACCAGAGACTTGGTCTCCAGATGTGTGTGCCCTGCAGGCACTCCAATTTTGCTCCGTTTGGGGTTAGCATGGGCCTTGTTAGTGCGGTGGGTTACTGGTTGGGCTGTTGACTGCTAGGTCAGCAGTTTGATTCCACCGGTTGCTCTGAGCGAGAAAGATGAGGCTGTTTGTTCCCGTAAAGACTCACAGCTGGTAAAACCCCAAGGGGCAGTTCAATGTTGTCCTACAGGGCGGCTGTGTGCTGGAATCCCCGTGCTGGCAGTGGAGAAGAGACGGGTAAGACTGGTGGAAATGTAGGATTGAAGCTCCTTTTAGCCACTTGAGCCGCCAGTCTGAGAAACACAAACCAAATGAACCCAAACCCACTGCCATCGAGTTGAGGCGACTCTACACCAGTTTCCGAGGCTGTAAATCTGCGCAGAAGCAGACAGCCTCACCTTTCTCCTGCAGCCGGGCGGGCAGTTTTGAACTGCTGACCGTGTGATTAGCAGTTCCATATCTTACCCACAGGGCCATCAGGGCTCCTTCATCCATCCTCCAAAAAACCCCCACCTCACTGCCACGGAGCCAATGCTGACGCCCATCGACCCTGTCCATAGGTCCAGGTAAATTGGTCCCTGTGGGTTTCAGAGACTGTAACTGTTTAGGGGAGTAGAAAACCTCATCTTTCTCCCCCAGAGCGACTGGTGGCTTTGAACTGCTGACCTTGCAGTTAGGAGCAAGGCGCTCCTAAGGGCGGGGAATTAATTGGATGGTGTTGGTCCTTTGCTTCATCAGCGGCTTCCCAGTGATCTTGGGAAAAGTTCACCCTTGCCCACTCCCCATCTTACCCAGCATCCTTTCCACTCCTCCAGTGTACCAGGCTCTTTTCGGTGCTCCAGCGGGTCCCTCCGCCTGGAGTGCTCTACCCAATCCCCGGGTACCTGCCTCCCAGTTATCCTCCTGCTCTGTGAGCAAGCACCATCTCCCCAGGGAGCCTCTCCCACCTCCCACAGCCCCTCCCCACCCCAGCGCCACCTGTTCTTTCCCTTAGAACCTCTATCCCTCCTGCAACTCGGCTGTCCCTGTCTAGGGCCCGGCTCTCCTGCCAGCCCTGCACCCCAGGGGCCGGGGCTGGCCTTTCTGTCCACCCAAGCTGCCTCAGCTTCTGTGTCACAGCCTGCTGCCACCTCGCAGGCCTCACGAAATACTAGCTTAATGAAGGACTAGGCACAAGGCGTGGGACAGAAAGGACCAAACTGGGGATGCTGGTGACGGTGGCGTGGCGGGGGAACCGTGCAGTCATGGAGGAGTGACCGGCAGCGAGGGGTCCAGGGAGGCCCAGAAGGAGGCGAGTGTGACTGAGGCAGGGTGCTGATGCCACCCACAGCCTCTGCCAGTGTCCCTAGGACTGAGCTGATCCTGGTGGCGGGGTGTGGGGTGGCTCTGCCTGGAATGACAGCCTGGTATGCTCCATACCTCCTCACTGCTCGGGAGGGCACCGAGTGGAGGGATGCTGAGCCCAGCCCTGACCTGGCTCCCTCCTGGCTGATGGTGAGAGGTCCTTGGACCCAGAGAGCGACAGGACAATACATTGGGGGTGGGGAACCACAGCTGCAAATGTGGGTCCCCTGATGGTGGGGGCCAGGTGAAGGTGGGGCTGGGGTCCAGAAGAAGGACCAGACCAAGCGGGCCTGGTGGGGAAGAGGCAGGGCAGCCCGGCCCGACAGAGAGGGTCTGCCAGGCGGCAGAGCAGCCTCCGAGCCCCGGGACTGCTCCATCCATTGTGGGTGAGCCTCCCCAGCTGGAGCGCCAGTGGCCCTGGGCATGGGGGCCCATTCCTCTCCTATCTGTGAGGCACCTTGACAAGGAGCTGGTTCCTTTTCGCGGAATAATCGGTGCCAGGCTGCCTTTCACAGCAGCATCTGTTGGGGTGATGAATGCCCTCTTGACATGTCTTGTTAAACCCCTGCAATCATTCTGACTTGCAATTACGGGCCTCGCACCTCTTCTCTCTCCTCCAGCCTGGTACCGTCTCCCGCTCCAGTGTGCTCACTCACCTCTGTTCCCATCTCTCTAACACCTTATCAGATCCTCTGGGTTTCCACCTCCCACCCTGCTCCAATTTCTTTGCAATGAGAAAAACCAGCAGCCGGTGTATTACGCTGGGGAGAGGAACAGGCCAGGGGAGCTGGTGATGGGGAAGAGGATGGGGGTAGGGGTGGGCTGGCATGGAGCTTGGGGTCCTGGGTGCAGAGTCCGCCGATTGGAGACCTCAGAGGCTGGGGCAGTGAGCGCTCCCATGCCAGAGAGGATGGGCTGGCATGTGCTTAGGGATTCGACACTACCTGGCACCAGGAGCTTTGGGGGAGCTCATCTATGTGTCCAGCTCCCCACGCACCTCTTCTGCCGGAGCCCAGAGCTCCCCTCAGGGACCCCAAGGAGAAGGTGAAATCAAACCTCCCGCTCAGCTGGGAAGGAAGTGGCTAGGGCGAAGTGGTTGGAGGGTGGCTGGACGACTAGTTGGATACTGTCACCCAGGTTCCTGGAGCCCACTGAGCCGATTACTGCACACCAAGCGTCCAGTTCACAGGCACTAGAACCGGGTCCCAGAGGGAAGGCCTGCTGTCACTGTAGAAGCCAGAGGCCGAGGAAACACAGCCTGGTGGCACAGCTAAGCAACGTGATGGTGGCAGTCAGGCTGAGTGCTGAGGGGTAAACGCGCTCTGCAGACAGGGCAGGCAGTGGGAATGGCAGGTGCAAAGGCCCTGGGACAGAGGGAGGAGGAGCATGCAGGGAGGATGGGAGGCCGGGTTGGGAGACGGGCACCTTTCGACATGGGTTTTATCCTAGTTCTCACTGTGGCTGTTTGTTTAGTTGTTTGGTTCCCCTTCTAGAATGCCAGCAGCCTGTGTGTCTGTTGGTGTTTTGGCTTCACTCCAGCTTCACACACACTTAGCAGGGACTCAATAGATGGATTGAACAGCATGTTTCCAATAAATATGGGAGGGGCCGAGCTGCGGGCAAGCAGTGTGGGGGAAACTGACGGGAAGACACGGTGGACAGGACTCGGCGGGAGGGGCGGGGGGGGACCAGCCGGTTCTCGGTGTTGGGAACCGATAATGGTCAGGACGTGCAGACCTTCCCTCCCCCACAGTCAACACCCCTCACCCCAGGGCCTGGCTAGAGGCGCGGGGGATGTGGAACCGGACAGCGACTTGGTCCTGCTGGGTGGGCCAGGGCCAGGGCGGCAGCTGTGGTCACTCACCAGCACTGGCCGCAGCATCCACGAAGGTGCCGTCACCCCGATTGTGGAAGAGGAAGTTGGGCCCGTTCTCGTTGTCACAGAAGATGTCTGAGGCACTGCTGCTGAGGATGGGGCCCACGCTGACTCCCCGGCCGCCTGGGAGAGGACAGGGACCCGCCGTGAGGGAGAAGCAGAGCCGGATGGAACGCTGGATGGGCACGGCCCCTGAGGCTGGGGGAAGTGACTTTGGGCCCCTTTCCAAAGAGCCTGGGGAGATCTGACCATGCCGCCGCTGCCCCTGCCCCGAGCGTCCGCTTCCATCCACCTGTGTTCAGGGTGTGAACACTGGATGAGGCAGGTGAAGGGCAGTGGCGCAGGGTGTGTGCCCAATGCACTGCCAATTCTGTGCCCAAGGGAAGGCTCAGGGCTCCAGGCACCATACAGACGCCTCCAGTCCCTTTCTAAAGAAACAACAAATCCAAACTCACTGCCATTGAGTCAACTGGACTCAGCCACCCTAGGGCAGGGTAGAACTTCCCCCGTGGGTCTCTGAGAGAGTAGACAGCCTCATCTTTCTCCAGTGGAGTGGCTCTTGGTTTCAAACTGCGAACCTTGGGGGTAGCAGCTCAGTGCACAGCCCACTACCCCACCAAGGGCTTCTTCTGAGCCAAGTGGCTGGATTACAGTGAGCCTCCACCATGTTGTTCACATCACAGATTCCCTGACACCCCTCCCGTGCCCTCCCCCAGCCACACAGCCAAACCTCAAACTCACTGCCAGCGAGTCAGTTCTGACTCACAGTGACCCGGGGTAGAATGACCCTGAGATGGTAACTTTCTGGGAGCAGCAAGCCTCCTCTCTCTCCCACAACGTGGCTGGTGGATTCGAACAGCTGACTTTGCAGTTAGCAGCCCAACACTGAACCCACTATGCCACCAGGGATCCCCCAGTCACACCCATGCTGGCCGAGACCAAGGGTAGGGTGCATTCCTGCTTCAAAGATCGGCAGGCGTGTGAGCCCAGCCTGATGTGGTACAGGGATGCTTGCTTCCGTGGCTCGGTCTGATGGGTCGGCATTTGGGAACACCCCGCATGCTCATCGTTAGCGAGTTAGGATACACCCACATAGGATTCTGCAGCTACTAAAAACTGCACAGATCCATATATATTGACTGGGAGGAGTGCCCAAGATACACCGTTAAGTGAAAAAAAAATGCAAAAAACCAACAATTCACCAACTCATGGCATTATAGAATCCTATGCTTCTTAGGAAAAAAAAATGCGGACTATTTCCGACTATACCTGTTTATGTGAACTTGTGTAAGTATAGAGAAAAGTGAGGCCCCCCCCCCACTTAGCTGTGAACCCTGGCCACCTCCGTGGGAAGGCCAGAGGGACCCTGGCTGGCCATCTCTCTGCATGTCTGTGTCCTGGTGGTGGGCTGCAACGAGAATTGCTTCTGCAGTGCTCAGAACAGAAACTGCAAAACGGGTGCATAGTTAAAACGGGACCTACCAGGTCTCCAAGGGGCTAGTCTCCGGGATCAAACTGTGTCCTTAAGTCCAACTGCGAGGCTCCTTGAACAGACCGCCTCCAGTCCGTGCGTTTCAAACACCCACCCCCGGGAGCACACGTCTGGGCGAAAGCCATCTGCCTTCCCTTGCCACAGCCCCCAAGGCCAGAAACTGCCTGGCCAGGCCTAGGACAGGGGGGCCGGGCCCAGCATGGCTCCTTACAAACTGCGCGTCCTTGGTCAATTATGGTACCTCAGCAGCAGTTCAAAACCACCGGGCGCTCTTTGGGAGAAAGATGAGGCTTTCAAGGCAGTTCTGCTCTGCCCTCCAGGGTGGCCAGAGTCAGCATTGACTCCATGGCAGCGATGAGGGAGGGCCTGAAGGAGCTTGCTGGCGTTGTGGATGACACACTGGGCTCCTAATGATAAAGGCAGTGGTTGGAACCCACCAGACACTGCTTCATGGGAGAAAGATGAGACTGCTCCTGCAGGGACGCACAGCCCCAGAAACCCCATGCAGAGCTGCCCTGAGTCAGAACTGCCTCTGCAGCAGTGAGGTTTCAGTTAAGGAGCCCCGGGGCTTGGGGCTTGGGGCTGCTCAGCATAACCTTCGAAGGGGTTCCAGCCCGCTGGCTGCTCTGAGGGAGAAAGGAAAGGCAGTTGGTGGCCGTGAAGATGTCAGCCCCAGAAACAAACTCTGGGCTTGCAATGGTTGGAATTGGCTATGTGGGGGCCGGCTTGGTTTGGGCTGGTTGTCGACCCTATGTTCTCATCTGCAGGGGAATCATCCGACCTGCCGTTTTCTACCTCAGAGGTTTGGAGGGAAACAAACGAGGGGGCAGGGTTTGGGAAAGGAGCCAGGCTGTCAGGCATGCCGGCTCCCAGGCCCCTGTGGAATGCTGCTGAGGGTGCTAAGCAGAGCACGCACAGGTTTGAGAAGTGTTGTCTGTGGTAATGGGAGCATTCATCAGAACAGGCTGGAAGAACCTGATTGGCTTAAACAATAGATGGGCAGGCGGTCAGCCTGCAGACCTGCAGTGGTAAAGGCTAAACACCCCTCCCCTCCCCCCTGGGGCCAGCGCTTTCTCCAGCATGACTCTGCTGATCACACACAGGTACTTTTGGCCCCCCAGGGTCCTCCTGGAGGGGATCACGAACCCTTTCTGGTGTCTGGGGCCAAAGCTGGGCCGGGGTGGGGTGGGTGGGTGGGTGCCGTCAGTTCCCTGTTAGCCTATAGGAGCCGCTATATGTCGACTGGCAGCTGTCCTCGCCTGGGGAGTCCCGCCAGACACCAGCTTAGGAGCAGGCCTTGGCCAAGGGCCCTCCATCTTTCCGAACCCCCGGAAATTCCAAGTGGGGCTCAGGGACTTGCTGCCACACAACTCCATCCTTCTTCGCCACTCCAGCATCCTCCAATTTCCTCTCTGCCTCTGGCCCCCGAGCTGTGACACATTCCCTTCATTTTCTACAAAGCAGGTTACTTCCCTTTTGGACACATTTCTAAATCTTTCTAATTAACTAATTGGGTTGGGTTGAAGCCTTGCACCATTTGTAACCTGTAATTACTAGAAAATTGCCATGGTAACCACACTACTAATTAGTGACAATTTATTGCCATGGCAACCGGACCATAACAGAGATGTTACCCACAACTCCTTCTTGGCAAATTCGTTACCTGGTTGGGGAGCAGGTGAGGCAACGGATGGTTGGGGAGCTGGCCCCTGGAGCATGGATGTGGAAGGCTCAGGATGTGGGGCTAAACAGGGGTCTGAGCAGGGGGTGGGGTGGGGGCAGGCAGCAGCCAGGTGTCTGAGGCCTAGGGGTTACCCTGCTCCCAGGCGGAATGCCTAAGAACTTGGGAAACCAATACAACCCATCCATCGTGAATGTAGCCTGGCACTCCCCCTGCCTGCCCGTCCCTGACACACAGGCCGGATTCAGTAAGAGCCTTCTACCAGGGCCTCCTTCCTCTCCTGCTCCTGTCCTCCTCCTTCACACCCACCCTCTCCTCCTCCCCCCAAGGGTTTAGCTCACATCTAAGGAACTCCGCGGGCACAGTGGGGAAACGCTTGGCTGCTAGCCAAAAGGTTGGCGATTTGAACCCACCCAGAGGCTCTGCAAGGAGCTCTGGGGGCGTAGTGCTTACACCTTGGGCTGTTAACCACAAGGTCAGCAGTTTGAAACCACCATTCGCTCTAAGGGGAGAAAAATGATTGTTAAAGTCTACGAATCCCCCCGGGGCAGTTCTACCCTGTCCTAAAGGGTCGCTATGTCCACCTCAGCTAGATGGATGGCAGGGAGTTTGAGTTTGGGAGGGACTGCAGTACCTGCCTTTGCCACAGTTACCACCAAGAAAACACCATGGGGCAGTTCCCCTCTGTTGCATGGGCTCCGGCAGGCTGCCCAACTAGCTAGGTAAGCATGGGCTTGCTTTGCATACTGGGCACTCCGTCCCTGTCAGGGACCTCCCATTTGAAAAGAGGCTTCAGTTCTGGCAGAAGGTGCTGTGGGGTTGGGAGAGAGGCAGAGGCTAGCCGGACTAAGCAGCAGAATCTTTGATGCGGTGAAAAACATGTGAAATGGTTCGCTACAGATTCGAAGGTAAGCACCAGTAAGCCTGTGCCTACCTGGCCAATTGGGTAATCCAACATCACATGGACCCACTCTGAGTCAGAATCCACTTGGTAACATCCAACCCCAACAATACGGTGCTAGGTGGGTGTGGTAGTTACATAATCTCTTGTCAACTTGCGAAGGGGTGGAGTCTAGCCTGTCATTGTGCTTGCCTATAAAGCTCTCTCTTCCACATATATGAGTGTCTCTGGATTTGTTTCTCTAGTCCACCCGGACTAGCAGTGGGGCAGCAAGAACTGGCTTTTGCCTTGGAGAGGGATGCCCCAGGGGAGGAACGCCGCCTCTGTGCAGAATGAGTCCCCTCCTATTTGAGGCCAGCGCTGCTGCTGGGTGTTGAGGCTGGAGGGGCAGCTCTGGGTGTGGGGAAGGCCAGGGGTGGGGAGTGGACCGTCCAAGTTTGAGCTGTGTGACCTTGGGTACGGCACCAGACCTTCCTGGGGTTCTGTTTTCTCACCTGAACCCTGAGGCGGATGATGATAATGTCTCCTGCCCAGGGCTGTCGTAAATATTAAGGGAGCTGGGTTTTTGGAAGGTACCTTGGAAAATGTCAGGTGCCACCTACTCATTAGCTGGGACTATTTACCACCCGCTGGGTGAATAATATCCCTTTATTTCCCAGCACTTCAAGCTTCAAAGGCCTCCTTGCTCTGCTGTTGGGGTGTGTACTCCCCCTCCCCGCCTGTCCCTCCCCAGTGGCTCACTCTGCCCACCAGGCTGGTGGGAAGGGAGCCCCATATCCTCCTGTCACCCCCTGGCACTCCCTCTTATGGCCTGCTCGGACCTGGGTCACCCTGCTTTCTGGTGTCCCAGCCCCTGGGGCAGCCTTTCTTGCTCTCCAGAACTGCACCCCTGGAAGCCCATCTGCAGCCGAGTCTTGGAGAGGGTAAGGTGGGTGGGAGCAGAAGGGACAGAGAGGTGGGGGGTAAAGGTGTGCTGCTGATCTGCCACACACTGGAGACCCAGGGCTTCATAGTGCCCAGGCCAAGCCTGTCGGCCCCCAGTGGCAGCTGAGGTCTCCTTCCCTGTCTAACGGGTGGGAGCCTGAGGACATCTCCAGTCACCCAGTTCTCTACCTGCCAGCCCCTCCTGCTCGGCGACTACAGTAAGGACGTGCTTGGGGGTAGGATCCTGGCCCACTAGGACTCTGCCCCCAGGGAAGGCTCTGCTGTGAAGCCACTAGCCTATGGACCTTGAGAAAAGTAGGGTTCGGTGGACACGAAGGGCTGCAGGTGGCCAAGAACATCCGAGGTCTTGTAAGAGTCAGGCAAGATGCTAGCGAACACAGGGGTGGGTGGGTGTGTTCACACATGTAAGCTGCGGAAGGGCTTGCTGAGGCTAAAGGGCAGGCTACTCACTGGGTTTCTCCTCCTACATTTCCAGAAAATTCTAAAACAGAATCAGACTGTATGGGTGCAGGTGTGGTCACTGCCAGCGCCCCTGGGTACATTCCCAGGGTGGAGGGTGGGGGTGTGTTGGGGAAGAAGGCATTTGACAAGGACATTCCATGCTGCCTACGAGCTGTGGTGGGGAGGGAGGTATGCAGGAGAACAGCCACCCACCCCCCATCGTAGTTCCCGGATGGCTGCCCGGGAAGGTGTGCAGGAACGCACACCTTTGACCAAGCCTGGCACCAGCATGAGCGGCTGGCAGAAGCAATGTTGGCAGAGAGGGTGGGTGAAGGGGTGGGAAGGATGATTCTCTACCTGACAGCTGCTCAGTCCTGGATACCAGGTGGCACAGGGGTGTCTTCTCAGAAGACGTGCTGTATCACCAACACTCTCTAGGTGAGGAACCTGAGCTCGGGAGGTGTGAGCAAGCACTGCCGACAGGTGGTGGAGTCGGCCTTGAGTCACAGCGAGGGTTGTCTGTACAGCCGCTGCTCATGCTAGTGGGCCAGGGCTGTTTGAACTCCTGGGGGGCTGGGGATGCCGCCAGAGTGGCTAGCCACAGGCTTGGAATATCTTTAAAATCTCGTTTTAGCTAAAAAAACAAAACCAAACCCAAAATCTATCACAGAAGGATCGCAATGCTGTTCTCTAGGCCACTACAGTGGTTTTAACAGAAACATGATGTACCCCACCCCCCAATCATTGAATGCATCTGACATCCAGGAAATGCCACTGTGGGTTCGGGGGAACCCCTGACAGGCCAAGACCCCCCTGATGAAGGACCTGTTACTCCAGCCTCCCCAGCTGCCAGACCTGGAGAGGCCAACACCCTGCCTGGAGCCCGGGGAGGCTGGACAGCCCCCTCTCTGTGCCCCTGGTCACCTCTCCGGAGCCTGCTGGTGGGGACCCACCAGCAGGCCTCAGCTGGGCTTTCGGCGTCTCTGTCTCCCCTGATAATGACTTCCTATAAATCAGCTCTGCCCGCCGTTTTGTTCCACACGGCTCCTGGCCAACAGCAAAACTCCCCACCCGACCTCATAAATCCACCTTCATTTTCTTTCTAAATTTCTTTTAAGGCTTCTTTAATCATCACCTCGCAGCCTGGACAGATGCTCCCCACAAGGGTGAGGCCCAGCTGCCGAGTCCTGGGGTGGGGTGAGGCAGTGTTACGGCTCGAGCTGGGTGCCGTTGGGATTGGGGTAGGAAGATGCTTGTGTCTGTCTGTGCCCAGGACGCCGGGGCAGGCGGGGACCCTCAGAATCCTCAGGGCACCGCCTGGCTCTGCTCCTCGGCTCTGTGCCGAGGGACGTTTCATCAAAGATCTCCCATTTCTCTCTGCCAGAAATCCGGAGGAGGGAAATGCTGACGTTTGCTCCACCCAACAGCCACTTAGGGTGTGCCAGGCCCTGTGCCAGGCACGCCACAGGTCCATCCCCCGTCAGTCTCACAATGCCCCCACTTTAAAGGTGAGAAGGTGGAGGCTGAGCCTGGTGAAGTGATTTCTCCCTGCTGCAGACAGAGCAGAAGGCCTGGGGTGGGGCCAACCGCCTGTACTTGGCTGTTGCAGTTGTCACTGGAAACCCTCCTGAGCACACTTCTGCCTGGCCCATGTGGGCCCCGCCATGAGTGAGTCTGCTCGGGGCCATCGGGCTGCAGACCCTGAGCCCCGTTTTCTAGGGTGGCATTGTGAATTGGGCGAAAGTTGACAGAGCGGGCGGGCGGTTTTCCACTCAACAATGCACACACCTCTGCTCTAGCCGTCCTCAAGGGTGCCATCACGTAGCCACGCCCCCTTGGCTGCCCATTCCCAGTTCCCATTCCTCCTCTATTCCTAACTCTTCTGAACTGTGGCCCTGGGTAAATGCTGCCCCTTTGCTCCCCGTGGTAGATTATCCCGAGGGGTGCGTGGCTCCTTCGTGTCATTGTTTTTTGGTTGGAGACGGAACCACGGGGTGAGTGCGTGTTCGTGGACACTGGCCGCTGCTCTGTTAGATGGCTAGTTCGGAGCCCAGAGGGGCCACCTGGCTCACAAAGGCAGTGTAGACTCCTTGGTCCCACATCTGCTCCTGGGGATCCATGCCAGACCTCTGCTGGAGGAGAGAGAACCCAGCTCTTGGGAATCCCCGAACCCTGCCTCCAAGACGCTGCCTGGCAGCCAGGGAAGTTGGGGGCTTGGGAGGTGTGTGAACTAGGACCCAGTGTTCTCACCCGCAGGTCAGCGCCAGCGCCGGCTCCAATGCCTCCCAGGTCCCCTGCATCCCCCGAGAGCTGGCGAGGTGGTCGCTAGATGGCACTGTGAGCTAGCAGAGCAGCGCTGCCACCCAAATCGATCTCATTTGGAGAGGGAGCCTCCCCGCCCCCTCCTGCAAAGCCGGTCAGCCCGTGTGGCTGGCCATCGCCATTGCCCAGCCACCACCACCGCCGCCGGGGCTGCCCAGATCACCCTGGGCCAGGCAGCTGCTTCAGCCATGAGAGCCCAGGACTGCGAGGAAAGTCCTGAGTATCAAATGTATGCAGCTGCGTTCCAGCACGTTCCTCTCTTCTTCCCTGGGCCCCTCCGGTCCTGAAAGCCTGAGCAGGCTCCGCAGGCCGGAGGTCATCCTAAAGGTCAGCTGGTTGTGGTCGTTTACCCATCAGGAGATGGGGCTTCAGGTGTTCCCATACCCACTGACCTCCTGTGTGACCTTGGGCAAGTCCCTTCACCTCTCCAGGTCGGGGTGACGCTGGAGGCTTGTCTTGTCTAAAGCCTCTTCTTCGTGGTCTCCCGGGGACCAGTGGGTGGCTGGCTGGGCCCTGGGAACTCCTGGCTCCCCGACTGCGCACCCAGCCACGGCTTGTCTCCTCCCAGCCTGCTCCGGGTTGGCTCTCCCTGCCGGTTTCCTTCCCTCTCCCCAGGCTCGGAGGCTCTGGCCTGGCGCTGAGTACTGGCCACATGCCCAGAGCCTCCGCAATCAGGCTGGGCTCAGTGTGGCGGCTCTTACGCTTGGGATCCATCCCTGGGGCTCAGGGGGGGCACTCTGGCTCGGTTTCTAGCCAGATGTCCATGTTGTTAGCCGAGAGACAAGCCGGGGTGTGCAGGATAGCACGTGGGGGCAGAGGGGGGTGGGATTGGTGGGTAGGGACAGGGTGGGCTGGAGAAGGTGGGCAGACAGAGCAGTGAAATTGGTGGGCCAAATAGGTTCTTGTCCGCCAAAC
The DNA here is from genome assembly GCF_000313985.2 of Echinops telfairi. Taxonomy (NCBI): domain Eukaryota; kingdom Metazoa; phylum Chordata; class Mammalia; order Afrosoricida; family Tenrecidae; genus Echinops; species Echinops telfairi. The sequence goes on along the minus strand of NW_022103968.1, from coordinate 30,927,404 downwards.
GGCTTCTGGAAGCCTCCTAAAGCTGCTCTGACGTGTCCTCTGGGCACACCAGCTGCCCTGGCCTCCCTCCATGCCACACTGAAGCTACTGTCCCTTCCCTGAGCTGCCCCGTCCTTCCGGCAGCACAGTGGGCTGGGGCTCCCACCCCTGTCTGTAGTCCTCCGCTGTCTTCCCAGGTCCCCTCCTTGGTTCCGGTGCCAGCCCAGCCCATGCGCATAATGCCTTCTTCACGCGCAAAGCCCGCCCCAACCTCCCAAATTCCTTCATTCAGTGGCTAACCCTCTCTCCAGCCTTGGCCTCCCTTCCGTGGTCTCCTCATGTTCAAGTGCTCCATCTGCCTCCTCCCCCCACTTTACCCCGCTCCTGGTCCATCTCCTTTTTTCCTGCGATCGAGGCACTTAATTTCCAAGCCAGCTCCGTGTACAGGACTGGGAACTATTCAGAAAAATTGACTGTACAAATCTAGGCTGAAGCTTCTGCACATTTATTCCTTTTCCCAGGGAAACATGGTTTATGGCTGACACTCGGCCCCGCCGCTCTACACCCATGCACTGGGCTCTCCAGCACTTGGATGGGGTTTGAGCTGTGCAAACAGTTTTATTGTCTAGTCATTTGTCCCCACAAACTTTGTCGGGCAGGCGGCATTCATCCATCAATCTGTCCGCATTGTCACTGAGGCCGGCAGTGGGCTTGAGAATTGAGAAAGGCATCACACTTTTGGGGGAGGCTGAGACACCCTGTCTGAGCCAGACTTGGACATGATGCCTGTCTGGGGGCAGTAGGATGGCCCCAATGACCTGAGGCTTGGGAAGCAGACCGGCCACTGCTTCTAGAAGGCTGTAGTACAAATCGAAGGATGTATTAGGAAGGGCAGCCTTCGAGGGTTGACCTACTCCAAGGGGAGACTGGCCCTGAGTGAGGCTGGGGTTCCCTTGAGAAGTGGCTATGTACAGTCTGGCTCCCCCGGGTTTTGGCGCCCCAAACAGGAACCGGATAGCACTGCCACTAGCGGCCTGTTGGCAGATGATGATGAGAGGTTCGTTTGCTGGGGTTACGTTGGCATTAGAAAAAACCTGCTTTCCCTAGAAAGATCTCCCTACCAGACAGCCTGCCAATAGGTTCTCCTTCCAGAAAGCTATGGTGTGGGCCGGGGAGGGCCCTAGGGGGAACGTGCCTTACAAAACCAAACCAAACAACCAAACAAACAAACAAAAAACCCCATACTGCAGAGGTTTTGGCACAAGAATGCAATTCTTTGAGCTCAGTTATCCGAGACGGGACCCAGCCGAAGCCTAGGGATTTAGCCCTTGATTTCCAGCCATTTATGTGTAAGTAAATAATTTCATCTGCCGTTTGGCAATAAAGAATGTTTTAAAGCTCAGCTTTTGCGACTTGTCAGTTTGTTCTGACAGAACCATTTGAGTTTCCAGCAGGGGATGGGGCACTGGTTCTGGGCAGATGGTGGCATGGGGGTTCTCAACCTGCCTTCCAGCAGACTCCTGTGTCCTATGTCCCCTAGCGAGGCACCCAAGGGCCACACCTGGCAATCCTTGGAGATGGCAGTGGGACACGGGTTGGAATGAATCCTTCCTCCCCCCTCCCCTGGGGACTCCAGTCTACCCCTTCCTGTGGCCTCTGATGGGTGAGTCCTGGATTTGCAGGGCCCTGGGGCCCACAGCCTTCGGCATACCTGTGTATTTGCTGACCCCAGCTTCCGCAGCCACATCTCGGAGTGCCAGGATGCCCCGGGAAAGATCACTGGCTTCGGGGTCCATCTCAATGAGGGCATCAGGGCCCACGTTCCCGTAGGCGTAATTGGCGATGTAGATGGAGTAGCGTCCGGAGCCCTGAAGAGGCAGGGAAGGAGGTGGGTGAGCCTGTCCTGGTGTCCCCCTCCTATCTCAAGTTCACAGCTCTGTCCAGGGGTTGGGCTCTTTGCCCAGGCTGGCATGAACAGCCTCGTACAACTACAGTGTAAACTAGCCCCCCCTGGCCCCCCCTAGAGTTGCCCAACAGAGCAGGCCTGCTTCTCCTTCCATCCTGTTCCAGAAGGAATGCTCCCTCCCACCCCCACCTTCTTATAGACAATTTTCTAATGTGCCTCTCACCAGCTGAGCTCTCTCCAGCTGCCAGCCAGGGTAGCTGCTCAATAAATATTTGCTGATTGATTGATCTATCAATTCCCATTATTCGCAGTCTCTCTGCCTCCCATTCAAGCTCGCTCCAGCCAAGATGACAAGCAAATTCCTGCACCCCCGCCTCCTCCCCACCCAGCACTTCATTCCTTTGCTTCGGAAGCATAAGGAGTACAGGTTTCTGGGCTCCCCTTTCCCGTGCCATCCCTCCTCCTCTTCTGATCATCAGAGAGAACTATTATAGCACCTTGGACCTCACCCTGCTGTTTTAAGGTTTTATTCCCCCACCCCCATCTTCTTCTTTGTGTCCAGGAGACGCCCCGGGCAACCGCTCCTCTCTGCCGTAGCCATCCTCTTGAGCCCAAACCCCTGCTGATGAGAGACCCTTTTGCTCCTGTTAGTATAATGGTGTTTCTTCAACGGTTGCCTCTTCTGTCCCAGAAGATCCACTCCATTTCCAAATCTGTTTCCTAGCTCTCCTCTCATCCTTTGACTCACTTCCTTCCAAGGAAGCTGGCAGGAAATGTGTCTGGAGCTCCGACTAGGAGTACGGGGCACTCGGCTACAAATGCACCGAAGACAGGGCCCTGCCCGCAGCTCGAGTATCATCGAGCGTGGCAGGTGAGCCGCTGCCCAGGCTGGTGCCAGGGAAACCGATGAGCTCAAGTGTGTGCACAGCTACTCCCCCTTCTCGGCCTCCAATCCAATGGCCCCGTGGGCGAAGCCCTCAGCCCATCCACCTGGTGCCTGATTTTAAGGTCCCTTCTTGGGGGACGCTGACTAAGAGCCTGTCACAGGGGCCTGGTGGCGCAGTGGTGAGAGCCTGGCTGCGAACTGAAAGGTCACCAGCAGCCTGAACCCATCAGATGCGGCAGGCTGCTTCTGTAAAAGGTTACAGCCTCTGTAGTTGGAATTGACCTGGTGGCAATGGGCTTCTTTCTTTCTTTTTAAAAACCTGTTTGGCTGGTGGGTGAGGTCCAGAGAGGGGGCGGAGGTGCAAGCCCAGCACCTCAGCCATCCTGTGGTGACATGGCAGTGACGGTGTCCAGGGTGTCCGGGGCACAGGGTGGCTTTGAACCACGGCAGCGGAAGTCGAGGGGAGAGAGCATTCCGGGCAGAAAGAAGAAGCAGTGGTGTATTCGGGCAGTGGGGCTTTGGTGGTGGATTGGTTGCCTTCCCGGCAGAAGAGCTGAGTCCAGTTTCCCGCTCAGGGGCCTCATGCGAGGCCACCACTCGCCTGTCCTTGGAGACTTGCTTGTGGCTCTGACACGGCACAGGTTCAGCAGAGCTTCCAGACCAAGACACACAGGAAGCAAGACCTGGCGAGCGAATTCCAAATAGCAGCTCATAAAAACCTCATGGAGCACAAACAGTGCAATCCTGTGGTGTATGTATGGATTTGCCTCGAGTTAGTGGCCCTGGTGATGGCAGTCACCAACAACTACCACCACCACAGGGGAAGCAGTTGGTTCACTTTGTGCTAGAACGCTAAGTGGAAAGGAGGAAGCTCTCCAGGTTATCCGAGGCTCCCGGGGACCCGTGCTTTACCTCCCCTGGGCACAGGACCAGCCGCGTTGGTGCCACCTGGGAGCATGTTAGACAGACTCACGGACCCCACTCCAGCTGTCCTGAATCAGAACCTGCCTTTTAACAAGAGTGCCCCTGCTCGAGAGTCCTCTGCAAATCTAAAGCAGGCGGTGCACGGCTTTACGACGGACGTGGTTTCCGGGTGAGGGGGTTACTTCGCAAGGCTCCCCGCCCGTCGCCAGAACAGCCTGTGCTCAGAACGATGGGATGGAGGGAGAACAGCCCGGGGCCAAAGGGCAAGGTGAGCTGGCGCTGTCACCGCGCCAGACCCTACCAGCTGTTCCAATCCCATCAACAAATGGGCAATTAAGCCCACACGGACTGAAATACACTCTGCTAGGAATTAGGATATTTATAAAATCCCTCCATCCCCAAGTCCCAGCTTCACTCTGTTGGGGTGACACGACTGGGAAGCACAATGTGTGTCACTTGGGAAGACAACAGGGATTCACGTGGGAACTTGACCGCAGCCTTTCTGGGAAGGGAGGAGGGAGATGTTCTGTAGCTCTGGGCGCAGTGCCGTGGCTCTCACACTTCAGTGCCCCTCTGAGTCACCTGGGCCCACACACGCCCACTGTCCTCAAGCCGAGGCCAACTGGGGCTGTGGCACACAGCACCAACTGCCCAGTGGAGCGGCACTCGGCCGTCTTCCCCTCGTTGAGGCCCTGGTTGCAGCCACTGTGCCAATCCTCCCCCACGAGGGCCTTCCGCCTCTTCTCTGACCCTCTGCTTTCCCAAGCTCGACGTCCTTCTCCAGGGACTGGTCCCTCCTGAATAACACGTCCAACGTACGGGAGATGAGGTCGCTTCTCCAAGGAGCATCCTGGCTACCCTTCCTCCGAGAGAGGTCTGTCTGTTCTCCCGGCAGCCCGGAGCGCTGTCAATATTCTTTGCCGGCACCATCATTCAAATGTGTCGATCCTTCTGTGGTCTTCCTTACTCGCTGTCCAACTTCCCCATGCATGTGAGGTGATTGGAAACACTGTGGCTTGGGTCAGGGGTACCTCTGTCCTCAAAGTGACAACCTTGTTCCTTTAAAGAGGTTCTGGGCAGCAGATAGGCCTGATGCAATGTGTCCCCTGATCTCTTGACGATTGCTTCCATGAGCATAGCTTTAAGTTATTGAAGGCGGTCAAGGATTCCTTTTTGCTCGTATCCACAATTGTTTCTCCGCTCATCACGATGTTGCCTGCCTCACAGTGACCCTATGTAGGAATTCTGAGACTATAAACCTAACAGAAGCAGGTAACCTCATCTTTCTACTAAGGAGTGGCTGGTGGGTTTGAACCACTGACCTTGAGGTCAGCAGGCCAAGGTTTACCTGGCAAGGCCACCAGGATTTAACCTGGGAGGCTTGTGAAAATGCACATGCATGCACATGCTGGGCCCCACCGCTGAGTTTCTGCGTCAGTGGGTCCTGGGTGGGCCCCGGTGGTGCTGGTACTGCTGGCTTGGTGACCACACTTTGAGAACCTCTGACCCAGGGATAGCCCCGGTGGCATCATGGGTCCCACACTGGGCTGCTAACCGCAAGGTCAGTAGTTTGACCCCACAGCAGCTCTGAGGGAGGAAGTTGAGGCTCTCTGCTCCTGGAAAGACTTACAGCCTCAGAAAGCCACAGGGGCCATTCTGCGCTGCCTTACAGTGGCTGTGAGTCGGGCCGACTGGAAGGCAGTGCGTTTGGTCTTGGGGTGCTAGGCTCTGTTCTTGGGCAGCCTCCCAGCCTGCTGCTCCGCACACATTACATGGGGCTCATGCTCTCCTGTCTCCTAGCAAGGCTGTGCGAAGATGAGATAAAACAACGTACGTGAAAGGTCTCTGAAGAGATACCCATGTGATATAAACATGAGGTATAGTCATTATGGATCAGGGAATGCTTCCTGGAAGAAGCTTTGAGCTCAATCCAGAAGGGTAAGACTGATGGAGGGCCTGAACTGTAGAGAGGGGCCGGCGGGGGCTCAGGTTCTGGGTTTGGGGCAGAAGAAGAGCAGGGGTGGAAGGGCAGAGAAGGGGCCGAAGGGGTGGTGGTGGGAGGGGGAGGAAGGGTGGCAGCCAATGGCCTGAGGAGGACTGACGTGTGCTGTATGGCTCTCAGCGTTGAGAACCCTCACGCACCAGCGGGCCTGGTTGAAAGGCTGGGTCCAGTGGGTCTGGAATGGAGCCGGGGAGTTTGCCTTTCTGACCACGCAGCTGATTCAGTCCGGGGACTACCCTGGGGGAACCAGTGACCCAGGCTGTGGAGCTGAAGGGTCAGTGGAGTGAACTATGCTGGCGTCAAACTTGTTCGAAATTCGCGTCTGAAACCATTTCATCCAGAGGCAGGGTGGCCCGGAGATGAAAGGCACCTGCTTCATCTCAGTCAAGTCCTGGCTTGGCCTGCCACTTAGCGGGTGGCCAAGTTCCTAACTGCCCAGAGCCTTGATTTCCACACCTGTGAAATGGCATAGCAATGGCACTGACCTCCTAGAGACCGATGGGAGGAGTCCGCGAAAGAAGGTGCATGAACCATGCTGCACTGTGCTTGCCAGGACGTTAAAGAGAGTGTTGGGCTTTCAACTCCCGCCAAGAGTTACAGTCTCAGAACCCCTGGGGACAATTCTGCCCTGTCCTGTCGGGTGGTAATGAGTCAGCCTGGGCTCCATGGTCAGGGGAGGCGAGTGAGCTGCTCTGAGCCGGCTGGAGTTGGATGTTTTGTTTGGTTATCATTACATTTCCCTTTTCCTCCCTTCCAGAAGCCTGCTGCGATTGCCCCTTTCTTCCACCATCCTCAGGCCCCAGGGGCGGCCCAGGGTGGGCAGGGCTCAGAAAGTAATTCCCCCCCTGGAGGCAGATGGACCGTGGGAATTCTCACTGCTTCCCAGAGGCCTGGGAGGTTGAGGGCTGGGGCTGGGCGGGTGGGAGCAGGCTGCTAAGTGCCCGCCTACTGTGCTGTGGTGCCAAAGTGCCCTCTTTTATTTTTTTTGAATTCACATGGTGCCTTTGTCCTGTGGTTAGGGCGTGGGTGTGCAGAGGCCCTGGCTGGAACAAAGAGTGGTCTCCTTTGGATTAACCTTCCTGTCTCTTCCACTAACTCTCAGAGACCACTCCCACCTGAGTGGAGGGTGGGGAAGGCTGTTCGGGACCAAGTGTGGCAGCAAGTATGAACTGGAGCCAGAGAGAGGGCCCCCCTGCCCCAACCTAGGCCTGGCTGGCCCCCCCCAGACACGCCCCACTCTCAAAGGCTGTCCACAGCTGCCTCCCCATCTCCTCCCCTCGGGCAGGAGTCCAGGTGGCACGGATTCAGGTCAGGGCTAAATGTGGCTTCCCAGCACCAGCTTGCTAAGAAATAAATATTTATACCTGGCACCTGCCTTCTCTGGAGGCCTGGAGGCCCCTGCTGTGAAGATTCACGCTGAATCCCCAATCCCCTCCCTGGGCTGGCGGTGCAGCTCCATTCCAGGAGAGTCAGCCCCCTCGGCCCACGCCCGGAACAGGCCCAGAGATGCTCCGTGGAAGTGGAGTGGCAGCTGTTCTAGAGCCCTGGAGGTGGGTGGCAGGGGAGCAGGTGACAGCAGGGATAAATCACCTCTCTGAGCTGCCGGCTGACAAGGCGCCCCGGGGGCCACCCTCAGGGCAGATGGCTGCAGCTGCTTGCCCCAGCCCACCCACCTTAGGTAACCTCCCGTCTCTCTCTGGAGCTCCACTTTGGCCAGGCACCTTTGTGTAGGGTCCTCTAGAAGCCGTGGGAAGACTGATGAAGCTATTGACGAGCTTAAGGCCTTATGCCCCCTGACCATCCGCTGCTTCCCCCCTCGCTCCGTGTCCCTGTGTTCCATGAACATCGGGGTGGAAGGCTCCTGGGTTGGTGGCTGGAACATAGGAGGCCCTCACTAAATGGAAGCTGTAAAAGGGAATGAGTGAGCCCCCAGGCTTTGGAACTAGAAGATTCTGGTGTGTGTCCCAGGGACAACACAAATCTGTTTGGGGTCCTCTCGGAGCTGAGCCTCACATGCTCATCTGTCTGATGGGCCCCATGGGAATAACACCCAGTCTGCTTCCTCGAGGGGCACTGAGGAGCACCGTGTAGGGGCACCCAGTATGATGGGACGTCTACCAAGTCTGAGCCGCGAGAGTCTAGGGGCTGCTGGGGCAACCAGCCTTCAAGCCTGGCCCTGAGCTCCTCCACTCGGCCTGCGAGCCCCTCAGCTGGCTCTGCCCCGGCAGCTGTGTGTGCTCCGCTTTGCCCGGGGCACTCGGAGCCCCTGCACTCACCGTCCTGTCCACACAGGCCACGGAGCGTCCGGCAAAGAGGCTGGCCACGCCACGGGCCACGTTGACCTCGTCGCTCAGGATGTCTTCCCAGCGGTTGTTGCGGAACTTGAACAGCTTGTCAGTGTATGTGGCCACGCCTGGGGAGGGAGGGAGGGGGTGCTCGTGGGCCAGGCGCCTGGGCACCTGTCTGACCTCTGGCTTCGCCCCATGGCACCTGTCATGAGGTGATGGGTCATCCCCCCGAGACCAGGCGAGACCCCCCTCTGCGGGCATGGCAGTGCTTTCTGTGAAGAGAAGAGACTGGGGGGCGCCGGGGAAGGGGCGTAGGAAAGTGACCTCAGAAACAAGGGGAGCCAAGCTCGCATGGCATGCCTAGGGTGGCCCTCGACAGCTGGAATCAAACCGGGAACAAGGCCCAGAGGCCTGGGGTGACCAGTCGTGTCCCAGGAAGCCTCTTTCCCTGGGAGAAAGCAACTCCCCACTCGACTTCTCCCTGCTGGATCGCAGGGCCCAATCTGGGTCTCAGAACAAATCATCCTGTTGGCTGGTAGGCCTCTAAGTCCAGGCCAAGGAAGGATCTAGAAGTGGAGCTCAGGTAGAAGTGTCACCCCCACCTGCCTTCCCCCAGGGAACAGGAGGACAGCAGGGTCAGCCCTCAGCACATTGGGAGGTACAGGCAGCCATGGGGGGCGGGGTGCTCTCAGGAGGAAGCAGCACATCCACCTCTTTTGAGAGGCAGATGGAGATTGAGGGCCCCTGGGCTCAGGCAGCTGCAGATGGGCACGAAAGCAGCATGCTGAGTGGCAAAGGCCATGGCCTTCCGATGCCCACCAACAGCTAAGAAGCCTTGTTTTGGGGGCTGGAGCTCAAGCCCTTCCGAATGGCCGCCAGAGGAGAGCGTCCCCTCTGCCCTGACCCTTGGCTTCCCTCAGGCTGACTCCAGACACAGCCGTTCTGTTTGAGGAGGCACTGTGAGGTAGGGTCAGGGCCCAGCCCAGGAAGCAGGGAGAGGAGGGAGACCTGGGAGGGGAGTGGACCTGGGGACACAGCCCTGACCCTGACTCCCTGCTGCTGCCTCAGGGTGGTGGGGTGGTGGTGGGGGGGCAGCGCCACAACATGGTCAAAGGCTCTGGGTTTAGCGTAACACCAGCCCAGGTACCAATGTCGCTTCTACCTTGATCCCAGGGCTGCTTGGGGTCTAGTGGTTTCATTTGGGACAAGTTGCTTAGCACCTTGGCGCTTCTGTTTTTCTGACCTGTCAAACGGGGGTGACCAGAGTAACCACACTCCAATTTACCGCGAGACCTAAATGAGAGGATGCACTTGAAGGGTTAGCACAGCACCAAGCATATGCTAAGCCTACACAAGCGGCGGCTATTATTAGACAGAAATGATGGCTCCTGTGTTACAGGGGAGACACTTGGTGGAGGTCCTTTCAGGGATCTCGGCTCTGTGCCAGAGTGGTTTGATGAGGGTCAGTGATGGTGGTGGTGGTGGTGGTGGTGTGTGTGTGCGCGAGAGAGAGTAAGAGTATATCTGAATGTGTGTAGGAAGACTGTGTGAGGAATGTATGTGTGACAGTGCATGCGAATGCCTAAGAGTGTATGCGTGAGAATGTGTGCATGTGTTTGAATAGGTACAATATATGTGAATATGTATGAAGAGTGTATGTGTGAATGAGTGTGTGTTAGAGTGTGAGTACAAATGTGTGAGCAAGTGAATGTGCGACGGAGTATATGTGGATATGTGTTGGTGAGTGTGAGCTTAAGTGTGTATGACTGAGCAGGAGTGTGTGTGTGTGACTCCACTCAAGTGACAACACAGGGGTCTCTGAGGGGCGTGGTCCTGTGGAGACCTAAGGGGACAGGCCCGGCCAGGCAGGAGCATTCTTGGGGTCCTGGAGTCACCCACAAGCAGGGCTGCCAGATGCCAGTGGCAGCCTGTCCCTGCCTAGGCTCCTCAGGTTGCCGGGCCAGGTCTGCGTGAATAGAGGTTTGCGCTCAGGCCCACAAGGCTCAGCGGTCGGTCACCATGGGCCTGCTGTGGCTCCGGGAGGGATCCCGCTCCCTGGAGAAACCAAGACGACAGTTTCCTGCATCCGAGCTCGGATCTGACTCATGAGCCATGTGGCCTCCCACCTAGAACCTATTCTCCTCCAGCCGCGGTCTCCTCATCTGACAGCTGTGCTCCTCCCAGTGTCGGGGTGGTGGTGGTGGAGGAGGGGAACGTGCGAGCAGATGGGTCAGGTTCTCTGGAAGGCTTGGTGGGTAGGGGGGACGACTCAGCGGCACCCCCACCTGTGTCCCTCCTCAACTCCTTGGAGCCAGTTGCATTTGGGAATACAGATGTTCTCTTCAGAGCTTTGAAAGGTAACACAGCCCACACACCGTTTATTACATAACACCCCCAGCAGGGACTGGGGGCAGCACCCCATAATTAAACACATTAATATTTCTGCAGCAAAACATGAATATTCACACGAAGTGGTATAAATAAGGCCTATAAATAGCTCACGTCAGCTCAGGGCAGACTTTTCTGTCAATTGAGTTTCCCACAAACTTAAAGCACTGAGGCTTTGAGTGCCTTTCGCATTTCGGGGCTGTGGAGAAGGGCTCGTCATCACTGCTGCGCGGGGTGGCTGCTGTGGTCATGGGGCAGTCACAGCCATGTCATCATGCCCTGGTGCCTGGAGGGGATCTGAGGGCACCCCAACCTCCACAGGCTTCCAGCTCTCTAGCCCTCATCAACAGAGACCCTTCACCTTCGCGGCCAAACCAGTGCCCCTTTAGATTCTGTGTGGTCAGTAACCCAGTCCCTTCCTAACCCTGTCCTGAAATGTGGGACATATAGCACCCACCTACATTTCAGCCTCTCAGGTTCCTTGGGAACCTGCTATCCCAGTGCTAATACTTGTAGATTCTGATTCAGTTTGTCTTCTGGGCACCTGTACCTGTAACTGCATGAATCTGAAGAAATGGGCCTCCCTACCTTGCCAACCCTACCTCCAGCGTCCACTTGGGACATATTTGTCTCACAGAATTGTCTCAAGATTCATATTACCTGAAAAAAAAAATCCCCTTGGTTTCAGCATGCCTTCCATTACTGAAAACCCCAGCATTCCAAAAAACCCAAATTCACTGCCATCGAGTTGATTCCAACTCACAGCGACCTTCTAGGACAGAGTAGAACTGCCCCTGTGGGTTTCCAAGACTGTCACTCTTTACGGGGGTAGAAAGCCTCATCTTTCTCCTGCAGAGTGGTGGGTCGTTTCAAACTGCTGACCTTGCGGTTTGCAGCCCAACCCATAGCCACCACGCCACGAAGATTAGCAAACCCCAAAGTCAAAGCTGCAAACCATCCATCCAGGAAAGGGCCAGGCACCTCAGCTACTCACCACAAATGCTTGGGCCTCTGGTGTCCCCTTCAGATTATGCAGAGGCGATCTCTCAAGTCCCCGAGTTCCTAGCTCAGGGAGACAAGGGGAACAAAGGGGCCTGGCTGACTCTAGCCCTCTCTGTGTGCCTTTACCTCCGATCCCTCCTGCTTATCCAGGGCAGCGGTTCCCAGCGTGCGCCCTGCGGAACAACCCCCCCCCCCCCCCCCCCCCCCCCCCCCCCCCCCCCCCCCCCCCCCGCAGTCTAATTGCTGCTGGGAGGAGGGGAGGGCTCGGGACATCCGAGTTTGGGGCAGACACTTCCTCTCTCTTGGATTTCCAAGTGATGACAGCAGTCTCAAAAGCTTGGGGACGTCTTGCGGGATAAATCGCCTGCTTCATTTTATGTACCAGTCCCTGGGTGAGGCACGAACAAGGAAGCACTCGACCACTAGCCAAAAGGCTGGCTGGTCAGATCCACCCTGAAGCACCTTGGCAGACGTTGGGGCCATCTGCTTCTGCAAGGTCCCAGCTTACAGCGGCCCCAGGGTGCAGTTCTACCCTGCACACTCAGAGGGTGGGTGGGGGTAGGGTTCAGAATCAAGTTGCTGGCAAACCAGTGACCATTTCATCCAGCCCAGCCTTCCCCAAACTGACTCGGCCTGGGCCCCACCTTCTTGCGGGCGGCCCTCAGCACCCGGGAGATGGCACTGGGCGGACGGTCCTATCGGGCTGGGCTGGGCGGCCTGCGGGGTGAGGGTGCGGGGTGCAGTGGGCTGCTCTAGCCTTCTAGCTCCCGAACCCATCAGGCCTGCCCAGAAGAATAAACTCATTAAGGTAAAATGTGCACAGCGGTGCAGAGCCTTGTAGATCATAACCGGGAACGGCAAAATCAATGGCGGCCCTTCTGCAGGCAGAGGCCCCGAGGCCTGGGCGACAGGAGGAATGGGGGCCCGTGATTTAGGAAGAGCAAACGCTCTGGCAGCTGCAACCTGGGTAATTAGGTGTGTCAGGAAGACAGATAAACAACTAGCGGTACGGGTCGATGGCAAAGGCAGTAAACACCCAGCCCCGGCCCCTGGCCCGTGTCAGCACCGAATCCCGCCTTCTGGCTCCTTGTAGTGGCACTCTGGCCCGGGGCCCCTCGTGGAGTGGGGGCAGCTGCTGGGGAGAGGAGAGGCTGTGCCCGGGCGGAGATCTGGGAGGAACAGAAGGGTGGGGAGGACAGGGCAGGGCAGGGGGGTCTTTGGAGGTCACTGCCCTACACTAGGTATGTCTGGAGGTCCCCATTCCTGGTTTTGATCTGTCTCTCATGACTTGTTAGCTTAGTAACCTTGAGCCATGGCCTCGCCTCGCTAAGCCTCAATGTCTCCATCTGTGAAATGGGGTGGCTGGGCGACCACAGGATGAATTCACCCAGAGCCGATGGGTTCATCTTGGCATGTATGGAGCCTCGAAGGAATCAGAGTCCAGCGGAACTGCTAGGTTGCTCTCAGGTGGCTAGGAGGGGAGGCTCAGGTGTCACCCCCACCCCCGCCCCATCTCTGTGTGCCAGGTGCTTCAGGCGGCCGCACGGAAGCAGGCACCGTGGCCCCTGATGCAGGGCGTTCATTTGACAACACAGGGGCAAGTAGAGGAGATATCATGGGCCAGCATGAGAACAAGAGCGAACACTTCCATCGAGTTTACTGGGAGACACTCAGCTCGCAGGTGCTTCATCCGCGAGTCAGGCTACCGCCTCGGAAACCCGCAGGGGCAGTTCTGCCCTGTCCTCTAGGCTCTCTGTGAGTTGGCGTGACTCGCTGGCAGTGAGCTTGGCTTGGAGTCCTCAGCACATCCCCACAGGTGGGCGCTCTTCTCACGCCTGCTTTACAGATGAGGCCCCTAAGGCACCAAGGGAACTTGCCTGAGATCCCGCAGCCAGGAGCCTCCAGCTTGGGCAGGTCGGGGCAGACGTCCCAGAGGGAGGAGCTCCCAGAGGCTGCAGTGGTCAAGGAGGGCTTCCTGATGGAGGCGGCCCTTGAGCCAAGTGCTCTCCCAATGGGTCACTCCGCATAGCCTGGCCCTGCCTGAAGCCCCGTGTGCTGTGCAGTCATCATCTTAGGGTGCACCCTGTGGCTGCCCCAAGTGGCAATGCAGCCCCATTTTCCAGACGGAGAAACTGAGGGTTAGAGAAGGTGAGTCACTGAGCTAGTAAGTAGTAGAGACCGATTTCAACTCTGTCCGGTCTTTCTGACCCTCACACCCTGTGGCTCCGCCTGGCTGCTGCCCCAGACAGGGAGGGGGGCAGAGGGGGGCAGAAGCAGTTCTTAGTTTACAACACTGGAGGGCAGGGAAGCAGGGTCCAAGGGGAGACCTGGGCATTCCAGAACCGGAGGCAAAGCTTCTGGTGGGGAATGACAAGGGAGAGGAGACGGTGGCCTAGCAGCGGAGCAGATGAAGTTGGCTGCCCTGGGGTGGGGGCTCAGGCTCAGTGGAGGGTGGCTGGAGCAGGAAGGGCCCAGGGAAACATACGCTGGGGGGAGGGCCTGAGAAGGGAATGGTTCCTGGGGATGTGAGACAGTGACCGGAGCAGGGCACTGTCGGCTGGGCTGGGCAGTAGCTCCGTGTCAGCGGTTTTCCTCGGGAGGAAGTGACAAGAAGGACCCAGAGCCTGTCTGTGAGGTCACTGGCCTCTTAGGATGGCAGCTCGCAGAGGGGACCAGAGGCTGAGCCTGGGAAGCAGCCCCATTTGGAGTGGAGGAGGAAGGGATTGTCAGAGGATTAGAAAGCATGACACTTCCGAGTCCCAGGAGACTAGGGGCTGTCAGTCCAGCACTCCCAGTTGGGGCGGAGTCCACGCTGACCGACATGGGTCAGAGCAGAGCTGTGCTCCAGGAGATTTCAATGACTGGACTTGTGGGAGATCGCCAGGCCTCTCCTGCAACACCTCCAGGTGGACCCACAGCCAAGCTGACCGGTTGCACCAGATGCCCAGCATTCACTGTGGGTCTACCCAGGCCACGGAGCCCCCAGCAAAGAGGCTGGCCACGCCATGGGTCATGTTGGTCCTCAATTTACCGATCCATCCTTCCCTCCGTGCCAGCTCTGCTCCCAGGGTGCACCTTGGAGCCCGTGGGAGGGCCAGTGTGGGCCACTGGCCTGACTGTCTCCTTCCCGAGGGCCTACCCCACCCCAGAGGCTCACCTGACTTGTGGTCTGGGATTCATAGCAAAGACAAGGGTGACCAGATGGGTGGGGTGGGAAGCTCCATCTCTAGCTCCGTCCTAAGGCCAGGAGGCTACTGCCCAGGAGTAGGCTGGCGACGTGGCCAGTCACCTCCCTTCCTCTTGGGCCTGGCCACGTCGTGAACCTCCCCTTTTCTGATCTGAACAGTGGGATCATGAGACGAGGCACCTACCCACCGGATTGCTGCGAGGATGAAGTGAATGTCTACACGTATGTCAGGTGCTTAGGACGAGGCCCGGCACGTGGTGAGTGTGAGAAATATTAACAATAGCACTCGCGGTGAGTGTGAGAAATATTAACAATAGCACTCGCGGCGGCAGCAACAAGGGAATTACAGAACATGGGCCACAAGTCCTTCAAGAGCTCTAGCCCAGAAGGCAGCTGTGACATTACGTACAAAATGCTTTACAAGACTTAGCGCACGGGAAACTAGCAAGCAGGGATGATCCCGGGGAAGGGAGATGCGTGTTCAGGAAAAGGGCAGTCAGAATGCACTGGGATGCGCATGCCTTTGCGATCGTGCAGGGTGCCTGGAAAGCGGCGTGTTGCAGATGCAGCGCAGTTAGCATTTAGCACCCTATCCTTGGACCTTCCTTATGATCCGTTTACATTTATTCCTTTTTTTTCAAATTTCATCTTTTCTGTTTTCTTCTCGACTCAGGTGTTTTGTTCTTTGTTTTAATCTGTTTTACTTTGTATTTCTTCTGCACGTTTATTTGTTTTTAAAATGTTTTTCTGTCTGTGGAATCCAGGATAGGAAAATCTATAGAGACGGTAAGTGGATCAATGGTTCCTTGGGGGTATGGCCGGGAAGGTTGAGGGGAAAAGGGGAGCTAATGACAATGGGTACGAGAATGAAGAAAACGTCCTAAAACTGGGGTGATGATTGTACAGCTCTTCTTGATGTGATGGAACTATTTAGTTGTATGATATGTGAGTTATATGGCAACAAAACTGTTGGGGGTGGGGAGAATGGCTCCACATGCCCAACACACCTCCTGACGCCCAGCCTTCCTCCCTCCCTCCTGTCCGCACGCCTGGCCTCAGTCCTCTCCAAGGTCTTGGCGGGACAGAGAAACCAGGGCTTGCACTGGAGATGCCCATGCAGAGGGGTCTCGGGGAGGAGATGAGCCAGTCAGGGGGTGATGTAACAACGATGAGAAATACAACTTTCCTCTAGTTCCTAAATGTTTCCTCCCCGCTCCCAATACCATGACTCGAATTCTGTCTTGCAAGACTGGCTAGACCAGAGGAGGTACACTGGTACAGATAGGAACTGAAAATACAGGGAATCCAGGACGGATGAGCCCTATAGGACCAGTGGTGTGAGTGGCAAAACAGGGAGGGTAAAGGGAGAATGGGTAGGAAAGAGGGAACCGATTACATGGAACTGTGTGTGACCTCCTCCCTGGGGGACAGACAACCGAAAAGTGGGTGAAGGGAGACGTCGGACAGGGCAAGATATGACAAAATACCCACTTATAAACTCTCAAGGGCTCATGAGGAAGGGGGGAGCGGGGAGGGAGGGGAAAAATGAGGACCTGATGTCGGGGGTTTAAGTGGAGAGAAAATGTTTTGAGAAACGATGTACAAATGTGCTTTACACAATTGATGTGTGTATGGATTGCGATAACAGTTATATGAGCCCCTAATAAAATGTTTAAAAAAAATAATTTAAAAAAAGCCAAAAAAAACCCAAACAAAAACCAACTTATCAAGAGAAACAAACTTTAAAAAAAAAGAAACCAGGGCTCGGAGGGTCAATGGGTGCCCGTGCTTGCACAGCTGCGGGTAAGCAGAAACACGGAGCTTCATCCGGAGGTCCGCCTGACTGCAGAGCCACCTCCAGGGCATATTCAAGAGCAGGGCACAGCAGTGGGGGGCAGTCCTGGGTCCCAAGGGCCTTCGTCCCATGTTGCTTTTGTCGGCTGTCATGGAGGGGGCTTCTGACTCTCAGTGACCCCGCACGCCACAGAACGGAACGCTGCCCAGCCCTGAACCGTCCCCGTGAGCTGCCGTGGGCCACGCCATCCAGATGGCTTCCGTGGGCTGATTTTTGGAAATCGGTTGCCAGGCCTTTCTTCCTAGTCTGGAAGCTCTGCGGAAACCTGCTCAGCAGCACAGCCACAGGCCAGTCTCCTCCACAGTGGGGTGCTGGCTGTGCCTGAGGTGCACTGGGCAGGAATCAAACCTAGGTCTTCCACATGGAATGTGAGACTTCTGCCCCTGTACCGCTACCCTGTACCATCCTGGGTTCTCAAAATCCACGCCATCAAGTTGATTCCGAGCCATAATGACCCTCACTGTCCCCGTGGGTTTCTGAGACGGTAACTCTTTATGGGAGTAGCAAGCCTCCTCTTTCTCCCACGGAGCATCTGGTGGTCTCTGTCAACTGACCTTGCAGTTCACAGCCCGATGCAGAAAGCACTATTCCACCAATGGCCTCCAGAGCCCGCCTACCCTTCATTCAGCTGCCTGGCCAGCTCCCACCATCCTTGCTGCTCAGTAGTTCCCAGGCTCATCTCCCCAAATGGAACTGCAAGGGGTGAGCTGAAAACCAGGACCCTGTACCCCAGAGAAACGTGGTTGGGGATCAGGAGACCACCCATTTTAGGGTCTGGGGACCTGGGGGAGAGGGTGGAGGCTCAGGGAGTCTTGATGACCATCCCAGGTGGTTCTGTGAAAATGCAGGTTCTGGATCCACAGGCCTGGTGGGGTAAGAGACTCTGCACTCCATGAGCTCCCTGTAAATGCCAAAGCGGTGGTCTGCAGATCACACTGTGAGTGAGAGTCTGAGCGCAGGCGGACTGGGCAAGGGTGCTCTTCTCAAGAGCAGATGGCTCATCTGCAGTGTGGGCAGAGGCTGGTGGGTACCCTGCCCTGAGCCCCTGCCCTTCTCTCCATCATAGGGACCGGGGTCTCCTCTCTGAGAGGTTACACAAGCCCCTGAAGTGTGACATAAGAGCCCAGAAGCCTTAAAGGGAAAGACTGATGGATTACAGTTCAGAAAAATTAAAATTTTCTGCATTGCAATCGCCACTCTGAGCACAGACAAGAGAAAAATGACAAACAAACTCCGTGCAACTTGTGTTACGGATGAAGGGCTCGTTTCCCAAATTTATTCAGAGGTGTTGCAAATCAATATAAAAAGACCAATAATCAATAGGAAAAGCGGGCAAAGGCTATGAGCAGACAAGAGACTCAAATATATAAAAATATGCTCAGCCTTGCTCATTAGAAACAAATGAAAATGAAAACTATACTTAGATACCTTTTTTTTTTTTTTTTTAAATAACCTGTCAGAAAACCAATTGATGCTACCTCATGTTGGTCAGCGCTTTGGGAAACGCTCACTCAGACTCCTGGCCACTGGAGGGTCACTGCTATTTCCCCTGTGAAGGGAGATTTGTACTGCTTATCAAAGCTGCATATCTATATTCCATTTTTTGCCCCTACTTTCCCAGAGTTTTTTCAAAACGGGTCTATGGTGGTGAAGTACGTAACACAGTGTTTCAACCATTTGTGCGTGGACAATTGTGTGACATTAATTGCATTGATCATGTTCCACAACAATTATTATTACCCACTTCCAAATTTTCACATCACCCTGAATGAAATTTCCGCATCCTTTAAGCAACACTCGTTCCCCACCTCCTCCTCTTCCAGGCCCCTGGTAACTGCTCTTGAACTTTGGCCTCTTTGTGTGTGTGCCGGTGCTGAATATTTCATCTACATATCGTAGGAGAGCATGGAATATTTGTCCTTTTGTAACTGACTGATTTCATCCAGTACAAGCTTTTCCAAGTTCATCCTTGTGTTAGCATGTCGCAGAATTCCATTCCTCTTTATGGCTGAATGAGACTCCATTGTATGGATAGCCTGTGTTTGGTTATCCACTCCTCTGTGGATGGACACTCGGGCTGTTTACGCCTTAACGATGCAGCAAGTACTACTGGCTATGTGTTTGCGGCCCTGCTTTCAGTTCTTTGGGTAAAATCCCAGGAAGTCTACTCAGTGTTGGGACCAAAGGGTAACATTTTGAGGAACTGCCAGGTGGTTTTCCACAATGGCTGGGCTATTTGACACTCTCACCACTGACATACTCTTTTGATGTAGCTCTTCCACCTCCAGGAACATAGCTTACAGACACACCCATGACGTGAAAAATGGTGCCTGGTCCGAGGAAAGGTTACAAGCCATCTAAGTGTCCACCAATAGGGAACAGAAACACCGTGGAATAGTATACAGCTATAAAAAGAACGAGAAAGCTCTCTGTACACTGCCATGAAATAGTATCTAGTTTCTTGTTCAATGAGAAAAGCGAGGAGCAAAATTGTGAGTGGAGTTTGTGTCAAAGTGGGGGTGTGTTTTCAACAATGCCCTGCCTATAACTGGTTCTTAAACGCCATTTTGTTGAGTTGAATGAGGTAAAAATAAGGTTAACAGTGGCACTCACAGTCACTCAGGCCCATCCAGTATCCATGGTCCTGGTACCCCAGGCCAAGTCCCCTGGACAGGAGCAGGGACATCGGAGAAGCCTCAGGGGGATGGGCTCCAACCAGGAGCTGCAGAAGGTCCTGGGTTCCTGGACGTGGAGGGAGAGGCTGGTTCCTGCCTTTCACACCCCTTGGTCCTGCACACACTTCTCCTACCTGTTTCTCCTGAGTGGCCTGAAACACATGATCTTCTCTTTTTCCAGCTCACTTAAGCTATAAGCTGGTTTATGGGCCCAAGCCTTCTCAGGACTGTGGTAAACCTTCTGTTCCCTCCCTCGTGCCTACTTTTCAATTCTTAGCGCATGGCCTGCCTGTCAGATTGCTGTACTTTGCAGTGGCTTGTGTGTGTGGCTCTGATGCCGGGAGCCACGGCACCGGTGTTCCAGACAGCTGCAGGATCGTGAGTTTCCGTGGGGCTTCCCCATGGACACAGATTCAGATGGAAGGCTTGGGGATCCACTGGCCGTCAAAAACCACATGGATCACGGGGGAACCAGAGCCAAGAAGAGTATAGACAATCAAAGACTCCAGCAACAATTAGTCCACCGCTGACTGTTCTGAAAAGGATCGCTGTAGGAGGCCCCGGCTAGTGTGTCAGAAAAATGTAGAACAGAATTCAGAATCATAAAAAAACACCAGGCTGACTGATCTGATGGAGATTGAGGGATCCCTGAACCACAGCTCTTTGACACCCTGCAAACGGAGAGTAGTACTCATTCTCACGCCTCAACTTCCAGACACACGGACAGGTCTATGAGGTGTGCAATAACACGAGGCAGGCTCTGTTCCATACAGCCATCGACCACTGGAGACCGAAAGGGCAGCATGCGCTCCAGGCTGACACTCCGAAGGCAGGCAGGGAGAGGAAGAAGGACCGAGAGCAGCGAGACACAGGAGGATGTGGGGAGACCATGGGGATGGCAGCCCAAGGCCGCAAGACAACGTGTGCGCCAATCATTGGCTGGAAAACCAATTGGCCCTGGAAACGCTCATCCGGATTAGAATAATGGAACCAAATGCGATAGGTTCAGGTTTTGTCAACTTGCACCCGTGTGAAGGTGGAGCGTGGAGTCCAACCTGTCAGTCAGGTCACAGGCTGATGATGCCTCCGGGGGTGTGTGGCCTTTTTAAACGTCTCTCTTGTCCCTTTGCCTTCCTCCTGGCTGGGACTCTGTGTCTGTCTCCAGGGCAGTCCCACGTGGGCCGTTGACCTGGAGAGCTGCCGGCGCCCTGCCACATTCCGCTGACCTTGGATGGACGAGACGCTGCGCTCGCGGCCTGTGATCTCCCTGCTTCCTGCCCCCTCTTCTGCATCATCGGCCTGCCTGCCGCCAGGAGAATCTGCAGAGGGCTCTGCCTACCATCAGATCCAAGAACTTGAGTTGGACTGGCTTGGGTGCCTTCTGGATATAAAGTTCTTTCTTGTGTATCTCTATGAGTGATGCTGGTTTGTTTCTCTCCACAACCCAACTGGGCACAGTCCCAATACGACAGTATCCGAAGTGGTGTTGGCGGATGAGCGCCCCCTGCAAAATGGACCCGAATACACGGGTGAGGGTGAAGATGGATCAGGGCGGGGCAGCTGTTTAGTTCTGTTGTACACAGGGTGCCCACAGCTTGGAAGCGCCTCAGTGGAAACTAGCAACGACCAGCATCCCTAGGCCCGGGCCATGTCTGCTTAGTAGCCTCATGTGGTGCTGTCTTCTTCACAGCCCTGTCCTTTCTCCTTCGGTGGTCTCATTCCCACGGGTGGGAAGGAAGGCCAGCGTCCCTCGCCCAGGATGCTAAGGGCTCTGGCTTTCTTCCTACCCACAGAATGATGGTAACTATAATTTAAAGAAAGCTTATTGTATCCCAGAGGGCCCTGGTGGGGCAGTGGTTAAAGCAATTGGCTGCTAACCAAATGGTCAGGGGTTTGAATCCACCAACCACCCATGTCAGGAAGGCGTGGCAGTCTGCTTCCGGCAAGATGACAGGCCTGGAAAACCCTGCCACAGCGTTTCTACCAGCTCTTTCGGGGTTGTTAGGAGTTGGAATTGACTTGGTGGCAGTGGGCATGGTCTGTGTGATTGTGTCTTGGACATGACAGTAAGTGACTTTCAACCATTCCTTAATTCATTTTAAGACGTATTTACGACGTGCTTTGGATCCTGGAGACACTGCTGTGGGAAAGGTGAAATTTTACCCCCATGAAGCATGGATTCTAGTAAAAGAGAGAAAGACAAATATGGAACACACTGCCCAACAATGGCCACGTGTGTGTGTGTGTGTGTGTGTGTGTGTGTGTGTGTGTGTGCTATGAGAGCCACGAGGCAAGTGAAGGGGCTTGGGAGTGATTTTAGATAAGGTGCTCGGTCAGGAGAGAGCTCATCTCAAGTGAGGCCTGAATAAAGGGAAGGGAGGAGCCTGGAGGATGGGTGGGAAAGGCACTCCTGGCAGAGGGGAGAGCACACAGGAAATCTCCCACTGAGAATATAACAGGCAAAAATATATACATACATACATACATATATATGTATGTATATGTATGTATATGCATACATACACACACACACACACACATATATATAAAACAGGCAAGAGGAAAATGGCAGGAACAAGCCTGGGTCCCCTCTGGAAGGGAGCTCAAGGCCATGGAAAAGTTTGGACTCTAAGGAAGGAGCCCCTGGGAGAGACGGAGCTCGTGACGTTGACCCAGTGTTTGCTGTCCCAGATTGAGAAAGGTCAAGGACCAGCGGCTAACCCCGGGTTTGGACAGACCGACTCTCAGAGGACGCTGTCCGGGTGCAGGGACTCAGCCCTCTTCCGGGGAAGTCCTAGCTTCTATGCCAAGGCTGGCAGGGGCTGGAGAGGAGCTCTCTTCCAGAGGTTCTTCCCACATTCCAGAGCAGGCGAGTGGAACCCTAGTTCAATGCTATGGGCCGGCCTGGACCGGTCGGGGGCTCCTAGAGAGTCTCTCAGGTTCCACGAGGCGGCCAGAGTGGCAAAGGCAGTGCCAGCTGGGCCCAGGAGACGTGCTGACACAGCACAGCTGTCCTGACTTCACACCCGCCAACTGTCGATGAATTGATGGGATCATTCGACTGAAAAATTGACTCAAACCCACAGAAGGTCACAGGGAGCTGCAAGCCTGGGGCCGAGGCTGCCAGGCATGTCATTCGCACCCCAGGCTCCCCCAGATAAACACGATGTCCCCCACCCCAGGTAGGAAGCTCCTGCCCCTTCCCTGGCCTGGGGCTCTCAGTCTCCCACTTCCCCGTGTCTTCTTTCTGTTGGCAAGCTTTCCACCAGACCTGATGGCTCATATGCCCAGGTTGTTCTTCCTGGGATTGATTCAGCAAGTTCTAAGGGAGGAGGGGTTGGGACGTTCAAGGGCTGCTGAGGACAGAGGTTGGTCAACAGTGACCAACCCAGGCACCTGGCCCACAACAGGGTGAGAAGCCAGGGAGTGGGGAGAGGAAAGTCATGTGCCTAGAGAAACACAAGGCTGTGTTGAGGCTAGCGGGTAAACCTGATGGGGACAGGGATATCGTCTTTAATTCATGAAGTGAGCCTCTGGGCCTAGGATGGAGCCTGGCACACAGCAGGTGCGCAATTAATTTCTGCTCAGTGAATGAACACACTCGTGAATGAACGGGGCTAAAGAGTTGGGCAGGGCAGCGATGCCAAGACATTTAGAAGGCAGCTCCCTGGCCAATTGGCTGGGAGAGAGTCAAACCTGTATCCATGCCAAAGAAAGGTGGTCCGACAGAATGGGAGAATCATCAAACAATATCAGTAATATCACACACAGGTAAAAGTCCACTGAAGATCATTTTTAAAACGTTGCTGTAGCAAATAGAAAGGGAATTGCCAGCCCCCTACCCACCCACCCCTCTCCCACCGCTGAGGGGGATGAACAACAGAAATATGGGTGGAGGGAGACAGCGGATGGTGTAAGGTATGAAAATAACAATGATTTATAATTATCAATATTTCATAAGGGTGGGAGAGTGTGGGAAGGAGGGATAAAAGAGGAGCTGATACCAAGGACTCAAGTAGAAAGAAAATGCTTTGAAAATGATGAAGGCAACATATGTACAAGTGTGCTTGCTACAATTGATGTATGGATTGTTATAAGAGCTGTAAGAGTCCCCAATAAAATGATTAAGAAAAAGAAAGAAAGAAAAGAAGGTAAAACCAGAAAACAACAACAGCAACAAAAGGACTCAAGCCAGATTCAGAAAAGGATGTGAGGGAGGGATGCCATTGACATGTAGGAATATCAGATGTCTCGGCAATGAAAGCAGAGAGTAGCAGAAAGAGGTTTCCTTGTGTGGGCATTTTTAAAAGATTAAAGTTGTCATAATTTTCCTCCATACATTTTTGTATTAAAAGATCATTTTATTGGAGGCTCTTACAGCTCTTACCACAATCCATACATCCATTTTATCAAGCACATTTGTACATCTGTTGCCATCATCATTTTCTACATTTACTTTGTTTTCTTGTCTTTTAATGACTGTGCAAAGGCAACAGGAGAATATTCAGTAGCTGCTAACTGCAAGGTCAGCAGTTTGAAACCACAGGCCACTCCTGGGGAGAAAGAGGAGGCTTTTGACTCCTATAAAGACTTACAAGTCTTGGAAACTCAGAAACTCAGAAACTCACAGCAAAGGTCACAGCTCTGTGGGGTCCCTCTGAGTCGGCCTCGAGGACTAGACAGCGGTGAGTTTTTTGTTTTGTTTAAAATCAGAAAAAAACGTGTCAGTTTTGTGTGTCCTTTCACTGCACATATTCAGTCTGTATGCTAAACAAATAATTCAAGAAGCTGGATTACATGATTACATCATCAGGACTGGAGGAAGGCTCATTAACAACCGAGCGTACTGAAACAAAGAAGAGCGGAGGCACTTACTGATGAACCTCCAAGAGTACAGCCCTCAGTGCGGACTGCACCTCCACGCACAGACAGCAAAAACCCTCGCAACTGGACCAATCAGCACCATCATAAGAAATGGAGAAGAGATTAAAGTTGTCAACGATTCCATTTCACTTGGATCCATAGTCAGCACTCTCGGGACTAGCACTCGGGAAATCCAACAACGGGTTGCGTGGGCAAATCTGCTGCCCACGGCCTCTCCAAAGTGTTGAAACGCGAAGACGTCACTTTGAGGAGTTAGGTGCACCTGACTCAAGCCACGGTGTTTTCAACCGCCTGATACACTCGTACATGCGAGCAAAGCTAACAATGAATAAAGAAGATCCAAGAAGAACTGAAGTCTGAATCACGGTGTTGGGGAAGAATACTTGGAGGGCCGGAGGACACACGTCTGTCTTGGAAGAAGTACAGCTAGAATCAGTGTAGGAGACTTATCGACTCTGGACGGGTCATCAGGAGGCAGAAGGACATGGTGCTTGGTGACGTAGAGGGATAGTCAAAGACGGGAGGACCCTCACCAAGATGGATTGTCACCGTGGCTACAGCAGTGGCCTCCCAGAACAGCGAGATGATGCAGATGGCGCAGGACCGGGCCGTGTTTCTTTCTGCGGTGCATACGGTTGCTGGTCAGACTGGCTTGATGGCACCGCAGCACAGTAGTTGAGTGTGCAGCTAACGGACGTCGAGTCTGGGCCGTGACTCTCAACCTGGACTGTACCTAGGAATCCTCTTGGGGGGGAGGCACTTTCAGATCTGATGACTGGGCCCTATCCCTGGAGGTTCTGCTCAGACCGGACCGAGAGTTGGGATTGTTCAAAGCTTCCCATTCTAATGGGCAGCCTGGGCTGAGAACCACTGCTCTGTGGTGTCCTTGGCAATAGACCACTCTGAAGCGTGTGGGAAGGGCTGCTGCTTTAGAGACACTGAGGGCCACAGCCAGCATGCTCTGTTCTTAATGAGCTGGGGGTGGGGCGGTGGTGTCTGTGGCTGTTCCTCTGGCATCTTGCCTGCTCCCCCACCCCCACTTCCTCTGTTCTCCCCATCTCTCCTCGCCTGCTCTCCAGCATCTTCCTTGGGGCTCACCCCTTCCACAGCGGTCCCTCAATGCTGCTCCCTCCCCGACCTTGTCTCACATTAAAGAGTTGATCAGCCCATCAATTAATCGTGTCCTAGTCCAATCTTGGCTTGGCTGGAGAGAGGGCAGTAAATCCAGCTGGGTAATCATGCCCTGATATTTGTATAGGGATAATTACGATCTCTCAGGCCTCACTTGGTGGCAAGATGAGATGAAAACCCATAAAACATCACTCGGGCTGTGGTTCATTGTTTCTTGGCTGCACAAACTGGCAGCCCGCCAACCAGCACTGCCCACTCCTGCCCCTGGCACAGGCTCCGACCTCTTCCCCTCCCATCCACGCGACTGGCAGGGGAAGCCCAGAGGCTGGGTCCTGGCTTGGGCTTGACAACCAGCAAGGGCAACAAGGGAGAGCCAGGGGGAAGATGTGTTGGTGGGGTGGGGAGGCTGGGCCCCATAGTTGGGTCCAGGAAGACGAGAGCACCCAGGTGATGAATACACAGGTCTGAACCACAGGGTCTCATCCAGAGCCAACCCAAGAGGCTGCTGCCACTCATGGTGTGTGTGTGTCCCAAGTACATTCAATCTGACCCCCAGGGACAGGATAGCCCATTCTCCAGGTGCCTGCCTCAGCCCTGCAGTCCCCCAGGAGCCTATTTCTTACAGCAGACCTGAGGGATGGGCAAAGTCAGGGCAGGGGCACACCTCCACCTGCAGCTCAAGAACACAGCCCCCAATCTGTGACGCATGGAGTCCTGGGGTCACCAAGTGGAAAAAGTTGTAGAGTGTCTTAATTAAAAGGAGGGATCTGGAGTCTCAGACCCCTGGGTTTGGATTCTGGGACATACAAGTTACCTGACCTTGGGCAAGCTACTTACCCTCTCTGCTCTTCAGGGGGCAGGGGGATATTCCAGTACACAAGGAGCCCTGGTGGTGAAGTGGTTATGCGTTGGGCTGAGAACCAAAAGGTCAGCAGTTTAAAACGACCAGCTTCAGTTACAGCCTTAGAAACTCAGAAGGGCAGTTCTACCTGGCCCTATTGGGCCACAATGAGGCATCAATGACTTGATGGCTGTGAGGGTTTTTTGTTTGTTTAAATTAATACAAGTACACAGGAGACCTGGTGGAGGAATGGTTATGCTTTGGGCTGCTAATCACAAGGCTGGCAGCGGAGAGCCACAAGCTGCTCCCTGGGAGAAGGATGGATTTTCTGCTGCCCGATAGAGTTACAGTCTCAGAGACTCACAGGGGCAGTTCTGTGTTCTATAGGTCGCTGTGAATCCACTCGATGGCAGTGAGAGTCTGACCAGCACACACTTCACAGTGAGACCATTGATCCCAGTACACAGTCTGTGCTACCTAAGGACTCGATGTGACTGTGACTGCGATCTGGCCTTTTGATCCCCCGCCAGCATCATCAATCTCATCATAGCTGGAGCTTGTTAGGAATGCAGCGTCCTGGGGCCCCACTACGGAGTCAGGATCTGCATTTGCGTTAGACGCCCCAGCCAGGAGACCCCTCGAATTCAAGATCTGTCCCCTTCTAGGCTGGTTCTGTAGCACCCCATCCCTGGAACGGTGCTCTCGACACTTTGTGGAAACCTTCAAAGTGTGTGTGTGACGGGTGGGGGCGGCACAGGAGGATCTCAGCCCATTTCAGAAAGCTGCACTGCTCACCCCCCACCCCCACCCCAAGCAGGGTCTGGTTTGCAGGCTCCGGCGGTGAACCGGGTGGGAAGGAGGGGGCGTGGCCAGGCCATGTCCCCCTCTCTGCAGTGAGAAAGCCCAGGGCCTGGGAGCTGAGCGGGGCTCTGCCTGCGGAAGGGTGAGCTCTCCATGGTCCTGCGCTCAGTTGTGGGGAGAGGAAGGGGTGGGCACGGAGAGGCGGGCCCGAGGCCCGGTCCTTACCGGAGAAGGCATTATTGGTGTTTAGAAAGTAGATCTCCTCGCGGCCATCCCCGTCGATGTCGCACGCTGTGACCCCGATGGCGTTGCCCTGCCGGTCCCGCAGCGCGTAGTAGGGTGAGCTGCGCTCGTCGACGGCGATGTTCACCAGCCGCTTCCGGGCCCGCTCGTACTTCAGAACCAGGTTGGGGCCATTGTACCTGGAGAGGAGGGGGGGGGGGCGTTGGGGAGGAGCAGCCAGGATCACCCCCAGTCCTACTGGGTCAGAGCCAGGGACTCTTGCATTTCATGGGCATTGCGGCCCAGAGCTGTCGCTGGAGACCCTTGGGGCCCCTGGGTGGGGGTCCTTGCCCAGTTCACAAGGTAAGTGTTAGGTGCAGGGACTTGAACTCCGGCCCCTTTCACTATCCCAAGAAACCCCATGTGGAGGAGCCCTGGAGGAGCAGAAGCCTGAGGGGTGGGAGATGTGGAAGGTCTCCCCTGACAGAGTCTCAGCGTTTAATGTGGAGGCATGGACTTAGGACCCCAGGTGGCGGAATAGGAACAGATGGAATGTTATTAGTAGGCTTCAATAGCCACCCCTTATATGTAGCTCCGATGAAAAGAGAAAGGCTCTTGACCCCCACGGCTCAGCCTCTCTCCTCTCACTGGAGGTGCACAAAGCCCACCTCAATTTACTGAAGTCCTGGGACAAGACGTTTTTGTATCAGCGACTCTGTGCATGCTGTTCCTTTGGCTCAGGATGCATTTCCTCCATGTGGCTCAGTCCTCCCCTTTGCTGTAGGCCCTGCCCAATTATTCCTTCTCACCAAGGCCTCCCTTGCCCATGCTGGCACCCCTCACCGCCCTGTCTACCACCCATCTGCCAACTATGCTCGCTTGCTGCTGCTGTGACCCTGGAAGTTATGCCAGGGATTGAAACCCCACCCATGGTGGACAGGTTTCACTGGAATTGTCTAGCTAAGGAAAAAAGGCCGAGCAATCTACTTCCAAAAATTAGCCACGGAAACCCTATGGATCACGGGAATGTTATCGGCTATAGCGATCACAGTAATATCTGCTGTAGTGCTCACCACAGTATTATTGACGCTCATGCTGACAGATGAGCCCCCTACGTTGAAAGGCTCTCAAAATGCAGTCGCTGCAGGAGTGGCCCTGGACGGACCAGTGAGCACGGAGAAGGTGCAGCACTGGGCCTGTTTTGCCCCTGTGTAGAGGAGGTTGCCTTGGGCTGGAGCCAACCGGACGGCAGCTACCACCACCACGCTGTACCCCTGGCTCTCTACAACGATCACTACCGTGCTCACTCCTGTCTTATGATCTGTCTGCTTCCACTAGAGTGCCAGTTCCACTAGGGTGGAATCGCTGGTCTATTCTATTCCCCAGGGCCTGGAGCAGGGCTTGAACCTACCAAACCCCAAGCCCTCTGCCACGGAGTAGATTCCAGTTCATAGTGATCCTGTTAGGGCTTCCAAGACTATACATCTTTACAGGAACAAATAGTCTCAGCTTTCTCCCAAGGAGTGGCTAGTGGGTTTGAACCACTGACCTACTGATGGCAGCCCAATGCTTAACCCACAATGCCCCCAGGGCTCCTTAAAGTAAAACCAAAAAAGCCTTACTGCCATTGAGTTGATTGTCCCTCATAGGAACCCTATAGGATAGCATATAATTGCCCCTGTCTTTTCTGAGACTGAAACTCTTTATGGGAATAGGAAGCCTCCTCTTTCTCCCTCGGAGTGGTTGGTGGCCTACAACTGCTGACCTTGCAGTTAGCAGTCCAATGTGTAGCTTCCATAAAGATTCACAGCCTTAGAACCCCACAGGGGCAGTTCTACTTTTGCCTGTTGGGTCACTATGGCGCAGGATTGACTCAATGGCAGTGAGGGCTCAGAAAGCCTGTTTTTGTCCCAAGAGGAATCCTAAAACCAGTCTCACTGCCATGAAGTCCATTCTAACTCATGGCCACTCTGTAGGACAGAGCAGAGCTGCCCCTGTGGGTTTCTAAGACTCTAACTCTTTAGGAGGGTAGAGAGCCTCATCTTTCTACAGAGGAGTGGCTGGTGGTTTCCAACTGCATGGGCAGCGTAATGCATGACCCACTGTCATTAATTAAAAGACATAAGAGACACAAGCATACATCTTTCTCCCGGGTGTGAGCTGCAGTTAGCAGCCCAATGACTAACCATCAGTGCCCCCGGGGCCCCTTCCACACAGGCTAGGCTCTCGGGACGTATTTGTTGGATGACTAAGTGATGACATCAGGGCTCACGTCTGAGTCACAGAAGCTGAAGTGGCCCACCTCGTTTCCTCCCATCTCCTTTGCCACACTGCAGGCCCAACAGGAAAGTCATGTGCCCATGTCACCCCCACAGCAGTGCAGTCTAGATGTCTGATGGCCTCTTCCCCCTCCTGGGTCCACCACCTGGCCAGACTCCCAGGGACCCGGATGGGAAAAACCAGAGTGAAACTCTGCTGCTGGCCTCTGGCAGGGGGTGGTGTGGTGTGTGTGTGTGTGTGTGTGTAGCTGAGAACCTTGGGCTGGGGTGAGGAAGTTGAAAAGAACTCTTCAAGGGCCTGAGAGAAAGAAATCACTTCTCGCTTTCCTGAAACCGATCCAGCCGGGCCCTCTCCTCTGTTACCAGGATGCAGAGCTGGGGAGGTTTGGGATCTTGAGCAGCTGGCTGGAAGCTTTCTGGCACCCACAGTGTGTGAAAGGGGAGACCGGAGGGTGATGGCTGGGGCTGAGTCAGCCGGCCGGTCGGTGATGGAAGGTCACTCCTCAGACACCTTGACAAAGAGCATGTGCGGGCTGCGTGCTGAGGGCCTGGCATGACCTATGGAGACGTGTCCGGGCGGCAGACAGAAGACCCGTGTTCTAGCACCGTCAGCAGCTGGCTCCAGCCCTCGGGGCAGGAAGTGGCTCTGAGTCCAGCCCTTTCTTAGACATTGTCTCACGCCCCGCCTGATCGCAGAGAGAAGGTCGGTATGGCGTTTTCTGCGTTTATTTAGTTAGTTGTTTTTTTCTAGGAGAGGAAACTGAGGTTCAGAGAGACAGCGTGAACTGTCCGGGGTCACACAGGTGGCGCACAGTGCTCTGGGTTCGAACCATGTGGCCAGGGTCCAAAGCCCCACGTTCTTTCCCTACTGCCTAGGATGCTGCGCACACTCTCTTCCTCAGCCTCCTCCCAGATAGCGACGGTGCAAGGTGCCTGGCAACTCCTTGTAAATGGCGGAGTCCGGATGAGTCCGCAAACTTGACAGTTTACAGAACACTCTCCCATCATTTGTTTCGCACAGGCTCCCAGCCGAGGCCCTGGCCGAAACGGGTGGTGTCGGTGGGTCGGTCAAGTCCCTTCTGCCTGCAGTTTCTCCTCTGAAATGAAAAGGCTGGGCCTGATCAGAGGCTTGTCAGTGTGTGGCCCAGGCTGTGGCCTGGGGGGCAGGCCCTTGGGCGCTCACCGCTGCTTCAGCCGCAGTGTGTCTCCATGGATACAGAGTGTATTTGGTGCACCGTCTAGAAACTGTTTACTCTAGGGCTTCGAGAGCCAAGGTTTAGACGCCCCTGGACTAGTGGCTGTGAGGGCCCCCTTTGGCCTCTCTTTTGGGGTCCATATGTCTGACTTAAGAGAAGGCTGGAGGGAGTGTCTCCTCCCCTAGACCACGGTGGAGGAGCTACCATGTAAAATCCCTGTGCCCCCCCCTTGGAGCTCCTGGCACACCTGCACCCTGTCCTGGGACTGGTTCCCAGTGGGGGGCAGGGGGAGTGAGGGTCATGGGCTCCCTACATTAATGACCAGTGCTTTCACCTTGAACCTGTAGGGCATGCACAAAAGGTCCCTCTTCCAATGGTTGATGCCCCTAGGGACCAGAAGACGGCGGATTGCCTCTTCCCTGGAGGATGGGGATTGCTACCTCCAGGGCCCTCTAAGGGGGTGATGGGATGAGGTTCCTAGGCTGGGTCAAATGTTCCCATCTGTCACAGAGCGAGCAGTGCCATAGGGACTGCCCTCAATGCACACGGGCAAGCCGGGATGAGTCCTGGGCCTGCTCACCTCCCGCCAGGTACTGCAGACATGAAGTTCCACCAACCACTCCCACGTCAGACTTCCTGACGTCT